>NC_136508.1:12120402-12172902 GCF_053919585.1 Euprymna scolopes
GCTTTTGATAGGTTTTCGCTTTTGAAAAATTTAAGTAGTTTGGGATTGTTTGTTTTATTAATGTAGAAATTGCACCTATGTCAGTAAGAGGTTTAGTTTCATTATTTAGTCTGTGTTTAGTTAATTATCCGGATTGATATTTAAAGTAATTAAAGTAGGATGGATCCGAATTGAGTGGTCTACGAGAGAAAGGAAATATATATATATATATATATATATATATATATATATATATATATATATACATATATATATACATATATATTGTAGATTTTTTGTGAATTTTTGTGGGAGCTTATTACAAAGATTGTTTTGTTGGTTTGTGTTATTAAAATATCCGTTTGATTTAGTTTATTGGGGATATAAAGATAGGGGTCATGATTTATTTGTTTGAATGGCATATTTAATGCGTGTTTTGTTTATATATGCAGTCGTTATTTACCAGGCAAAGCAGTGTGTTTTGCTTAATTTTCTGGGGTTGTAATTGGGTAGATATCTGAGCGTTTATTATTCTAATATAATTTGTACGATATGATACTCTGCACTAAATAAAGCATCGTAGAATGTGATATTTTATGGATTTTTGTTTAATTGTGTGATGTATTTATACATGTTTTTAAAAGAGTTTAAATAGAAAATCCTTGTATGTATTTCGTCTTTTTGGTCTATTTTTCTTATTACGCTTGTTCTTAGTATTTCTATTAGTCTAAGCTACGTTTTAGATGTCTTATTTTTGGTTGAAATATACTGAAATCTATTACTTTTATTCAATGTAATATCATGGGAAATTTCTGATTTTATTTTGTTGCTCATATGAGTTTTAATTGTATTCTATATTATTAGTATATATCCCGAATTTCTGAAGCCATTTATGCAAAAATTTAAAGTATGTTCGAAGGATGCTTTCCCGCTGAAAGATTGTATATCTTTTTTGAGGGGGAGTGTTTTATTGAGTTTATTATTGATTATTATAAGAAGGATGCATATGCTTTTTGAATTTCATCTTTTTAACCAAGTTGATTATTATATTCTCTAAGTTTTCTAAATGTGGATAATAATTCGCTTGTGAGGTTGTTTTCAGACTAAAAAATAAAGCGGTCGTTCGTACAACTTTCTTTTTTTCTCTATCCGAGTTCATAGGAAGCTACGTTCTGCGGTTTTTTTTGTGGTTGTGGTTTGCTTCTTAAAGTCATGAGTTACGTTAATCAGCCCATTGCTGTTGGTATAACCGCAACCAATCCTCGAGAAGTATGCATCTACATTTCAAGTTAAATGCTGTCAACCCTCATCGACCCTATAAATTCTTCATCGCAAAGATTAGATTTTCGTTTGAAACAATATGTGCTTACAAAGATTCGTTATGCATATCTGTCACCCTCAAATGTTCTGAGTAATACGTATAGTTCTGCGATATTCGACCATCTTATAAATAACCATGTGTGTGCCACGAATTTCAGTGCTGACATGTTTACGATCCTTAGTAAGTCGCACTCTCCATATCAATTCAAAATTTTAGAGACTCTTTTTTATGCAGTAATTGAGACCTTTTCTTCTAATTTTAGTCACTATGTAATTTTCCCCCGTTTATTTGTTTTTTTTTCTTACTCCCGCCATATTCATGACTTTTTTGTTAGTTTTAAATCGTATTTTCCTCTGAGGAACAAAACCTTGTTAGCTAACTTTTATTTTTATTTTTTTTTATTTTTGGAATTCATTATGCTTTTTGGTCTGTATTTAGCCGGTATAAAATTCTGTACCCCCCGGAAAAATTTCAAATTCTTCTGTACACTCTCTTATCTATTTCTTACAATGTTACAAAACACTCACTAAGATCACCAATAATTCCACTGTGATTTTTATCTCACTGGTTTTCTTAAAAACAGAACCCTTTCCATCCCCGTGCTCCTGTCCTCAATACAAACTCTATTAAGTACAGTAGAAGGATCCAATGATGTGGTTAAATTCCTCCTTTTTTCACGGGTTAGTTCTAATTCCAAGACCTTTTATCCCCATATTATTTCACACATAGGATTCGCTACAAAACAGATTATCAAAATAAGGACAACGTCAAATCACCCGCTGTAAATACCTGAAAACAATTCTACATGCATCTTGTCGAACTGTTTGATTGACACAGTCTATTATATGTGTGAGCTCCTTAGTGCAAGCAATTATTTCCCTTATTTTTAGTTTTGGTTAGCTGTTTACCTATTTGGTCTCTTTCGTTTATTTTTCTAGTTCAAACATACAAATTACACATTGTATTGCTTCCATTTTAAAATACAAAATAATAAAACTCTAATTTACTTTATTGCTACATTTCGGTCGATACATCTATAGGATATGTATAATTCACGTTTAGGAATAATCTATTAATTGAAGTAATTTTCTACATTATTAGCTGTCTTTCAATATTCTATAATTTTAATTACCTCGGTGCAGCCTACCCATATGCGCAACATGAATAAATTGTAACCCTAACTGCTGGTGGAAAGTCTACTCTAGTTGTTTAATCAAAAACTACGCGATGCGCTTTATCCCAAAAAGAGTTTTAAAAAATGAGAGCCAGCGTACATTTAGAGGTCTATAAAATAGATCAACGGCAATACGAACGGTTTTGCTTTTTTCCAATGATCGGTGTAGTTTATCTATCTTACTACACCCTTATAAAAATCTAAGTTCTTAACTTTTAACACTTTATTAAAAATTATTATATATTCCTCATTTTAAATACCTGAAAAATTGCTTTCAATTTTTTTTCAATTTTATTTTCGGGAGTATCAGTTTCAATTTCTTCTAATTTTTCCAATATTCTCTTCTATTGAATTTTCAGTTTAAATGCTTTTCATTTTTTACAACAATTTGTACAATAAAATTCTTAAATAAAATTCTTAAAGTATCGATTTAAATGTGTGAAAATAATTTCCAATTGAATCCTCAAAAGTATAGTTTGAAATGTTTTCTAATTACTTTCAAAATTTTTGCATTTCAGTTGTAAACGTATAATTGTAAATCCTCCCAAATACTTTTATTGGACATATAAGGACAATATTGTGCACATTATCATCATAAAACAAACATTTTTTTAAATTAACAAGCTGTGAAAATCCCGTTTTAGTAGGATGTATTCAAATTCCCTGTGTAGCCGTTTCTTTCAAGCTGTAATAAAACAGTTGTCTATCCACCTAATAAAATGTGAAGAAATACGATCCGGTGTTTTCAAACGTATACCACAATTTTAGATGTCTGCACAAAAAGTTGAAATCCTATTTAAAGTACCTCGTAATTTTGCTATGTTAAAGATTAAATGTTGGTAAACAAAGAGTGGATCGTTTCTACAAAAATATTCTGCCTCTGTAGATAACTAGATTTATGATGAAAACATTGGTTATATATATATATATATATATATATATATATATATATATATATATATATATTTATATATTCATATAAAGTATATATTCATGTATGTATATGTATGTTCATGTATATATATATGTATATATATATATATATATATATATATATATATATATATATATATGCATATGTGTATATCCTGCCTTGACAGAGTACAAATTAGACTTCGTGGCTTAGTGGGGGATGCCCTTTTCTCTACCCTGCAACCTCTCTCCCACAGAAGAGACGTTGCGAGCCTATCATTGTATTATCTTTGTTTCCATGGCAGGAGCTTGTCTGAACTCCAATCTCTGGTCCCCCTCGCCAATCTTTCACGAAAAACACCCGTCTAGCTGAATCCACTGTGGAAAATTTCCCCCACTCTATATCTGTGCCTAAAACGAAACGCGGATTCCATGACCACAGCTTCTTTCTTACACCAGCACGCCTGTGGAACTCTGTTCTGTCTGCCTGCTTCCCACCGGACTACAACTTAGATGTCTTCAAGTCCAATGTTAAAAAATTCCTAATGAACCGCCCCCTTAAGTAAACACTTTATCAAATCTCCACACTAACGTAATGTACTTGCAATAATCCTTATCCCTGAGTGGCTTCCTTGATAAGTGGTGATCACTGTGTAAAAAAAAAGTTACAAATATTGATTAAAAAAATCGGCTGGGATGATTTTATTTTTCGACGAAATATTTTAAATCGTTAGCCCTCTATTAAAGTCTCGGCTATAAATATCGTTTCATTGTAAGGTGTGAGCACGTTTACCAAAAGGTTAAAATTGATTTCCTACGGACGATTTTAAAATCATTTTTCAACTATTCACTTGACTGTCTGAATTTTATTATCGTTTCCATAATACTTTGAAAAAGAAATAAGGTAAAGTAATGCGTTTGAAAAAGAAATAACGTAAAGTAATGCGTTTTTTTTTCACTTTTTTTTTCGATTTTCTTTTGAGAAAGATCTTATGTTTTCCTGTCTGGGTAATTGATTTAGTTGATAATATATATTTGTTTGGGGGAGTTTCGACGTAATTATGTTTTTTCAGGGGGGAAGGGTGTCGCTTTATGTCTCAGCGTCATTCAAAAAAAATAATTGCAGAAGTACAAAAATGCGGGTGTTTTTATCTGTTTAGTACTTCTGCAGTTTACAAACTGAGCTATTTTGTAGATATGATTTACAATTTTTGCCGTATCTTTGTTATTGCCGTATATTTTTTAGATATGATTTACAATTTTTGCCGTATCTTTTGTTTATTAATTTTTTCATGTGAAAGTACTTCCTTTATTAAAAATGGGGTACTTTTTATATACACAACCAAGCATAGTTTATCCGCAAAAATCCTAATTTACATTTTAAGGAGCAACACAAACTGAAAACGGACCTGCACAGTTTTTTTTTCTACGTAATGTAGAACTTTCGTTTACATTTTTACCAGTGGTACAAGAAATGTCGTTTACCCAGAAGTTTTTGTTTCCAACCTGTAATTACATACATATTAAAAGAATGCCAATTAGTGTTGTGTAATACTAATATATCCGTAGCAAAGCTCGGGTAAATCGGCTAGTATATATATATATATATATATATATATATATATATATATATATATATATATATATATATATATATATATATATATATATGAACATATACATATATGTGTGTTGGGTATATATGGTTGCCAGATAGTTTCAACTGTATAATTATACAACGCTCAGAAATCGCTTGCTCTTGATATGCCATTATAATTATTGTAATATCATATCTCTATATTTTGCTGCCAGTCTGCAAATATCGCCGAAATAATTTAGTGATACGTGTAGCAAGTTGACCTCTATTTTCTTTCAGCTGTGATATGATTATCAGTCTGAGATGAACAGCCAATTTTTCCGAGCAAGAATGCGCATTATATGGGCAAGGGTTCAATAAGTTGCATCATTTCTTCTCTTATCTTAGAAAACAGATATGGAACAATTCAGATCATAATGCACCGCAAAACTGGTAGCTGTCAAGGAAGTACTGGTAATCAGATTCTCAATCTGTTACAGAAAAATTACCGAACACTGTACAAGTAAGATAGGAATGTTTGCCACATTAATTCTTGCATAATCAGATTTATATTAAATAAAAAACAACCCTGAAAATCACGATTCAGTTTCAATCTCAATATGAATTATTTTCATAATAGTGTACGAACACGTTCACTATGATTGCACTTACTCATGTAATTAAGCAAGTCGATTTATCTTGCAATGGTCGGCTTTCACTCGTCTTATATTTACAATATTACACGAAATTGCCAAACGAGAATACCAATAATGCAAAACTATTCAATAATAAATTTCATATACAGTGATGATCATATTTATTGGCACGGTAAAATAAAAGTTAAATTTTGTCTAATAAATTCAAAAAAGGGATTAAATTAAAGAAAATAACAAAGTATATTATGTATTTTTAACTGGCCTTTCCGATGCAGCAATCGGATTTTAGAAAAAAATACATCACAAAGGAACAACAAACATAATTGCAAAAAACCCTTGTTCAAAATTATTGGCACGATTTATTTAATAATCAATTGTATAGCCTTTGGCCTTGATTACCTTCCTCAGTCGCTTTTCATAGTTTACAACCAAGTTGTTGCACTCTTCAGTAGTAATTTTAGCCCACTCTTCCTGACAATAATCCTCCAATTGAATAAGATTCTTAGGCTTCCTTTGCATTACCCTCAATTTTAATGTTCTCCATAAATTTTCAATAGGATTAAGGTCTGGGCTTTGTGATGGCCACTCCAAAACATTAATATGATTGTCCTCAAGCCATTTCTTAGTCAGTTTAGCCGAATGCTTTGGGTCATTATCTTGCATGAACCACCAACGACGACCAAGTGAGAGCTCTTTAGCAGAGTCTTTCAGGTTTTCATCCCATATTCTAACATAATCTTCCTTTTTTATGCTACCTGTGACCTTAACAAGTCGCCCTGGTCCAGAGGCAGCAAAGGATCCCAAAAAAATCAGACTGCCTCCACCGTGCTTCACTGTGGGTATGGTGTTCTTAGGCAGGAAAGCTTCGCCAGATTTCCTGTAAATATAAGACACTTTATTATGGCGAAATAAGTCTATTTTCGTTTCGTCAGTCCATAGAACACGTTTTCAGAGTGCAACATCTTTATCAATATGACGTTTTGCAAAGGCTAGCCTTGCTTTCAGGTGCATAGGCTTCAATAAGGGAGTCTTTCTCGGACGACATGCTTTTAAACCAGCTCTCTTCAAAACTCTACCAACTGTATGTCGAGATACATTCACTCTAGAGGTGCTCTGTTCATCAACAATCTCACCAACAGAGATCCTTGGGTTTTGTTTTACTTGTCGAACAATTTTCCGTTCATCTCTTGGGGAAAGAATCCTTTTTCGCCCTCTACCCTCTAAACTCATAACGTGGCATTGCGATTTGAACTTGTTTATTATGGCTCTAACAGTGGATTTGGGAAGGTTTAGCTTCTTTGAAATCTTATCATAGCCCTCCCCATTGGTATGGCATGCTACAGCAAGCTTCCTGACGTCTTCGCTGTGTTCCTTAGTTTTAACCATGGCGATTGAAAATTATAATTTAGTCACTTATAATAGTTTAAATAAATCGCTATCTAAAAATTATCTGAAAAAAATTATTCACTGAATTAGCGTTAAACAAGCATAATATGGCTATAAAAAAGTTCAGAAACCACGTAAACCGGAAATTGATTGATATTATACTGATACTAAAAGCTAAACAAAGCCGTGCCAATAATTTTGAACAAGGGTTTTTTGCAATTATGTTTGTTGTTCCTTTGTTATTTATTTTTTCTTAAATCCGATTGCTGCATCGGAAAGGCCAGTTAAAAATACATACTATACTTTGTTATTTTCTTTAATTTAATCCCTTTTTTAGAATTTATTAGACAGAATTAAACTTTTATTTTACCGTGCCAATAAATATGATCATCACTGTATATATATATATATATATATATATATATATATATATATATATATGTGTGTGTGTGTGTGTGTGTGTGTGTGTGTGTGTGTGTGTGTGTGTGTGTGTGTGTGTGTAAATGAGCTGCAAGGGGCCGAAAAATAAAGCAGAGATAACACACAATTCATATATTTTCATAAAACGTTGTTCTCATTATTACTTCTCCAGAATAGTTTATTTGAAGAAAGAAATATATGTAGAATCACAATTAGAAACTAGCATTATTGGGAAGGTAATACTTAATAGATGATCATAATCATTTTACAACGAACATATAAAAGTGTGTATAGTGTTTCTGTTGTTTATTAGCGAATTCGTAAGACATAGCGCCGTGAATATTTAAAAGTTATTATGTAGTTGTTATTTTTTATGAAAATGTCGTCATAGTAATTACAAAATTATGGATGGGTATACAAAATGAGATACGTGTTGCTTCCCCGTTTTATTATTTCTTAGTTGATTCTATTATTTTACCTATATTATTTACTGTTGTTAATGCTAGTAAAACCTATCGAAATAAAGCTATATTTAATATCTATATATCTATATATCTATATATCTATCTATATATGTATATATATATTTATATATATATATATATATATATATATATATATATATATATATATATATATATATATATGCAGTAAATGTAAACACTCGTGGAGTCGTTATCTGCTTTTATTTGATTTTAATTAAAAACATGTTCTTGTTTTTTTCATGTTTGTTTTTATAGTTTGGCATGTACTTTCTGTTATTTAAGTTTCCGTTCTGTTTAGATTTTTGAAATTAATTTTTGTTGGTAATAAAACGTAGTGTCTTTTGTGTAAGAAAAAACCCGCTGTGTAAGATTGCTTTGTATTTTTCTGTAAACATTCTTTAGAATATCATTCTATTTGTAACGTAGATTAAAGAGAGTATAGATCAAATAGTGCACATATTAGAGTACTTGAAAAATTCAATTTTAAACGTATATTCTCCCGACGGTTGGGGGTGTTGGCGACCGAAAAAAATGAGAATTCCTTAGGAACTCTACACAATCATTGCTGAAGGACCGAGAGTATGCGACCTCTGCGGAGAAAATAAATTATTCCGTTAAAATATTTCCGCGTTCAACAAGATACACCTGGGAATTTCGGGGTTACATCAACAGAAAAGTTTGGAAAATAACATTCAAGAAGAGAACAGTGATTCCAATATTCTAAATTATATATCTTCTACGAATTATGAATGATTGTAAGAATAAACCAATTACACTGTCTACTTGAATCTTGTATTAGTGGTGTGAGTAGTAATGCATGCAATCGTTTTCCTGTGCAGAAATTGAAATCAGAAATTATTGTTGAGCAGATTAACATGCCTATTTGATATGTTAATGAACACAGAATAAGCAGGTTGCTCTGCCCACACTGTCTTATAAGGATGCCGATTTTGGTATTAAGTTATTTTTCTCTATTTACCACGTGAAAGTATGCGTTTGCAGGAACCCAACAATAAAATACCCTCAACAGATTAAAGTATTCTTTACTAGGAGTGTTTCTAAACGTGAAAAGGGTTATATTACAGGTATTTAAGAATAGGTAAGCAATACAAACATATTCCTATTGTGATCGAAAGTTTACCTTGGAAATTATTTGATTAAAACGTTGGTGTCGGTGGAGAACTTCATCAAAGGTGATTGCTATCTTTCCGGTTTTATATGTCTTTTTCAATTTTAAGTGTCTTCTTAACCACAAGGCAAATACCTTACGTAACTCTTTTTTTTCCCAAAATGCATATTACGCAAAGCAGAAACGCACCAGATCCACATCGTTTTCGCAGGGCTATAATTTGAATCTGCGATGTATCAGCACACATTCATACACCAGGTTAATCGTAGATGTCCGGAAAATATGACTGCCCTTTAGGATTTTCTAGCTTGCGAAAAACTGAAATGTATTGGTTTAATCTAAAATGTTGCGACAAATAAAAACTTACAAAAATAAAACCTGAAGATATGTTCGCACTATTGAAACCAACATTTAAATTGTCTGAGGTGTATTGTTTAACTCTGAGGCCTAGCGAAATATAGTGAAAACTTAAAAAATACAAATATATACCTCATGCTGCAGCATACTGACAGGATAAAAATTAAGTAAGAGATATCCCTTATCGACTTAAAATAGGCGCAAATGCTTCTAATGATTTGTAACCACTTCAGTTATAGACTTAGAGCATGTTGACTTCTAATAATATCGACATAATATTTCGTTTGTTTTCTCTAATGCCGCCAATATAGATTATATTTTTGTTAGTTCCCTAGAAATAATAAACGTATTTTATTTCAACTAAAACATGCGTTTTGGCGTTCTTACACTCAGTAAATTCAGCTCATACATATTAAGTAAACGGCATGAACATGAGGCACGAAGGATACAAACAATATGACTGGCGTATCATTTAGTTATACATTAATAAACATTTAGAAAAGCAAAACAGATATAATTCAGAAGACACATATTCAACTACGGACGACCTTGACCTCTAGGTTTAATACCAGGAGAAGGAAACATGACTAATATGCTTATATATATATATATTTATATATATATATATATATATATATATATATATATATATATATATATATATGTTATGTGTGTGGGGGGTGTCTGTGTAATAATATTTGTGTTCTTATTGGATAATGCCAAGAAATAATAAAAGAATGATGAACATTTTTTATATTATCCCACAAAAATGCATGAATGAAATAGTATTTATTAAAATAACTGTACACACACACACACGTATATATATATATATATATATATATATATATATATATATATATATATATATATATATATATATATATATATATATACGATGTATATATGCATCCATATATATATGTATCCATATATATACATATATATATATGTATATATTTATGTATATATATATATATATATATATATATATATATAATAAAATGTTAAAACTTATTTTAAAAAATCATTGACTGGGTGTTTGCGTTGAGGGACGGAGCTAAAACAGTTTTGGTAAGTAGTTAGGATCGAACCCGAAGCCTTGAGACGAAGGTAGAAAATAAATGTCCAAAAAAACTTGAAACCTTACCCGCTCGGCCTGCAAGAGAGAGTATGTGAATCACGTTTGAATTTATTTAAGTATTAAACACAGAATTCATAAGTGCAATAAAAGTTTACTCTGCTACTTGAATTTGATCTCATTAATGAGGTCAAATAGAAGTAGTGGAGTTAACTTTTATTGCGGGGCAGCTTTTGGGTTTGTTTACCCAACTTTGGCTAGTTGTTTCCCAAGATGTTGGGGGGGCAACTCCCCATAAAAAGGGGATTATCAAGATTGAATAGCAATTGTTTGATATAAGGAGTTTGCCCCCACATTGATCAAAGCTGATTGCTACTGGACGTCCCCCCCGGTTCGATTGTCGGTAACATTACTTAGCTTTGGAGAAGTTTCAGTTGTATACAAAAATACTGAACGAACACAAGACGGGTTGTATATAGAAATTACGCAAAAAGATAATGTCTCCTTTGACTCCTTTCTATCATGGGCATTACTATTTCTTGACCAGGAAATGTGTACACACATATCACCTTCATATTTCTTTGAACATAAGTAATCAATTTTAACAAACTACGGTCCAAGGCCTTTAAGCCTGTGATCCTATGTGTTTGGACGGCATTGTGATTTTCCTACTTGTAGCTGTAAAGTAATTCATTTTGGATGCTAACTTTGACCATAAATATTCATTATTTAATTAGATGATGCTCGGAGAGGCAGATGCTCCTAAGCCCGGGACGCTCACATTCATAAACGGAACTGATATTAGTCTTTTTACACGCAGAAATATATTTACACCTGCAACAGCGGAGGCTTCTTGAATTCTGGCACCTCCAACGATTGCATTCTTTCGGAATATCAGTGTTATCATATTCAGTTTGAATGTTAAACCATGCCATACGGAATAGGTAATATAGCGCAGTTAACTTCTGAAATTACCTTTAATCACTTGCGCTTTTTACGGACTAGAAGTGACTATAACTTATGGTGGTTTATTTAAAATTTGTAAACGTGTCCCCATTGGGTAGCAAGTGCATATTATTTTTCGTTATCTAGTATACAATTCATAATAAAAACAATACCCAGACAGATCACGCACATTAAGCTAGTGAATAAATAATGTACATACATATATATATATATATATATATATATATATATATATATATATATATATATATATATATGTGTGTGTGTGTGTGGGTGTGTTTGTGGGTGTGTGGATATGTATGTATATATATATATATATATATATATCATTTCGCATCAAATAATTAACAACTTTGTTTGTATGATATTTTTCTGGCTGTCTTTGTCCTCAGAATAATGTGTCTGCATTTAAATATGCGTTATTGAAATTATGTCAAAAGAATTAGAACCTATAAGTAAATATAAATTAAAGTACAGCGTATATATATTTTCGAAAATGTATTGCTAGTATGAGTCCTCCCTGCAAAGTAGTTACCTATCACCATCAATCCACTTGCTCAATTAGGGTATTATACACAAATGTTATGCTTAGAAATAAATCACACAAACTTACATATGCATTTCACACATGCAAGCACCTTAATACCATGGAATAAATAATACGATTACAAAATATAACACTTCTCTATATATAATCATTAAGGGACTAAAACATTTGATATATATATATATATATATATATATATATATGTATATATATATATATATATATATATATATATAATGTATATTGTTTACTGTGCTATTCGCTTTATCACTAGAAACGATCAGGTTACAGATATGTTTAAGCATATGCGTATTTATGTTACTTTTTGTATAAAAATTATTTTATTTAAATTAAGAATGTATAATTAAATTGCCTTTGAAAGAAGTGAAATATAATATCAATGTAAGAACTAGGCTTTCTAAGAGCAAACGGATGTATTTTCCAATACTAAAACGGGGGGAAAAATATTGCAATGATGTCACTAGTATACATTTAAAGGCTAGTCGACTTTATTTCAAAAGAGTAATACTCTCTTCTATAGCGATATTTTAGAACTGAATCCATATGCCCGAAAATGTAAGAGCTTTTTATATACACTTTGTCGATAATAAAATGCCCACAAGTATTTGTTTAGTGTGTCCATTTCCGAAACTGACATCCTTCGTAACTTCAAAGTTAGATTTAGATTCATGGTTTTCGATAATCTAGATATACTACATTTTCTAAGGATAGATACGTGCTAAATGCAAAAAAAAAAATCAAGAAATGAATATATGAATAAAATTAAAAGTTATCATCCCTATGTGTATGTATGTACAAGATTAACTGTCGATAAAGATGTGACTTAATAATAATAATAATAATAATAATAATAATAATAATAATAATAATAATAATAATAATAACATTAATAAATAGTAGTAGTAATAACAATAATAAGAAGAAGAAGAAAAAGAAGAATATAAATATTAATAATTATATTATTATTACTATAATTAACAATAATAATAATAATAATAATAATAATAATAATAATAATAATAATAATAATAATAATAATCATTCATTATTATTTATTAGAATGTATTTATATATTTTTCCGTCATATTTTGCGTTCATATCTTTATGTTTTTTATCTATTATTTTCTCGTTATACAGATAAACGGTCTATTACGTAACACTGCTGATTGCATGCATCAATCAGAGTCACATATTAATTTGGGAAAATGCACCCACATACGATTTCAGTCGAAATAAGCATGTGTGATCTAGTTTCTCTTTTCATAAATGAAGGTAGCAGGTGAAAGCGTTTCTATCGGTGTAACTTTAGGGAAAACTTTCCATATTATACTGGAACCGTTTTCAGACATTGTAATTTCCAATTTGTAGAAACATTTTTTGTACTTTGCAAGAATATAAATGGATCTTTTAAACGAATATATGATTTTGCAATTATATATAAACTGTTCTGCTTAAGAATATGCAAACTCTGCTGACAAATATGATGAAAATTCGAAATTTCGATATACCGCCATCATTGTATACGATAAGATGCCCCAAATAAAGAGAAACCATATAGGGGCACACCGAGTTCATTCTTTTAGTGACTACGCATACATTTGTCCCCGTGGTCGCCAACGATAATAAAGAACACATTACTTTCTATATACTCACCTATAGTATGTTTTAATTTATTTCAAAATACTTGGGGATGTTCACCAAGCAATTTAGAGGTTAGAAGTATATAGATTTCGGATGTGTATAAAAAGTCTTTAAACAATACCCATGCTGCGTACTGTTAGAATAGTTCAAAACTTAACACTATTACTGAAAAACACGTGATAACATTCATAGCCGCTACGATATGTTTCCACCTATTGATGGCTTACACGGCGCTTATCGAAGCAAATTTTATTTTTTCATGTATATTTACTTTTCTTCACAAAAAAAAACTTACGTTTCACCAGAGGTTCGAAGGACAATCATGAAGCTTTATTTTTTTTTATTTTTTCACTCCACGCCCGAATTGAAATTTATGACTTTTATCCTGGAAAAACTCCATAGCTTGACAAAATTCTTGAACTTACTTTCACAACTGATGCGACATGGAACACATTGATCACATTTCTTTCGAAGTACGCTGAGAAAAGAGTTTGATCACTCATAGCTCCAGTAAACATCTTAATGTCACTGCAACCTCTATCTGCATAAGAGTCAGATTTGTCAAAATATGAGTACTGTTTCTACATATGGGCAGTAGCATTCATATCCCATGGAAACAAATTCTTGTTGCAGTCTTAATAAATACTATCTAAATTCATTATCTCTTATCCTCTGGTGTTTTTCAAGCCTTACTTATTGGTGAAATCTCAGGTAAAATACTATATTGAAATTTGATTTGAGAGATTTTTTTACTTTTAAATTCTTATTCTTTTGTGAGATCCGCATTTGATTTTTGCATAGAGTGTTGTAACTACTGGGATAGTGAAACATTCATTAGTTTAATCTCTTGCACAGAAGAAACAAAATCTATGTACATGGATATCGTGGTTTTGAACAAAGTGCTAACCAAACTTATGGTATTTATAATCACCTAATGTATGAAAATACGATGAGTGTCAAGTATACAAACGTAAGTACTGGTAATACCTTTTTTTAATATACTTTATTTTTGTTCTGAAGTATCTGGTATACTTTTCTTCGTTGTTATTTCTACGACTGTACAGATATTTAGAAATGTAAATTATAGTGCCGAATATAATGTTTCAACAAATCGACAAATTTATGATAACTAATAAAAATACAGTTACTAATGCAATTTTGCTTTTCTTAGATTAAATAATTATTTATATAAATTGATACTACCTTATAATTTTAACGTATCCACATGCTTAATTATAAGATAATATAATAAAGCATTGCTGTCTTTAAAACAGTAAAAATCACAGTCCCGACCATATATTGCACGTTTAGCAAATCGCCTTAAAAATTATCTTGCTTTTCGACTTTATTCTGCCACAGTTAGCCGATTAATATATTCAATATATTTGATTCACTTGCTATTGTCTATATGAATTTATAGATCTGCTTGTGACAATTATATATCATTATTAGGTGGGGACAAGAATAATATCTCTTCTCGCATATGTTACTTAATGTATGATTTCTGAGTTAAGTGATATATATATATGCTTATATATATATGCTTATATATATGCTTATATACACACACACACACATATATATATATATATATATATATATATATATATGTATGTATATATATATATATATATATATATATATATATATATATATATATATATATACGCATGTTATATATCATTAAAAGCGCGGTTTTGCTTTATCGAATTGTGTTATTCGTTTCCGTTCTCAATCTCTTACCTTATTCATTTCTTGCAGGCTTTTCGACAGCATGGACAAAATTCAAATCCGCACGATATCATTGTTCTGTTCCAACATGGCCGAAAAGTTGTCGAGACAGATTGAGATGTCAATGATACGTTGCGTCAGGAAATCAGAAACAGACGTTTTGCACGACAGTGCATCAAGGTATTTCTCAAAGGTTGCCAGTGCCTCGAAGATGAAGATAGTCACAAGAGACGACTGCGGTTGATAACGGACGTTTAAAACCTTAATTGAACCCCATCTTCGCAAAACCACACTAGAATTTACTGTTGAACTCGAGGCCGACCACCCAACTAGCGTTTGCTATTCAAAGCAAATAAAAAAAGTGATAAAAATTGGATAAATTGGTGGCGCATGAATTGAACGAAAAACTCCTCCTTTTTAAGTGTATGATACGCTTCTTCTGCGCAACCAAAACGAGCCATTTCTCCTGCAGCTTTTGACGTGTAATGAGAAGATGATCCTCTACCATCTCGGAGAAGCTCCACAACACTACGGTTAACCCAAATTGCGACAATAATAAAAAAAAAAAACATATATTAACTGTTTGGTGGTCTGCGGTCGGTCTCATCTATCAGATCTTTTTTAATCCGGGCAAAACGATTACAGCGGAGAAGTACCGCGGAAAATAGACGAAATGCAGCATAGCTTAAACGTATGTGCTCGAGATTTGTCAATATGGATGGACCAATTTTCCTCCATGACAACGTTCGTCAACATGTTGCTCAACTTATCCTGCAGAAATTGAGCGAATTGTGCAACCTGACTTTGCCTCATCCGCCAAATCCAGCAGACCCCTCTCCCAACGATCATAACTTTTTCAATACTCTCAAAATCTTCTTGCGGGAAAAAAAACTTTAAAAATCTCCGAATTTCTATAATAATGGAATAAATAAACGTGTTTCTCGTTGGCAAAAATGTGTCGATTCTAATGGGTCTTATTTCGATTAATAAAGTTTATTATGAAAGGAAGTTACGAACTGAAGTTCAGAAAATGATATTACTTTGCAATAACCTAATAAGCAACTTTTCAATCAATCACGGTCACATGAAATCTATTTGTTCTAAATAATTAGAATACGCGTATTTAATTTGCTTTCTACAAAGCTAATGCGAACGCTACTTGCAACGCATGACGTATATGCACAGGCTGTCCATTATTAAAAAAATAGAGCTAATTTAATGATTATAATTATTGCGATGATATAATTATTGCTTTATTTACTTTAGTTTAAAGTAATTTGATAATTAACAAAGAATATATATATATATAAATATATGTGTGTGTGCGCGTGTGTGTGATTGGGCGGGTGTGTGTGTCTGTCTTGTGTGTACATATATTTATCCCCAAAACAACATAATTACAGTCATATATTTAAATATATTAACGACTATAGCACGTTAAAAAATCTTACTCTCTTTCACAACGCTATACCTTTTTCCAATCTCAAACGATATATTTGCTCTCAGATTAAATAAATCCATGTATTTTATTACAATGTATATATTTTAAACGCTACACTCTCTGTTTGTATGTGTGCGTGTGTACTTTTCCTTACTAAACTACTATGTCAATTTTCAGTTCACCTTAAAATTTTTACCTAAGGGGTATTGATATTTGGGAAAGGAATTTTGACCTCTGCGTTCTATAGTAAACTATTATGGAATTTTGGGGTCTAAACATTTGAAATTTTACATCATGAATATTCATACATTCAGCAGGCTATTTTATCAGGTGTGGGCGAACATTTTGCTGCCAAAAGGATAAAGTTATGAGAGTTGACAGTTGCAGACAACCAAACTCCTCCCCTAATGTTGGAGCTAAACACTTGAAATTTTAGGTGTAGCTTTCGTGGACATGAATCAAACATTCTTATATATATATATATATATATATATATATATATATATATATATATAAAGAGATAGAGAGAGATTGAATGAGGGAGAGAAGAGAGGGAGGAAGAGATGTGCATCATGTTGTGATCAATATAGGACGCCCAAACAATGCTGGGCTGAAATGCTAGTGACGATATATTTTCGAAAATCTTCCTCGTATATTTCTGCGTAATTCCCTTTATTAAGAAGCCTTCTATATATATATAAAAGCGAAAATGTGTGTATGTATGTATGTATGTTTGTTTGTTTGTGTGTCTGCTTAAAATTTTTGACCGACGGAACAAAAATTCACAAACTTGGAATCATATTTAAGTTCCACCCTCCGGAGGACACATATCGAAAAATTAGCCCAAAAAGACTATCAGAAGTGCGTAAACTGATCGATTTTCTGCAGGGGAGGGGCACAAAAGTGGCATTTTAATGTTAAACATTACATATTTTTTAATGGATTTTAAAAAATGCAGGCGCCAACTTTTCTACATGAAGTATACACGGGGTCGTTTATTTTGGGTCAACTTGTATGTAAAACCCGCTGAGTCATGTCACGTAATCTTGATGTCAGCAAGCTCTAATGACAGTCTGATTTAAAAAAATTGTGTTATCGGTAAAATAAAAATTAATCCTCACACACGCTAAACTATGAACTTCTACGCTATGACAACGTTACCAAAGTTATTAGCACGTTAAAATAGTTAGATACGATAGTTAAACGGAAAACAACCAGCCAAAAATGTGAAGTAAAAAACAATATGCTTACAAAAAATATTAACGATCGAAGTTTTTACAAAAAGCAAACAGCCAGACGCCATTTTCTTTTTTAGTAAAAGTCGAAGTGAGAGAGAGAGACGCAATCAGAGAAGGAGAGACGCAAACAGAGAGAGATAGAAAGAAAAACGTTAACTTTTTCACCACGAAATCGACAATTTTCGACGGGGTTTCAACAACGCATGCGTCATATGACGTCATGACATCGTGACCTGGTTTACTGTAAATAGTTGAAAAACCGAACAAATTTCAGATGCGTCGGTTTAGCCCAGGTAGTTAAGGTCTTGCTTCATTTTCTAAACGTTTTGGGTTCCACTCGTGGTGTGAGATGTTTTTCTTTTTCGATTTTTTGTATTTAAATATTGCACACTATTATTTAAGCCATTTTTCACGCATTCCTGTTTTTGTTTTACTTCGCTTATTCTTAGCGACACCAAATATCATCCGGGTACCCACCTGTTTTTTTTTAATTCGCTTATTCTTAGCGACACCCAAAAACACCAGGATACCAACCGATTTTTAAAATGTTAATATCCAAACAGGCTTATTTAAGCAATTTTTCAGGTGTCGTTTTTCTGTTTTCATCGTTTGTTTGCATTACGTTAGTTTTTTTGTGTTTTTCGATGTTTTGAGTACCCCATCCCCCCGCTTAATTAAAACAGTGTTTTCTTTTCTTACTTCACTTATAACAATGCTTACATCGTCGTCGTCGTAACGCTCGACGACTTTCAAACATCTTTCACTTATTCGCTTATAACAATGGTTCATTCTGGTTGGCCGATTTTATTTTCAAATTTCGCCTCAGGGTTTCGGCTTCGATACACCCCCCGGTTTCTCTTTTATTTACCACCACACACACACACACACACACCTACAAACACCCGGGCAATGCCGGGTGCCCCTCGATAGTATAATATAGACGAAACGCTGACAAATAAATAACTTGTTCCTTTTATATCTCTTTTTCTCTCTCTCACTCCCTCTGTCTATCTCTGTATTGTATATATAAACTACATTGTATCTTATGTGTATGTATCTTTGCAGAGACAAATTCAAACGAATTATTAAAAAAGGAAGACATGTTCGATGTTGCGCTTTTTCTTAGAACAAATGAAATGGCGAGAATTTTTATTATATTTCCAAACATTTCGGAAATAAGTGTGCTTTAAATAGTCTATGTCTCCTCGCGAGCCCGCGACGATCTTGCAACTGTTTGCTCTACTTGGTTTTCACAAATCCATCTTGTATGACTGTATATTGCTTCATTGTATTAGTGTTGTAAATATTTCAGCTTAATTATGCAAGTATAACATTTTAGTGTTTACAATATATCTTCTTCTATATAAATAAAATGAACTCATTTTTCCCGTCTGATTTTGGCATTAATAGGATTAAAAATCAAGATATTTCATGCAAATATAATATGCACGAACGGCAGAACAATATCTGAGGTGTGTTATAGGCTTATTATTTCTCAAATTCCTCGATAATCTTAGATTTCTATACTTTTTCTGCTGAGAAGTCAGGGCCAAAATCGGTTAAGATCAATGGAAGTGGTAAAATATTTTCTCTCTAATAAATTCCTCCTCCCCCTGCCACCACTTAACACCTTTGGGGATCGTTCCCAAGGAACAGTTGAGAAGAGAACACCGGTTTGGCTTCGTAGTTCTTTCATGTGATGTTATTTAAAATCACTAAACTAAGCTGCAGTGTTCTGTGGCGTAGTGGTTAGCGTGCTGGACAATTCACATTATATTTTCACATTCGCGCCGACCTACCGTAGTCGTTTTTTTTTTTTTTCCTAAACAACTGGAATGGACTTTTTTTTTGTGGCCGAACTGTTAACGTTGCAGATGTTACTTGGTTTTTTTCACACTTTATTTTCCTACTTTTACTCATGACTCCGGGTTTGATCCTTCCTACGTACCTACCAGACCATTTTTATAAAACTCCCCCCAGTCCCGGAAACAAAAACTCGGGCAACGCCGGGTACCCCCGCTAGTTACAAAATAAGAAAAATTGATTCAAGGAAATATTAGCATTTAGATAATCCTTGATCGCTATTGTCTCGCACAAAAACCAATTCACAATTCTTAAACGAGATTTTTATTTTACAATTTAATCACTTTATTGTTTGACTGTCTTCAAAATGATAAGTATTAATTTTGTCCTACGAGTAAATTATAAATATGTTTCTCTCGTGTGAGTTTTTCTTATCTCACATCAACAATCGTTCATTTTCAATCAGTCAAAACAATTACACAATCTTTTTACTCGCTTGATAGATTTGCGCAAATACATGTACTTGTTAATATCGCAACTGAATTAAAAAAAATAGAATTTTGCATATAGACCTTTTTTTCCAGCGATTCATTATATGTTCTGAAATTTCATTGATCTTCTTAAAAAATGGTTGGTACGATTTAACACTAATCATCGATTTAACACTAACTCATCGGTGTTCGATCCTGGTTTTAGGTAGTCGCTTGTCTAACCCCACTCATGAGCTGTGAAAATGTGAAACAGTACTGTATGTGGATAACTCTCTCTCTCTCTCTCTCTCTCTCTCTCTATATATATATATATATATATATATATATATATATATATATAATATTTTCGTTTCTGATGTGAATTTATCGTTGTTTACTCTGTGTTGGTTGGTTGTTTTTGTTTTACGGCATATCAACTTTTTAAGGTTATTTAATGCCGAATTTAGTTATTTTGAGGAACGATTTTGTATGGAGTATATTTGCTTTGTTTTTTTAAGTCGGATTCTATTTAACCCATAGTTGGGACCCTAACAGGTACTACCACTCCGGGGCAGAGTGAACCTGGAAGCAATGGCAATTAAAGGGTAGCTCCACACTCCCGAAGGCCCGCAACGTGGGGCCTCACCATCGAATATAGTGTTAGGACATATCCAGGACCGTTTACTATGTGTGTAATCCTGTATATGTTTGTGGGATTGTTTCCGTGTGTAAGTTTTGTGTGGTTTTTGTGGGCGATTCTTATTTCATAATTCATCGATTTTTCTTTTGAATTTTCTACCAGCAACAAATATATATGAGGAATCTTATAGATAGATAAATAGGCAGAGTAAATATCGATTCCGATAAAGTAAGTGAAAAGAGTGTTAGTTTATACTGCAGCTATATGCTCATGTTTAGTGCAATGTGCATTCTAGAAGAAGTGCAATTATAAAACTGGAATTATATTATATAGCCATTTCGTACAAAACGTGCTACTGAATTAAAGTAGCACTTTATTCGCTAACACGTCAGAATATATATTAAAGCTTCAGTGCACATGCCGGTTTTTCAATGCCTTAATAGCATGCACTGATCGTACGAAATGAGGGTTACGGGTAATTACCTGACAAGAGGTCGTACATAATTATCCTTGTCCGCAACCTCCCACGAGGAAAATAAAAAAAAGATAAATATCCGTGTTTCAAGCGCAGTTTTTCAGAATTGAGACTCAATGCATTTTCCGATTTATGGCACATTATTCGTTTGAGAAAATGATCAATTATACTAGAACAAAATACACGCACATATATACATGCACACACACCTTCTCTCGTTTTAGTGTTATATGTATACACACACGTATACACATGCACCTCTATTTATAATTATCTCTCTCTCTCTCTCTCTCTCTCTCTCTCTATATATATATATATATATATATATATATATATATATATATATATATATATATATATATATTTAAATACAATGGGTTAAGAAATTCCAACGAAAGAAAGATGTATATTTAAATAAGGTAGTAGTAACCAACAATGTGTATTTTTTAACATTATTTTATTATTCCGTCTCTTGGTTTTTCATTGAGAATTATGTTTGGATCATTGTAATAATGTTTTTTAAGTCATTGAAATCATTTTTACGCGTGTTCCAGACGTTTTGTGAAGCGTCCTCGTCAGAAATTATTTTCAAATGTATTGGAGATGTAAAAATGACAATTTTCCTATTTCATTTGAAGTGTTTCCAAGAGGTGGAGGCTTGTAAGTGTTTATTATTCACTGGCATGCTCAATTTTTATTACTATTTCATTGGACTTGTCCAGGCCGCTGACCTGGTTGCATTCACTCTCTCTTTCTGTTAGGGTTTTTTTTCTTTCCATTAAGGGTGGGGTAGGGTGAGTGTGTGTTTGTGCGTGTGTTTGTGTGTGCGTGCGCGTGTGTGTGTGTGTGTTTGCTTTTATTGGTTTGAGAATGTATAAACTGTTTTATGGTATTATGAAGCTATTTTCTTCCTTAGGAAGGTGACTGTGATTTTCTTCCATAGGAAGGTGACTATATATATATATATATATATATATATATATATATATATATATATATATATATATATATATATATATATATATATTAATTGTCTGTATTTTTGAGATGAGGTGTTTTCATTGATTGAGATTGTGGGACTTACTTCCTCATCTTGGTTGTGTCGGCCGTTTTGCCCTCGGACATTCATCAGGTGTTTTGTATCGAACTGGGGACCCGTTTGTTAGGAGTCTCCAACCCAACCCTTTATTACTCCCGTAATAATAACAATAAAGGGGTTGGTTCGAGGCTCCTAACAAACGGTTCCTCAGTTCGATACAAAACACCTGATGAATGCCCGAGGGCAAAACGTTCGATACGATGTGACTCTAACAACCAATATGAGGAAGTCAGTCCGACAATCTCAATAATATATATATGTATATACTAGCATTTCAGCCCGGCGTTGCCCGGGTGTTTGGAGGTGTATGCTGAGCAAAAAAAAAAAAAATAAAGAGTAAATTTTCTTTCGATTTGACCCCTATTATGGCCCCTTAAATTTTATAGTTTCGGGCTCAAATCACTTTATTAAATTAGATCCAGGTTCAAGGAACCTATATCTAAAATTTCAAGTGTCTAGATCCAAACTTGTCGGAGGAGTTTGGTAGAGTTCTTAAAGGTCAAGTCGTTAAAATTTGACCCCTTAACAGCCAAATTTCTGGCTGACACCCGTCACATCGACTTTCCCAAATCTCAGTACCCGGTATTTCAAATTTCGAGTCTATAGACTAAGAATTGACAGAGTTATTGCATAGGAAAATGTACACAGACAGACAGACACGTTCACTTTTATAGATATATAGATAGATAGACAGATAGATGAAACAAAAATATATACGTATACATAAATATATATGGAAACGATTTTGTGTTCATTGTAAGCTTTTTACGCAAATATTTTGCAAGTATAAATCATGTAGAATATCTGCATGGATATAATTACCCGTAATAGTTTACTAAAGGTGATCACCCTATAAGAAAACTGAAAAAACTAATAGGGAATTAATTAAAAATGAATGTTTAAAAGAATATGCAAATTAGTTAGATCTTTTGCTAATGAATGCAATTCGATAACCCATATATAAGAAAATTGTATTTTCTTTTTAAATAAATATAAAAATAGGGTTTTTAATATGAATATCACTACACACCAAAGGAATACGTACTTATATGTATATATATATATATATATATATATATAATTATCGTATCGATTGGATCCCTAGATGTAAACCTACTGAACCTCGCCTAATTATTAAAAAGTGTTCAATGGAGGACAGAACATCATCATTTTTTTTATTATGTAAACATAATTTGTTACATATGTGCATACATGTTTCATATGGATCCCAATTAAAGCACAACCAATATTAAAAAAGAAGCAGTATTTGTACGGATGTAAAAATTACATTAGTGTTTCTAAGAAATTCGTTCTGGAAGAATGTAGGTTGTATATATATATATATATATATATATATATATATATATATATATATATATTTAAAAAATAGCTGCAGGGGTTTTGAGGGAGTCATCGTGAAGGTAGGGAGTAATGGCGAGAGGGAAAGTGTGATTTCTGTGTTTCAGCGTTCGCAGTAAGGGGCGTGTTATTATTCTTTTAAATTGCCTGATGTTTTATTGGTTTGGGTTTTCGCTTGAATCTGAAGTAATATTACACTCTCGTCGTCGTTACTTCGCTAGCTAATTTTTTCATGGCTGTTCTTTCTTTTCTTGTTGTTACTTTTTTTCCTATTAATCAATTTTATTCATATATTTTTTTTATTTTATTTAATTATTAATTTTTTATTCAATTTATCGCTTTTAATCCGTTCATCTTTATCTAGTCTTGAAATTCTTTATTTATTGATTTATTTATTTATCTATTCATACGATATTTTTCTCTTTAGGAAAATTTACATATGGCGGACATATATATGGATGCACTCATATCATTTAAATTAAGGCGGTAAAGCGGTAGTACTATTCTCTCCTCATTCCGCTACAAGAAGTTAACCGAGAAGAACACCCATTTGTACGAATGAAAAATTATAAGGAAAGTTAAAACATGTAGTTCATTAAATTCAACTTGTTTCCTATATTTAGCGGTGACACATGAGATAATTAATTTTTAGGTCCGTAATGAATTATAAAATGTAAAAATAGAATCGGCTCTAAGCAGCAATTACTTGGCTGGCTATTTTTTCGTAAGTTGTAAAAAGCAAATACCGAAAGTACTATAGAAGTAAGACAGCAGTTATTAAGATCTTACTCTCAATATATTAATTTCCTAATAAACGAACCAATAGAAGAGGTAAGAACATGCAGAGTTTTCCTGATATATAATAAATTTATAACTGTACTTACTATAAACCAACACACCTCTAATTATTAACATCACTCATTGAAAAACATCTAAGCAGAGGATAGCATAACTTACCTAAATTAAGGTAGAAGGCATCCTCTTATTGGCCCCCAACACTATCTCAACCCTCACCAATACTAAAATAATTTACACCCAATTTAATAAACGTGAATACACTCATATTATTAATTAAACACTACAGAACGATAAACTAGAATAATCTATGGGTATGACACGCTTGCACATGGAACCTTTCTGTATAGCTACATGACTTATTATCGAAATCATCGCTATATTAGGAAAGTAACCAGTTTATTGACTCCAATCGATTACTAATTAGTCTTTCAAGATAACTCTAGGCAATTAATATACCAGAAAGGTAGATAAATGTATGTCATTATGTACATGTATGCATAGGTATGATCTGAAAAAAAAGAAGCATATACACCTAGCAAATGCATACATATTCTATGAGTGGGGAAAGAATACACACCACTAACAAAAGAACTACAACCATCAAAATTTAGTTTATATATAGATACAAACACTTCTGCTACGACAATTCCCCCAAACACGACGGTCTGTGAGAAATTATAACTACTTGTATACCACCGTAATATTAATCATATAAAGAAGCCTATAGATCTGTTAAACTAACTGATAACTTGGTCAAATGAGTATATCTATATATATAAATCGAAAATGCATGTATGTATGAATGTATGTATGTATGTTTGTGTGTCTGCTAAAAAACTTTGGACCGACGGAACAAAACTTCACAAATTTGGTATCATATGAAAGGCCGACAAATATGGAAAAATTGGCCCAAAAGGACAATCAGAAGTGTGTCAACTGATCGATTTTCTGCAGGGGGCCCCCCAAAAAAGTGATATTGTAATGTTAAGCATTACATATTTTTAAATCGATTTATAACTGCCCCAAAATTACGGGCGCCAACTCTTCTGCATAAAGTATACACGGGACATTTTATATTGGGTCAACTTGTAATTAAAACCTGTCATGTCACGTGATCTTGACGTCAGCAAGCTGTAATGACAGTCTGAATTAAAACAAAAACATTGTTGTTATCGGTAAAAAAAAATCAACCATCGCACAAGCTAAACTATGAACTTTTACGATATGACAACGTTACCAAAATTATTAGCACGTTAAAAATAGTTAGATACCATAGTTAAACGAAAAATAACAAGCAAAAATTTTAAGTAAAAAAAATACGCTTACAAAAATAGTAACAATCGAAGTTTTTACAAAAAATAACAGCCAGACCCCATTATCTTTTTAGTAACACTCTTATGAGTAAGGAAGACAAAGTGATAGAGAGAGACGCAAACAGAGAGAGATAGAGAGAGAGAAAGGTTAAGTTTTTCACCCCGAAATCGACAATTTTCGACAGGGGGGTCAACAACTTATGCGTCAGATGACGTCATGACGTCGTGACCTGATTTACTTTAAATAGTTTAAAAACAGAACAAATTTCGTATACGTCTCTTTAGCTCAGGTAGTAAAGCCTTGGTTCATTATGTAAACGTTTTGGGTTCGAATCGTAGTATGAAATGTGTTTTTTTTTAATTTTTTATTTTAAATATTGAACCCTCTATTATTTAAGCCATTGTTCACCTACCGTTCGTTTTACTGTTTTTTTTTTACTTCGTTATTCTTAGCGACCCCCCAAAACACCCGGTTACCCACCGATTTCTTTAATTTTAATATCGAAACAGGCTTATTTTAGCCATTTTTCACGTTTTTCTGTTTTCATCGTTCGTTTGTCTTACGTTAGTTTTTTTTGTGTTTTTTTCGATGTTGTGATCCCTGCTCCGCTTAATTTAAACGATCGTCATCGCCGTCGTCGTTACTCTCAACGACTTTCAAACATATTTTACTTATTCGCTCATAACAATGCTTCATTCTGGCTGACCGATTTTATTGTCAAACTTCGCCTCAGGGCTTCGGCTTCGATCCTACCGACCCCCGTTTTTTTTAATTTAACACCCCACACACCTACAAAACCCACGGGCAACGCCGGGTGCCCCTCGGAAGTATCTTATAAATAAACAAAGGATTAATAAAGATAGAAAGCATTTGAAAACTAAACACAAACAAACAGAAGCAAGGGAGATGCACAGAATTAAATAAATAAATAAAAATAAATAAAACATATATAAATTTTAAATAAAAAAACATTATGTCGCTTACAGAAAAAAGTTAGAAAAAATCTGGGATGAGAAAGTAGCGACGATATTATAATGATAATTTATGATAACATATTACCTCATATACAAATCGAGAGCTTATATTAATGAACAACCACCAAGTTTTAAAATATACACATATCCCTACAGCGAGAGCTTAAAAACACGAAATTGCACTCCCGCTTATCCTCCGCCTAAACTCCCCTAATTAACCTCACCTCACTCTAAAACCCCCACTTCTCACATTCACAAATTATACACCCCATTTTCTTCCAGAATGTAAATCACACCCGAACATCTTATAATAACTGATGTGATTTCTACTCCCGTTTCAGAATCGATTTTTCTTTAATTTGGTGTAGTGTTATTCTTGAATTCCGATTGAACTGAAAAATGTATGCCCATATGTAAGTCATATTGTATCTATATAATATACTAATAACACATATAAATATATATATATATATATATATAAGTTTCTATATATATATACATGTGTATATATATATATATATATATATATATATATATATATATATATACCAAAATTGTAATCAGTAAAAATTGGAAAATGGCATATTGTGTTTAGTATAAATAAACTATTTTTGAGTGCATGTGTGAATATTGTGAAAGGTTTGCTCATGTTTGCTTTAAATACTAATATTTTTATCCCAGATTATCTCTTAATATACGTCAAATAGATGCTAAATTTGTTAGCTTCATTTTAACTTAATATCGCTTGTTAATACACAAAAGGGATCGTTCAAATACTTAGCGTGAAAATCTTTAGAGAAAATGTAGTAACGTTATAATTCTTATGAAGTAATATTATCTCTTACTATCCTTCGATACTCTAATAAATCGGTTGTTATAGTTGATGAAAACGGCATTTCCTGAAAAAAACCCTGACCTCAGGCTGTTTTAAATGGGCAGTGGATCTCCGTATGAATCCTACAGAAAGGGCTGACATTTCCGTCATATAACGGGGAATTCTAAAAAAAAAAAAAACCTTATCCGAACTGAGGAGACAACAGCGACAAAAAAGGGACTCTCGAACATCTAACAATTATATAGCCTGAAGACTAATTCAAGCATTAGTAAATTTGTACTTAATAGTGTATTCATAAACACACGCAAGGCCAAGCATACAATAGTAGAAAATTACAAAATTATAGAACAAAATCTAGAATTTTATCTGACATTTATTGACGCATATAACGATCAGGGTTTACTTCAAATTTGTCAGATTTTCGAAAAGATCTTGTACAGAGAAACCGAAAAAAAACCGAGATTGGTAGTTTGAAGGCAATTAAATCCTCTTTCGACATGCAAACGCACACACACACGCACACATATATATATATATATATATATATATATATACACATATATATATATATATATATATATATATATATATATATATATATATATATATATATATATAGCAGCCTCCTTCAGTTTTGGATAGACTATGGATACACAGGAAGGGTTGCTTACGCGTGTAATTTTTTTGGCAGGAGGAATTGCAAAAACCCCTTGTTCGAAATTATTGGCACGATTTATTTAATAATCAATTGTATAGCCTTTGGCCTTGATTACCTTCCTCAGTCGCTTTTCATAGTTTACAACCAAGTTGTTGCACTCTTCAGTAGTAATTTTAGCCCACTCGTCCTTACAATAATCCTCCAATTGAATAAGATTCTTAGGCTTCCTTTGCATTACCCTCAATTTTAATGTTCTCCATAAATTTTCAATTGGATTAAGGTCTGGGCTTAGTGATGGCCACTCCAAAACATTAATATGATTGTCCTCAAGCCATTTCTTAGTCAGTTTAGCCGAATGCTTTGGGGCATTATCTTGCATGAACCACCAACGACGACCAAGTGAGAGCTCTTTAGCAGAGTCTTTCAGGTTTTCATCCAATATTTTAACATAATTTTCCTTTTTCATGCTACCTGTGACCTTAACAAGTCGCCCTGGTCCAGAGGCAGCAAAGGATCCCCAAAACATCAAACTGCCTCCACCGTGCTTCACTGTGGGTATGGTGTTCTTAGGCAGGAAAGCTTCGCCAGATTTTCTGTAAATATAAAACACTTTATTATGGCCAAATAACTCTATTTTCGGTTCGTCAGTCCATACAACACGTTTCCAGAATGCAACATCTTTATCAATATGACGTTTTGCAAAGGCTAGCCTTGCTTTCAGGTGCATAGGCTTCAATAAGGGAGTCTTTCTCGGACGACATGCTTTTAAACCAGCTCTCTTCAAAACTCTACCAACTGTATGTCGAGATACATTCACTCCAGAGGTGATCTGTTCATCAACAATCTCCCCAACAGAGATCCTTGGGTTTTGTTTTACTTGTCGAACAATTTTCCGTTCATCTCTTGGGGAAAGAATCCTTTTTCTCCTTCTACCCTCTAAACTCATAACGTGGCCTTGCGAATTGAACTTGTTTATTATGGCTCTAACAGTGGATTTGGGAAGGTTTAGCTTCTTTGAAATCTTATCATAGCCCTCCCCATTGGTATGGCATGCTACAACAAGCTTCCTGACGTCTTCGCTGTGTTCCTTAGTTTTAACCATGGCGATTGAAAATTATAATTTAGTCACTTATAATAGTTTACAAAATCGCTATCTAAAAATTATCTGAAAAAAATTATTCACTGAATTAGCGTTAAACAAGCATAATATGGCTATAAAAAGTTCAGAAAGCACGTAAACCGGAAATTGATTGATATTATACTGATACTAAAAGAAAAACAAAGCCCTGCCAATAATTTTGAACAAGGTTTTTTTTTGCAATTATGTTTGTTGTTCCTTTGTTATTTATTTTTTCTAAAATCCGATTGCTGCATCGGAAAGGCCAGTTAAAAATACATAATATATTTTGTTATTTTTTAAAATTTAATCCCTTCTTTAGAATTTATTAGACAAAATTTAACTTTTATTTTACCGTGCCAATAAATATGATCATCACTGTATATGTGTATATATATACACACACACACACACACATATATATGTATATATATGTATGTGTGTGTGTGTCAAAGCCTTCGAAGTAAAAATTATTATAATGAGAATAAAACTTTGCCATTAAAAATTGATATGAATGACAATTTTTTATAGCAATGTTCCCCGAAACGAGACACACTTGTAAGGTGCAACTAATCAGAAACATGTTAAATATTTGAGACAGATGATGATTTTAATTGCATTAAAATTCTCGTGATTTACTGGGAGAGTTCTAAATCAAACGATCGAATGTTAGATGGTACTAGAGTAGAAATATGTACGGTGTCTATTCACGTTACAGAGACAGGAACAATTTCGTAAATATGCGGATATGTCGGAATACTTACGCCCTGGTGGAAAAGTGTAATATAACATATTTCATTAAACCAACACACAGGGATAAAACTTGCGACGAGTGCTAAATTGTTCAAAAGAATGTCAATATTGTCTAACTTGCATAATAAATGTTTGTAATGAAGGCTTGTATTAAAATTATATTATTTAATACGCCATTGCGTAAGTAGGGGCGATTCTGTGTAGCGATTAAATTATCTGTGCTGTAACACACTTCTAATATTAGCTTGTAAAAGTGTATTTTATTTTAACTGAAGAAATAATGGAAAATACGATCATTTATTTTTTTTATTTTGATACAAATACTTCGGCAAATAGACTTTTTGTGTGCTGTGTTTAGTCACTGCTATAAAAAAAATAAAACACATATATACTACTAAATGTTATGAGACATCAGAATAGTAACAAGAGATATTCCCCCAAATTGTTTTGCTTATTTGTATATGAATTTAAATATATTTATTGGAACAATTCTCGAAATATTGGTTTGTCAGTATTTTAAGCTGAAAGTTTCTTAATTGATATTTTCACAATAAGTGGTTGTTTTACCACTTTAGCGCACATACTTAATTACTGGTATAACAGTTTATGGGTGTGTTTGTAGACCATTTTGTCCACAGTAAGAACATTCAAAATGATCGTCAACATTGAACAAAATTTTATTATTCCCAATGACAAATTAAGATATGTTTTATATTCGACTAACAAATGGCAAAATCCTGCAAAACAGGAAAGCGTAATCGGTGTTTGTCATGCATGAATTTCCCGTTTAGTTGAAATTGTAATAAGAAGAAATAATTTCTCGCAGCTTGACGAGCTTTTACTCTGAATTTTTTTAAAAGTTACCTGGATCATTTATAATAGTGGTCGGGGTGTTAAGACAAATGTCCAGGTTCTTTATACGAATATCATTCGGGTGTAATCACATAACCAAATATAATACATTATGTCCCTCATTTTTACTAGTAACAATATACGGATAGTTTACCTGAAATTGTCGTAATCAATAAAATATACCGTCTAACCACATTACATACTGTAGTAGCTTATTTACGGAGAGTGAATACGGTGTACCTATTTACTTTGTATATCTTTTATAAAGATGAGTCAGATAGGATATTTCGACTTTTGCTCTTATTATTAGATCATGCGTGTTTATATCAGAGCATTTTGCCTGCAAGAATATTCATTTTATAACGATGCACATCGGAGAACAGTAATTGAATATTCAGCTTAGCGAGATTATCAGCTTGCACGTTCGGTAAAGCGAATATTCGAATATCATTTTATTAAATATGCATCACAATATATAAGAAGATACTCAAAAGTAAACCTGCAGATTGCTGCTTTATATCGAAAACGCAAAACGTACACTGAACAAATTTCTTATAGCTTGTAATTACAGTAGCAAGTTGAGTAAACTTTGAAAACGAGTGGGCCCCAATATACATTGGTAAATAGCAAAAATAGTGCCTATTAGATACCATTGTATTCGTATATTTTAAATAATAACCCTATTATTCGTTTCATTTTATTCTGGCTGAACCATTTTGCCATGCTATATATTCATATATTTAGATGGAGAATGTATAAGTTGATTATAGTACGTTCGTCCTTACAAGATGTAAATCATAATGTTGGCTCTATTCAGGTTCTAGATGTTCTGCTGAAGAATTAATGGGAACGGCGAGGGTTTTGAAACATGCCTCTGTGCAGATGGGTTTGAGAATACACTAAAATTACAGTAGCAAGTTAGTAAACTTTGAAAACGAGTGGGTCCCAATATACATTGGTAAATAGCAAAAATAGTGCCTATTAGATACCATTGTATTTGTATATTCTAAATAATAACCCTATTATTCGTTTCATTTTACTTCTGGCTGAACCATTTTGCCATGCTATATATTCATATATTTAGATGGAGAATGTATAAGTTGATTATAGTACGTTCGTCCTTACAAGATGTAAATCATAATGTTGGCTCTATTCAGGTTCTAGATGTTCTGCTGAGGAATTAATGGGAACGGCGAGGGTTTTGAAACATGCCTCTGTGCAGATGGGTTTGAGAATACACTAAAATAAAGAAAACATATTGCTTGATCCTGGGAAGAATCAACTAAGCAAGAAACAATTTCTAGTATATTATAAAATTAGATAAAAATTAAACAGACTTTACGCTGATGATATGAGAAAGGAGATTGAATGGATAAGCAGAAGTATTTTTAAAACTGGTTCTGTATGAACCGTTATTATTAGTATTATTGTCTACACAGTTACTGACGGTTATTGATGTTTATTAGTTCTCTATTTCACTCACACAAGTTCGAGTTAGGGGCATTTGTGCTTTAAATTCATATAAAAGTTGATAAAAAACATATTATAACGAGAGTAAATTAAATGATCGCTTACAGCCTTTCTGCCAGATAAAGTAGAACAAAGCTGAGATATAAAAAAGAGATTAAATCATTTGATTTACATATATAAGGTTAAATGTTTAACCTAATTTACTGACACACTCACCACCAGGTACATATGGTAGCAATCAAAAACATTGCATGAGAATATTGATATTATGTCCGTAGTAATTATTAAAATATCATATTGCAGATAACCATCAATTAGAGAAAGATGTTCCTTAATCTAATTGAGAAAGATGTAACGTACGCATGTAGGCAGTTTTTGTATGAATGTAATGTTACGTTGCAATACCAAAAAGTGCACATTTCAGATAGCGGGTTATCAAAAAAGTTTATATTATATAGCTGGGAGAATTATGGAAGGAGTTTAATACCATTCTGTCCGGAGGTACACAGTCTTCAAGCCGCTGGGTGGTGCGATGATGCGATACATACGAACACAACAGATCAATGCGACAGGCATGAAACGGTTCTTTAGATGTTGGTTCTGAACCACAGGACAAAAATTTATATATTTTATATATAAATCAATTAAGGGCTTCTTCGGCGTTTCCAGGAGCCTGCCTTACGTGTGTACATACTTTGCTTCGTCTAGTTTCGCTCACAGGCTTACGAGGCTAGTGCCCAGTAACGTCTGCACAGTTTGCCAACAACTGTTGGAATCTCAACTCTAATCTTTTGCCGAGTAAGTTTTGGTATGCCATGCGGAAAAGAACACGTTCTGGTCCTGAGTTTCGATTATGTAAAAGAACCAAAGACGTCTCTCATTATCGCGTGGCCTAATGGTAACCTACGCCAACTGCACAAAGTCAGTCTACCATATTTTCTTTTTATTTATCTAATTGATGTAAACAGTTAAGTTTAAACTACTTTTTACATCCCAGTAACCAATTGATTTCTTTACACAATAATTCTTATTATCCACTATTTTTAGCAAGGCCACAAGCTCTTGTCCGGTTTAATATCCAACACTAAAATGTGTGTCGGCCTACTTATTCATATATATATATATATATATATATATATATATATATATATATATATATATATATATATATATATATATATATGTATATATATATTTATGGGTGTGTGGGGGGATGTATGTGTATGTTTTATTTGTTATTACTGATGTATCTGCTTAGTTACACATGCTTCGGTTTCCGAATTGTATCACGATCCAGTAATTTAATCAGACATTCATAAATGATCATTATGATTCGGAAAAATATTAGAATTAGGACGAATAAAAAAGAGGGGAAGAAAAGAGATAAATAAAAGGGGGAGTGGAGATCGAAACCGGTTAAGTTTTAAGGTTTTATAAAAGTTAGACAATTCTATGGGTTAGCGGAAGTTATAGAAATTCAGGTAGACACTCATAGGAATATAAGGAGTGGGGAGAGATATAGAGAGGAACAGGGAAAAGAGGGAGGAAGAATTTTAATTTTAAGTTTTAAGATTATATAAAATTTAGAAGGTGGTAGGGATTAGGAGGGTTTTAGCTGTTCAATCAGACACGGATAAGAATATATAAAAGGGGTAGAGTGAGAGGGAGGAGAAGAGAGAGAGAGGGAGAGCAAGAACGAGAGGTAAAAAAGGTGAACAGGGAAAGGAGAGACTTGGGATGGATAGAGTTGCGAAAGCGGAGATGAGGGAAAGAAATATAGAGATAAGAATAAATACTGAAGAGGAGAGGAAGAGAAGCAAGCAATTCAACACGTGGCTGTGGACTATCGCGCTTAGATGTTACATATGTCATATGAGTTTTGACATGTTACAGATTTATGCGGATTTGGAGAGGCGTTGTTTGCAATAACTTCGATGCGTCTGCCCAAAGCCATTTTAGTTCCGTCCAACTAAAATGCATATTTATATTTAAATTCATTGACTCTTAAATGACTTTAAGATATTTAGTAAGTAAAGTACATTGAATTAAAGTCGTCAGATATGGATTTAATAAAGATAGAAAAATTTGGAATCAGAAAAATATGGATGAAGGAGGATATACGAAAAAAATATATACATACGAATATACATATATATATATATATATATGTACATATAAATATATATATATATACACACACACATATATATATATATACATATTATATATATAGTGATAATAGTAATAAAGTAAATGGGATGATATTCGCAAAGTAATTTTATAAATACAGAGGGCGTAAAATAGAAAAAATATATGTACATATATACAAACATATGTATGTATATATATATATATATACATATATATATATATATGTATATATATGCATATATATGCATACGCACATAAACACAGATATATACATATATATGAATGCACATATACACACACATGCATATATAAACATATATATATATATACATATCTATAATAAGTAAATAAAGTAAAGTAGGATATATATATAAATGGTTATAATTAATTAGGCGAGGTTACGTAGATGAATGATAATATATGTTCCTATACATATGGTTGGTTTAATATTTAGGAGTATGTATGCAGTTGTCTGGATATAAGGGGCCATTAGGTAGGGTCTTAGTTATTATACCTCATACGTTCTAAAGTTTAGGTAGGTTTACATAAAGAAAGCAATAACCAGCGAGGGGGACTAGAATAATGTGTAGGGAGTAATTACATTGTTTAATACGCTGGTTCGTGTTGTTTGTATATTAATGGTCAGATGTAACAAAGTTACTAGTGTTAAACATTGGTATAAGCGTGTGCATACACCTATAAGCACACAAATCACAAGCAATGCAGATATAAAACTACTCACATATAGGCATACTAAGTGATTGGAAATGGATATATAGGTGAATAGAAAAATAAAAATAATAGAAATAATAATAAGAAGAAGAAATGTAAATTAAATGTAGTAAAGATGTAAATAGGTTTAGGAATCAATTATAATTCGCTAAATAGTTTTATGGATATAGGGGTTAAAATATATATATGTATCAGAAACAGAAATATAAAGAGTAATAGTTATTTATCAGGCTAGAATAGTCCTACTTAGATTGTGCTATAATTCTAGTGTTATAGTTTGAAAGATCTTTAAGAGGTTTAATGTTGTTGGACTGATATAGTGAGTTTAAAGGTTTAAGGTAAAAGTTAAGAAAGTGGTGGTTCAGTTATCATGAGTCAGGGGTCTTGTAATTCCGTTAAGTTTAGATATAGACATGGGTTTCTAAGAAGCTGATTTGGATAAAGTGAAGCATTAGTTTATTTCCTTGTATTATAAGTTATCTTTCAACTGTTTCACGTATACAGACAAATACATACCCACACATAAATATCCATATATATATATATATACATATATATATATATATATATATATATATATACATATATATATATATATATATATATATATATACACGAACACATTCGCCCAAATATGCATACACATACATGTACATATACATAAATGCATCAACAAAAACAAGTACGTATACATGTATACACATACATACAAATATGCAGCAGTGTATGTTTACACGACCCAAGAATGCATACACCCACATACACCATACATATAAAAACATATATACACATACATATAAACATAAACCACTCTATATCCACATACATAGAGACATGCATCCATATACACAGGGATATATATATATATATATATATATATATATATATATATATATATATATATATATACATGTAGATAAGTAAGTTAGTACGTTCGTTTATGATAATAGTATTTTAATCACACTTATAAAAATGTATACATATGTACATACAGGCACTAATAGAGATTCTTATGTATACACACATATATATGTGGAGAATGTTAATAGTAATTAGTAAGTGCGGTGTATTATGAAAGTGGTACGTCTAATAAATAAGCACAGTAATTGGTTACATAATAAACTAAAAAATATTCAGGGGGATATGGGGCTATATTTCTAACAAGTAGAAAAGAGGGAATGCGAAACCTAGACGACTGTATAGTTAATAGTTTGATGGGATAATGCTTTTAGGAAGGTATAATTATAGAGTTTGGGGTGTAGTCTAGGGTAATTTCATGAGGATTGCATTCTTTAATCACTGTTCTAAGTTAAGTAGTTGGTTTTAAACACACTGTGAATATAATTGTAAAAGGACGTGTTGTACTCAAAATCTATCCTTAAACAAAGTGCCGGCCAAACGATTATAGCATTTTTTTTCGTTTGGGTTTTCTGTAGGGGCAATTGTAACTTTATACACTACTGCTGTTAGTACACATTGTTGATTAAGTGGGTATTCTGATATATTAGTGCATTTAGAATTATTCTTGCTAATGGTTTTTTTTATTTGTTAAGTATCTTCCTATTATGTTTCTTGATTATTCGTTCTATGTTATCAGTACAGTTGTAAGTAAGTTTAATTGTGTTTATATTGAAGATTGGCTGTAGTGTATGATTAGGAAGAAACTGTTTTTTATGATTGAAATAATGTTTTGCTTATTATAGTGTTGCCCATTACATTGAAGGGCGGGAGTTAGACGAAATGATTTTCCTAACTCGATTTTTCTTGTTTGAATTGTTAGAGTAATTTGGTTCAATGTAATTTACGATGATAGTTGGCTGGCAACTTTCCTTAAGTTCGTTTTCATAGAATGACTTATGTTTGTTGAATATTTCATGTTTAGAGGAATTAGTGCTCAGTCTTTTTCAACAGATTTGGGGATATGTTTAATGATATGTTGTGAGTGTATAGAGAGTGGGTAAGTATTGTCCTAGGTGTAAGGCCCTTTTGTAGTATTTGAGAGGTTGAGAGAAATATCGAAAAAGTTGACAGTTTTCTTAACGTTAGCCTTAATGCCTACTTTTCGCCCTATTCTATTCATTTCCACAGTAAACTGTTTTTTTTTCTCGGATTTAGGGTCATTTGAAATTTCCACTACGATAACGCCATCGTCTCTATATAGTTATTTTTATTTATAGTTTTTGTTAGATTGTATAGAATAAAAAGACCAACGAGGGCAGTTGTAGCGGAATCTAAAGTTTCACTGAGAGGTAAAACGATCCAGATTGGTTCTTCTTAGTCTATTGGGTGGCTTGGCTGATTAAGACTGTTTTCCTACATTTCTGATAGTTGCGTATATATATATATATATATATATATATATATATATATATATGTGTGTGTGTGTGTGTGTGTGTGTGTGCCTGTGTGTGTGTCTGTGTGTGTGAGTGCATGTGTGTGTTTTGTAAATAATATCTACTTTTAAGCAATAATTTAATAAAAATATGGTATCTGTACAGTTTGCGTTAAGCAAGCTGGTTTCCCAATCCGACAGCGTGTCGCCGTCGATGAGTGTAAACACATAATGGCGACTCGCCTGTTCTTTTATAAGGGGGATAACTCCACTTATGCCAAGTCTGAGCGAAAGGGCGATAACTCCTTTCTGGCCTCTACATGCCCCTCCCCCTCGTGACCACAAAAGCAAGTTGTTGGGGTCATCCTTTATGTGGAGAAATACCCGTGCGACTTCCCCCGCATTTGCGGCGACAAACCCCTTGGGGCTCTCGTCCTCCGACTTGACGGTTCCCTTAACGGAGGATGACTGTATTTTTGGGTATCTCCTCCCGTGGTATCTTCCACTTCCATTTCTTCCTCATGCTCGCTTGGGGATTCCGTGTCGGCGTGTTGTTCCACCTCCATTGCCTCCTCCGAAGGTTGTTCCTGTTAAGTCTCCACATTTATAGGTGGGTTCGGGATTTCTTGTCTGATGTTACGACGGCCATCCACTACCGGGTGTATTCTACGGAGAAACCGACGGTTGCGCAATGTCACTCGATTGCTTCCATCGACCCGGACTAGGTACTGTCGATACCCCTAGGTCTCCACGATTCTCCCTGTCTTTGTCTATCGACGTGGGTGGTTCCCGTCCTGGTTCTGGATCTGGACGTAATCTTCTACCTGGAGTTCCCGGAGTGGGCGACTATGTTGGTTGTAATACTGCTCGTTCCTCATGTGTCTTTTGGCCATTGCTACTTCCCTTAGTTTGCCTATTTCTGTCCACTGTTTTCGAACCTGGTATTTGTCCCGCAGGACAAGAAGGTAGTCTTTAATGACCCGACCATACAGCATCATGGACGGGGACATGTCCAGATCCTGGACAGGCGTGTTTCTATGGGTCAGTAGTGCTCGGGCTGCCCGATCATGGCACAGGCGTCCATAACTGTCCGTATTGTCCGCCAGTATACGTCTCGCGGTTTTGACGGCTAACTCTGCGCGGCCATTGCCTTGGGCATAATGCGCTGATGAGGTACGTTTTCGTATGCCCCAATTCCTCAAAAAGGAGTCATATTCCTGGGATTCAAATGGTAGTCCACCATCCGACGAAATCACTTCCGGTACGCCGTAGGTACAGAACCAAGTCCTCAAGGTATCGCACACCATCTTGACTCTTCCCGACGTCATTAGGGCCACTTCAACCCATCCCGTATACCTGTCTGCGTATACCATAAAGTGTCTACCCTGCATCTTGACGAAGTCAACCACCACTTGTTGGAATGGAAATTCCGGGTCTGCTGGGGACATCGAGGGTTCCCTGGGCTGAGACGGTGCGATTTCATTGCACGTGCGGCACTGGGCTCTTGTTTGCCTGATGTTAGCATCCAACCCTGGCCAGAATAGTCGTTGTCTCGCATTCGCCAGCATTCCGTTCACACCCTGATGAGCGAAATGAAGAGATTCCAATATCTCTGCGCGGAGTTGCCGAGGTATTAGGAGTTTGTTCCCCTTGATGATCACTCCTTCCAGGCAATATAATTCCTCACGCATAGGCCAGAAGACTCGAACTACGGTTGGGATATTGTTACGTGACTGGGGGAAGCCATTTTGAATCATCTCTTTCAAAGTCCTGCATTCTTTGTCTGTGGCTGCCGCAGCCACAATCCTTCCCCATGTGATGGCTCTTAACGTAGTATCATTCTCGCACATCGATGTTAGGGCGGCTTTGACTGCGGTGTCAATGGATTGGTTCTGGTCTCTTGGTGGGGTGCCCGCTGGGTACCGAGATGCACAGTCAGGGGCCAAGTTGAGTTTCCCCGGTCGATGTTTTATCTTGAATTTATACATGACTGACTTTTCCTTGAAGTTTAACAGGCGTGGGTTTTTTATATTCTCCAGGGCTCGGTCTGAAAATATCTTTACGAGCGGTAAGTGATCCACTGTAATCACCAAGGCTGGGCATCCGAGTATGAACATACGGCATGATTCCAACCCATAGATCAGAGCCAAGGATTCACCTTCCACTGGTGCATATCGTGATTCCGCGTCGTTGGTAAAATGGGATCCCGCCAGGATGAGTTTCCAATGGCCATTCCCACAACTCATGTTTAATTCCCCCTCACATCTGCAATGCTTTTGAAACAGAAAATACGATATCCCTGTTTTGCTGTAGTCTGTCGCGAGTCCTGTTGCTCTGTTCATTTCGAAGGTTTGGGTGCCTTTTTCCATTCTTTCCACTATTATTTTTTTTCGACTCTTGGAATACATGTTCCAGTGTCTCATCCCAATAAAATTTCCTGCCCTTTGTTTTCAGCAACTCTCGGAATGGGGCCATAACTTCGGCTTGTGAGAATGCATAGGAGACTTGGTTTACGAGTCCGAACCAGGACCTAACCCCAGTAATATTTGTCGGGGTGGGGAAGCTCAGGATGGCTTCACTCATTCTTCTTGTGGGTTTGACCCCGTTCGCTGTTACTTGAAACCCTGCGAACTCTACTTCCATGTCAGCAAAGTGAAACTTGTCTAGGTTAAACACAATCCCTCTATCAGCGCAGTGGTTTATATATTCAATTGTGTGCCAGAATGAGGATTCCATTGAGTTGTCCCACAGGAGACTGTCATCTATACACCGAGTTTTTCGAGCCATGTCCATGGTGATATCGTCAAACCGACGGGTGTAGCCATCTCCTGATCCATGGAATCCTTGAGGGGCTCGACACTACCTGTATCGACCCCATTCAGTGATGGACGTGGTGGCGTTTCGTGCAGCTGGAGACAGCGGTAAACTGTGGTAACCGTTCCACGCATCGAGTACAGTCTTCCTGGTATGTGCAGGTATTACCGAGACCTGATTGAATGGGGACGAAGTGTGGTGCGTCTCCCTCATGGTCGCCTCGTTCAACTTTTGTAAGTCCACCGTCCGCCTTGGGGATCCATCCTTTTTTGGTGTGACCACCATTATCGAGCACCAAGTAGTTGTGTGCCTACCGGTACGGGTTCGATTATCCCCAGTGCCACGTCACGGTCTATATCTTGTTTCACCTTTTCCTTCCAATGATGGGGGACAGGTATTGGTGTGTGGATTGTCGTCGGTGTCGCATCTGGGAGGAATTTTATTTCTAAGGGTTTACCCTTCATTACTTGGAGTGGTTGGTGTGGACAGTTATTGAATGCGCTGGCCTTGAAATGTTCCTTTAGCCATTGCTCCAATTTTTCTCTGTTAATGTCGGTTGGCTCCAATGGGATTGCTGCTGGTTTCTTCGGAGCCGGTGTTCTGCGCGGACACCCGCAAGGGGCTGTCTCTTCTGTTTCCGCTGAGCTGCTTTGCGATAATGATGTAGGGAAATTGGATGGCAATAATTTCAGCTCCTTAAGTGCCGTTTGTGATAAGTAGAGCCCGGATGTGTTGTAAGACACATACACTGCCTGTCGTGTTTCTCTTGATCCCACCTTAATATGTAAAAACAGGACCCCTTGATGTGTAACTGGTTATTTGTTATACCCCTTATCCTCTGGGTAGTTGGAACCAAGTATCCATTTGGGTACCCGAGGAGTCTTTGAATCTCGGGGCCAACAGAGCAAGTTTGGGCTCCTGTGTCCGCGAAGGCTTGGATGGCGTGGGTGCTCACTTTCATCGGCTTCTTTGGCACCCTTTCAAAGGTCGCATGGCACTTGTTCATTACAGTTACCTCTGCTGTAACTGAGGGGGGCGGTTCTGGGGCGCCCACCTGGAACTGTTTCCCATTCCACTCAAGGTGAGGAATGTTTGCCGGTTGTCTCTCATTGTGTCTGTGAGTAGGGGTTATATCCGTGGTGCAACACATGAACGACTCCCCGCTTTTTATAGCCTCCGTTTTGAATCTATTAATTTTCCGGCACACCTTTTTAATGTGCCCTACTATTCCACAAAAGTGGCATTTGAGTCCCACTGCTGGGCAATCTTTCCGGTTCATCGATCCACCTCGGTGTGATGTTTTTTCCGCAACCGTTGCAAGGTTTGGTGTCCCGTGGATTCGACAGGGCCTTTGCCTCATGCATTTGTTGTACTTGATTCGACTTTTGTGCCCCAGATATCGTGAGAGGTTGTGTGGTATCGGAAAAGTGTGGAGTTGCTTCGTCTGTTGCCTCCAGGCAAACCAACCGTGAAAACTTTAGATCCATGGTAGGAAGTGTAGCTGCCTCTGCCAGTACCCTTCTCTGGTATTCGATATTTCTTAACCCTGCCATCATTTGCCCGGCAACCATATCGTCTGAGTAATTAACCTGCTGCCGGAAAATCGGTTCGTTCGGACACTGAATACTAAATTCACAAAATTTCGCCTGGCCACGTAACCTCGATAAAAAATGGGTCACTGACTCACCCTCATTTTGCTTCATGGAGTGAAACGTTTGTCGGTGGACTTCCTTGTGTAAGCCTCGAACGGCCGCCAGTCGTATTTGGCAAAGAAGGAACTCTTCTGCCGCATTGTTGAGTCGTTCTGGTCCAATGAGCTCAAAAAGTAACCTGTTCGTTTCCGGTGTGCATGCTTCTCGCAGTTCGTTTCGAATTACAGCTGGATTTTCAAGTCTGCACATCTCCTTGTACCAGGACCAGGTGTCTAAAAAGAGTGCCCATTCGCTATCTGTTGAGTCCAGACTTATAGAAGGTCGCTGCATTCTTTTTTTTTGCGACGTGTTCGCTCGCCCATGTAAGATGTCCTTCCGTAATTCGATGTTTTCTTTTTGTAACTCGACTAGTTGACGTAAGAAGAGAACGTTTTCTTGTTCCATATTGTAACGATATTTTTAGTCCAATGCTGCGATATAAGTATTTCACGTTTTAAAGTGACAATATATTCGTAGCGCCATGTACAGTTTGCGTTAAGCAAGCTGGTTTCCCAATCCGACAGCGTGTCGCCGTCGATGAGTGTAAACACATAATGGCGACTCGCCTGTTCTTTTATAAGGGGGATAACTCCACTTATGCCAAGTCTGAGCGAAAGGGCGATAACTCCTTTCTGGCCTCTACAGTATCGTAAAACTTTAATTTTACTTGAAAATACTGTTTTGAAAAAAGCGTGGTTCAATATGTCCATTTACGTTATTTTTATTAAATGTTTTGTGACGGTGCAGAATTCTTCTCTCCCCTATTTATTTTCTATGGTTTATGTGTGTAAAGAGGGATCAATCGGGTCAATGAAGTTTTCCTCATGATTAATTGCGCCATTTTCAAATTCTCCGTGATAGAACTGGTCCAGCCGTTGATATGCAAAATTACACCAAATTAAACGTAAAGAAAGGTTTCATAGTTTAACATTACAAAATCCTTTTAATATTGTGTCAATTATTTATATGCTCTGATAAGTTTATATTAATATTTGTATTGATATTGTTTATCATTAAACGGTGTTGAATGTGAAATTATATAAACACGTTTACGTTGTGTTTGAGGTAAAGTACCGGTGACTACAGAAAAGCAGTTCCTTTTAGTAATAAATGGCGCGGGTCATTTTCCTAGCTAAACTCCTATCTTACTCAAAGATAAAAAAATTAAAAAAGAAAACATAAAAAAACATATAAAACAATCTTAATTCCATAATAGATAAAAACTGCAAAAATGACAGAAAACAAAACAAAAAGGTAATTGTAATAATAAAAAAAATATTATGAAAACTATAAAAAACAGTGCTAAACAAGAAAATAAAGTGAAAACGAACGTAAACAGGCACACAAATATTCCTGTTTTAATGTTAAAAGTAAAAAAAAAAGAACACCGGAAAAATCTATCCGATTAATGGGTGCTAACATTTTATACGTATGTTACTACGCGAAACCTCTTATCCGCTGATCCAGGAAAGGGTAAGCCAAATACCTCTATGTTTTACTCTAATTTAACAAAAAAAAAACAAAAAAATGAGTCGACGCACATGCGTGCTTGGCAAACAGAACAATATCCGTGCTTGATCTTTTGTTATATTAAAAAAATAGCAAACATAGTATAAATAATAAACCCCCTTCCCCCAAAACTATCTTAAGAAGAACTTTGGGAGCAACCTTTTTATTAACTTTCCAAATATATATATATATATATATATATATATATATATATATATATATATATAAACACAGAAAAAATAAATGTTTCTTATGAATGTTTTCGACAGGGATACGATTTCAGTTATAAAGTTCTTAGAGTGGGTTGGGTCTATTTGATAGTCGTATGCGCGGGATTCGTTCATATATTCGTGTCGTAAGTTTTGACTACACTGTTTATTTACTCAAATAAGAATAGGAAAAAAAGTGTGAACGATATAACCAAAGGAACGCCGGTCTAATTAGATGTATATGAATAAGTAAGCGCGTCTAGATTGAATAGTTATCTTCGATAAGGGCCGATGTGTTCGTTTATGTATGTTCAGAAAAATAACATTTCTAACTAACAGCCAATGAGATCAGGAGTAAATGTTAGTAGAAAGAAATACTTATTTTCGATTAGTTAAGTGTAGTGTATTTGTCATTATAAGAGTGTGTAATCCAGTCAATAAATATATCAAAGAAAAAGAGTTGTAATAGTTATATTGTAAAAGGGATTGCAAGATAAAGGAAAGCTACAAGATACTTCGTCTATAGATCTTGACAACAGTAGGCATGCATCTCCTAGGATGCTAGGTAGGATCTAAATATAAAGAATAACTGTGTATTAAAAGACGTAGTTAGATAAAACGGGGGTTCGAATATATGCATATGTGGTATCTGTTGTTGTAAGCTTAAGGTATTTATTTAAGAGAGGAAAAACTACATCGTTTTTGTTATATATATATATATATATATATATATATATATATATATATATATATATATATATATATACATATACATATGTGATAAAGCAACATGAATATAATCACATGGGGAATGGTATGTGTGCATTGGTTTGATGTTAAATGAACATAAATTCATGAACTGATAATTTCCAAAAAATTACAATTAAAATTACAATAAAATAAACGGTGCGTTAAGGATCTATGCATTCAATGGTTTAAAAAAAAAAAAACAGAAAATATAATTCTTTATATGTAAACATTAGTACACATTTCAATAAATCAATAGAAATATAATTCCAAAAAACATGCATCGTATAAATGTAAATTTTGCATTGAACTTATTATTTGCTCATCTGCAAAAATGTTAATTTTTCACTATGTTTCGGCCAAGTAATACCCTGGCGACTTTTTACGGATTAAACCGTGACAGGATATGAATGTATGTGTATATAAATCGATATGCATTTTAACTATTCATATATAAGTATATGTACGTGTATAACTATTATTAAATATATATTTTTTAAAATATTGTAAAATTTATATACGATAAACTGCGCGTATTGTGAAATTTTCGACTTTTCCGCGCAATGTAAACGACTTGCCATCGTAATTGCTGAATCAACGACATTTGAGGCGGGTTAAATCATTAACACGGCAAGGCAGTTGGTGTCGCCAATAAAATGGGTTGTTAAGTTGGTTTGAGTAGTTCAGAACAGCTAGCAAAAAATAAAACTACCTTTGAAATATCGAAAATTGTAGGAAGGTACCATCAAACTGTGATGAACTTAGTCAAGAGCGATACAAATGCACCTTACAGATCTGATAACGGTAAATCTAGTGCGGTTTCATGCCGGTCTCTACTCCAACTTAAACATGAAGTTGTTAAGAACATAAGGCAGGCAAGTCGCGAAATCTTTAACCAAACCGGATTGAAGAATGTCTCAAAAAGTACTCGGTATCTCCTTCTGATAAACGTGGAAAAGTCTGTTAAGCGTGTGACAAAGTCTCAATTAATGCAACATTCCATACAAAGCCGATATAAATAGGAAGAGAATAACATGAGAACGGGGTTTTCCAATGTTTTGTTCACGTTAGAACTATTAATCGCCCATTTTTGCTGGAGCAAGAGATAGACGACATCGCCATCAACGTTTAAAGCGCCAACAAGGTGGTGGTTGAATAATATTTTGGGCTCAGATGATCGGACCTATGTTAGTTAGCCTATGGAGAGTTCCATAAGGCATAAAAATGGCACCAACTGCTTATATAGATTCTGTGAATGAGCACTATTAACGATGGCTTAAGAAGCAAAGCTTGACGTTCGAAAGACCCATTACTTTTATGTAGGGCATTGTTTAGCTGGATGCAGCAACAAAAGAGAGTAATTGCAAAAAGTGGGTTTCTCTAAGCTACGGAATATGGCGTGCCCTTCGAATACACCAGATTTTAACCAATTGAGAACCTTTCTAGTATCTGAAGGACCGTCTCTATGCAAGAGGGCGGCAATCTAACAAGAAAGACGAGTTGTGGAATGCTCTGCAAGATGTATCGAGAGAAATAACTTTTGACGAAATCACAAATTTGACTAATTCTGTAAACTAACGTATTCATAAAAACTCGCATACCGTTGACTAATTATGTCAACGTAGAAATTGCTATGTAGTTATTTTGTTCTAAGCATTTTACCTGGTTACTTTAATGTGTGGAAATTATTTCAATAGACTGCTTATGGGTATATTTTGTTGTTTCTAAACTTTGTTAATAACTTGAGACGCTGAAATCAACATACATTCCTATATTTGGCCATAGTTCCGCAAATACTGCTTAAAAATAAGTTTATTTTCTGACCAGAGTAGCTGAATTTTATTGTCAGCCCTTTCACAAAGTTGCATGCATTTTTTCACTCATGCCTTAACTATTATGAAAAAATGTAAACTCGTTAATAATTTGCTCGCAATAAATATATATATATATATATATATATATATATATATATATATATGGACATGTTGAAATATATGTATATATATATATATAATTAAATATATATATATATATATATATATTTAATTATATGTATGTATATACGCATATATATATACATTTATATATACACTTCTGTATGCATATGTAAATATTTGTGTATATGTATATATATATATATATATATATATATATATATATATATATATATATATGTATGTATAGAATTACATATGTGTATCGGTACAGATGTATAGTTTTCTTTTTTCTTTTAAATATATATATACACATGTGCATATATATATATATATATATATATATATATATATATATATATTTATATATATATATATAAGTTAGACAACCATTTTATCCAGGGCATGAAATGTGTTACACAAAATGTTTTTACTATAGGCTTTACAATTAAAGGTACAAGATTTACGTTGAAATTTCTTTATCTTCAAAGTGCACTTTTATAAATTTTACAAAGAAAGGTATGAAAATTTATTTTAAATGGAATAAAAAATTACCTTGGGTGTATTTAAAGTAATGTACATTGTGTTGCACTTTAAAAAAATGATTGAAAATTTTATATCTATATCATTAATTTTAGTGCAACAAAATGTACATTACATAAAATAAATCCAAGGTAATTTTTTGTTTCGATTTAAATTACATTTGTATACCTTACTTGTAAAATTTATAAATTTGCACTTTGAAGATAAATAAGTTTCAAATTGAATCTTGTGCCTTTACGCTTAAAGCCTATAGTAAGCATATAGTAAGTACGCTTAAAGCCTATAGTAAAAAAAATTGTTTAACAATTTTCATGCCTTGGATGAAATGCTTTTCTAACTTGCATCTTATCTTTTAAGTATTATATTTTATCGAATTTATTAATTTATATTCAAAAAATGGATGTATGTAACTAATTGAACATTTTTCAATATTTTACTCAGTAGAAAAAGTAAAATCTTTTTAATTATTAGAATCTGATTCAAAACATTAAAAACGAGCAAAACAAAGAAGCATACACAATTAAATCTACTATTCTGTCTTTCTTCTCTTTTTTACTTCTATTTATTCTTTGTATTTATACTTGCCTACATTCTCTCTCTCTCTGTAGCTCTCTCTCTCTCTCTCTCAGCTCACGTCTGTTTAATCCCTCCAACTCCACTCACTCTATCTTACCCGATTCTAACCATTCCCCAGCCTGTACAAAGTCGGCTACTATAACAACTACTACTAGTAATAATAGTTGTCTCTCTGAAACCTATGACATACACTAGTTGATAGGTATGCAAGTGCTTAGTAAATGGTGTGAGATCTTAAATAATAATTATTAACTACAAAAAAATTACAATGCTTTTATTAAATGCAACATTTTGGGATACTTTAAAAGGAAAGGCGTTTACAATTAAATAAAGAACAGATTTTATATGTTATATGAAGATAGTAAACAAACAATAAGAAATCTAGACAATGAAATCCGGACATTTTTTTTTCAATTTTTAATAAAATTTTAAAAATTTTTTATAATATTGTTCAATCCCTAAATTTTAGTAAAAAGGCATTTTTCTAAAATAAGTAGTGCAGTAATGAAACTCAACTTAGAAGGAAATTTGTAATTACAAGAAACTTATTCAATACAAGTGAAATGACCAACATAATATGTATCCAATGTATGCCTTATGGCAGCATTTAATTTAAAATTTGTGCCAAAAATATTTCGCTTTTTTGTATTATAATGCATAAGTTCAGCATTTATTCTTTTAAAAACATCATTGATGATTGGAAATCGGGTAAGTGCAACACACAAATATTTCATGATTTCAGGAAAATATAAGTAACTTTTTCTAAGTGTTTAGTATTTTGCTGACACTCATTGCAATATTTAATGGCATAGGAATCAGTTTTAAGTAAACTTTTAAATTCCTGGCGACCATCAATGGGATGGAGTGTAAGAGTTATTTGTTTGGTATTATTTCCAATTAGAGTAGTCTGTAAATGACAGCAAACTTGGTGTCTATAGTTGCACTGACCATTTTCCAGTCTCTGAGAATAAACCTCGTGTTTTCATATATATTTTCTGGTTCTATTCTCCACAAAAACAAATAATTCTTGAACACCGTTAGGACATGTGTTCAGAAAATGTTTCAAAAATTCAAAATCTTGTTGTCCTCGATCATTAAATATTCCACCCATCATTTCTCTTAAATCAGCAACACTGTGGGTTCCAATAACTAAAATCCTTATCAATTGTTGAATTGGCAATTCTATAATTCGATCTGTTTTAACAATGTTAGTGAAATAAGGAAGCTGCTGATAAATAATCTGAATAATACAATTAGCAAAACAGGAATCTCTGGTATTAATTAATTTTAAATCTAATTGAACACTTCAACTCTTGCCACTTTTTTTAGTTGTTTTATAGAAGGATTTTCTTTAATAGCTATTCACTATGAATATCAATATCTTTTTTGCGCTTTTTTCGAATGATTTGTTTATAACATAACAAACTAGGTGGATTTACACTACATGGACCAAGTGGGGGAAAATCGAGTATATTTCTTTTGGCTCTTGATGTATTGTATTCATTCCATGCACTTTTGCCACACATTAATAAGTTATAAGAGTCTAAATTAATTAAATAAACATTACACAATTTTCTTGCCTGTGATAATGCAACAAATGCCATTAAAGCTGAAAACACATCAGATCCTAAGTCAACTATAATGTCATCAACCGAAATGCCTTGGAGTATATGTACAGTAAGACTGTAACTCAAGGACAAAGATATCTGACTTTAAGTGACAAAAATCCTGGTGAAACTTCATACAAAGTTTGTATATGTTCAATGTCCACAGCTTCATCCATATTGTCAAATTATACAGTCACAGAAAAAAACATTGTCATTTTTACAATTAATATCAGTAATTATTCCCATAGTACCATTGCACAGACCTTAATTTACATCAATATTTCGTCTCAACATACACCGAACCCCAATCGCAATGCAGTTTCAAGACCAACTGTAATGGAAACTTTCTTAGCTTTAAGCTTTTTAGGTTGTTTTTTAAAGTTCTTTTTAGATGACTTTTGTCTCATATTGGAATCGACTGCTGCGATTTCAACTGTATTAATGTCATTGATTCCCAACATTTCCAACATTTTATTATTAATTTCTTTCACAGCTTCATTTGTTGGCAAAATAATGCAAATTATATTCATTTCCTTTTGCATTTCTGTCAAAGATTAGCAACTTCTTATAGATTAGCTTTTCGTTTCTTATTAATTCTGTGAGAATTTAAAATTTTAATGTCGTTATGAGTTGGTGATCACAATCTAATTCTATTTAAAATGTCACCAAAGTTTTTAGTATCATCTTTTTTCGCATAGTAATTGTTAACTCATCATAATCAAAATAAGAAAGTCAATTAAGACCAGCAATTCCTAAACCTGATTTTTTGCATAATAAATTGAAATTCCATTACAAGAAAGCGTCAAGAAACATGTTGGCACACCATGACACCCATGAAATGCTTGCAGATCACTATATTTTCGAGACCAAAATGTTTTTGATCCTCTCATATTAAACATGATCATCGACAAATTTATTTCCAATTGTTTGTCAGTGTTTTGTAATCTGTGTTTAAAATCTCTAACAGACACGTTTTACATGTTGGTAGTTTTCATAACTGCATAAATGCCAGCATCTATGACTCCTTTATCGGATTTGTCAGCACAACACATCAGGTATTGCATATCTTCTCTAAATCTCGCATCAGAACGATTTAATATATTCCTTATGAACATAAATGGCTTCACATTGTCATATGTGTGTTCAGTTGAAAACATTCAAAATTTGCGTTTGGGATACAAATTAGGAAAACACAGCAATTCCAAATGTGGATCATTATCAGTAAGCAATTTTTCCTCGATTCTCGTTTTTCTGTAAAGTATTACGTCTTTTTTAGGTGGCAATAATGACTGCCTATGTTGGACCGTATGAGGCTTATAGGAAATCTGAGCTCCAGTTTGAGTTAAAAAATGGTCCATTTTAAAATGTTCCTTTTTGCCAATACAGGTGACAATAGTCTCTGAATTAGCAGTTTTATTAATAGTAATATCACTACACAAACCATTTTCTTTCATCCATTCTAGTGTGTTTAATAAGTTATTGATGTCAACTAATGACCGCCAAATTATATATATATATTTTTTTGCCAATGTATGGACTAAGATTTTCATAATATCGTTTTTGTTTTAGTGGAAATTGTTCATGGAATGGCTAATAGTATTTTCCATTGGCAGTGGAAGATGAGTAGATATTCCTCGAAAAGCTGCAACCAACAAACTGTTTTCTCCTTTGAAACTATATGTCATCAATTCTATAATGTTTATGAAACATTTGGATTTTTGAATTAAAAGCTTTTCATAAAAATTCAAATTACCTATTCCACGTGGAATTTCTGTGACTTCAAGTCCATTGATTGATGCCAAAGTAGGTATTATTTATTATATATCGACAAGATTTACAACTACTGCAAGGAAAAGTGTATATATATAGTTCAATCGAATAATCTCTAATATTTCTTGTGACATAAATTTTTCAATTCCCCATTTTTCCACTCACACAGCTCAGAGTGGTTATGTCTCATTCTGCAAATATCACAATGGTTTAATTTAAAATTGTATTTTTCGTAAATAGATTGTTATATTTATTTGTGACATATTACTCAGTATATCATTCAATTCAGTATTCTTTTTAATTAAGTTTTTATATGATTGGATCATTTTTTTTCAAATTATTATTTTTAGCATGTAATCCTCATCACATTTTCTTTGATTTTTATTTAGACAAACGTCTTTAAATAAAATTTGTTTATAAACAATAGTATCTTTTCTTTACATATAATGAATTTAATTATAATCATTCAACTGTTTGTATTGTCTATGCCTTACGACATTTGTTCAAATTATTATAATTATACTGAAAGTTTCTTTTTTATTTTCATAAATATTTCATTATATTATAATCGGCCAGCCACAATGAGTTAGTGAAAGATGTTTTAATTTATTTAAGTAAGAAAGAAATTAACAGGTGCGCGCCCGGACGTCGTCGAGCGTTACGACGACGACGACGTTAATGCCCAGGTTTGTTTGTTATCAGCGAAGTAAAAAATGAAAACAACGTTAACAATTAAGCGGGAAAAACTAACGTAAGGCAAACGAAAGATGAAAACAGAAAACCAACACGTGAAAAATGGCTTTAATAAGGCTGTTTCGATGTGAAAAAATTAAAAAAAAAATCGGTGGGTACCAGGGTGTTTTTGTGTGTGTGGTTGGGGGTGGATAAGCGAAGTAGAAAAACCTAGAAAAACAAACGTTACATGAAAAATGACTTAAATAACACTGGTTCAATATTTAAATTAAAACATCGAAAACAAAAAAAGACACCTCACACCACGATTCGCACCCAAAAACTGTTAAGTAATATACCAACACGCTAATCAACTAACCTAATGCGTATACATGAAATTTAACTAACTATTTAAAGTAAATCAGGTCATGACGTCATCTGAAGCATGCGCAGAACTGGTTGAGAAGGCCGTTTTTGTTGATGGCCCCCTGTCGAAAATTGTCGATTTCGGGGTGAAAAAATGGACTTTTTTGGC
>NC_136508.1:12177902-12507902 GCF_053919585.1 Euprymna scolopes
TTCAGAATAGAAAATCTTTACACTCTAATAAGAAACATATTTCATATAGGTTTCATTAAAATATTCAGTATAAAACGAGTAAAAAAAGAGATTAAAATTTCAAAGGACTGTATAACTGGTTTCACCCAATAGTGGTCCTTGTCAGCGAAAGTCTGTTATTCTTATTCTATTATTATTACTATTATTTAAAACATTTTGTGTCCTGCTCTTTAGCATGAGACTAATATGTCTATATATAATATTTTCTCATGCAGACTGATCTTTAATAGTAATTATTAGTATTCACATTAATCATCTTCATTATGATTTGCTCTTCGTTTAGAGAATAATAATATTAGTTCTATCCAATTTTTAAAAGCTGTTTTAATGCTACTGAACAGCAGCGATGTACCATATCATAAGAAACATATGTGTTCTATTTCGGATTTTTTCTATTCTGACCACCATATTTTATAAATTTGTATTTTAAAATATTTTTCTGCTGTAATTTTAGTAATCAAATTTTCTTTTATTTGGGGGGCACGTTTTTCCGTTTGTGTACCTTAGCCGATAATGTTTCCATGTTTTAAATATTACTGTTCTAAATACCAATATTAAACATATATCCTTATTCGCATTTGTTTCAACAATAAGTAGATTTGTTCATGAGAGAATCGTTAATATTTTATTTAACTGTAAAATATAAGCGAAAACCTGCAGAAGAAGGAGTTTATAAAGAAGTTGAAAACAAGCACCATGTTTACTGCACTAAAATTCTTATTCAATATAGAAGTAATGTATTTAAAAAAATCAGAAATTGAATTTTCCTCATAGATTCTAGCTTACAATTTTATCGATCCACATCAAAATAAATTAGTAATTATTTTTACGATGATAAAGTAATAAATATTGCTAAAATTTTATAAAATACCAAGTAATATATATTTTTTAGTATTTATGATTTGGGGAAATGATTAATATCCTATTCTACGTAATTTGAAAATAATGATAAATTTGATTTACTATAAGGCAGCAATAAAAACTGTAAATGCTTAATTCTTTGTAAATTTTAAAATATGTTATATATATTTATGTTTTTATGTAATAAACAATAAATTACATATCATCAATTAAATGTCTTAATTTAATGTTGTTTCTGTTTAAAAACATTGCGATAATATATCCGTAATGTCGATATAGATTTTTCTAGCAAAGAACATAAATCATTTTCTACTTCACTTGTATTGTTCTTATTTTTCTATTCCAGGTAGGTATAACTGAATAAAAATTCCAAATCTCCAAATTACATTTTCCCTCCATTATGTGATTAGTTCATATACGTAAACATCTATTAATGTATGACATGTGCATTAAGTTTAGTAAATTGTAATTGTGTTGACATGATAATGTAATAAATTATTTTAACATTTTAACATTTATGTCTCTATCGTTATCTTAACTAGTTTTTGTATATCGGTAGTATTTTATCTCTACGAATAATTTGAGCATATTATCAGGTGTTTATATCTCTCCTTCATATATATATATATATATATATATATATATATATATATATATATATATAAACACTTGCCTCTTTATGCAGTACATAAGACATCATTACATTGTCTATGCTTTAAATGAAAAACAAATAATTTGACCTTCATTTTCCCCGTGAAATGAATTAATTCTTTTGCTGTATATAGCAGGCATTTTAATGTTGAATTTGTTATGAATCACACCTTATGAAACCATAAGTAACAACGACAAGTTTGGATATAGCGAAGGTTTATAATTTTTACAGTCGTTTTCCCTGTTCCGCTACCAAGTTAAACAGCAATATAAATTGAATATTTATAAACCTCCATGGAGTTACAGTATTCGGAGACAGCAGATTTAAATTTATTTTAATACACAGAAGTCACCACTTACTCTGCCCATAGGCTATTCGAGGAAAAAGTTGAAAAGTGCACAGTATCACAATCATAGTAGTGTAAATTCAGTAAATGTCTTAAATTAAGTCATACAGCTTATAAAGAACTTGTTTACATTGAACTTGAAGACGGCCATATTGTAGTCAGCTGGAAAGTTGGTAAATTGAGGACAGTTCCACAGGCGTGCAGTTCCAAGAAAAATCTTTGGGGGGATTTTTTCAATTAGACAAGTGTTTTTATGTATGTTAAGCTAGGGGGTCATCGATTGGAGCTCAGATAAGAACTTGCCATGAAAATAACGGTAAAGCAGAGGCAGGTTGCAACGTCTCTGCTGTTAGACAGAGGGTAGAAAAAAGAAAGTTTTTCATAATTTATTAATGTGATCTTTAAGAAATAATATTTTCCCAGTCGGAAAATATCTTACCGAATTCAGGTGACAATTTTTATAGCACAAGATGGATTATATTCCGATTTCTAATTAGTATTTGTCAGGCATTTGTAAATATATATTTGTAATCGTATTGCTATCAACATAAACACTTTCTATGTACTAGCAATCTGTCGAAACGTATTAATACAGTCATTCCCCACGCAGGAAAAAAATTTCGTTTTGACACGCGTAATAATAAGAAATTTATAAAGTCATATGTGTTCAATTTTGTAAATCCCAATCATGTCAAATTGTTTAAATAATTATCAGCATTCAACAGGCATTCTATCTTTCCGTTTATCTTCGTTCTTCAGTTCAAATTTCTTTTTAAATAAATTGTTCTTTTCCCCTAAGAAGAAAAAAAAATGAAGAACCCAAAAGTAAGCCTATGAAGAGTCAAAACTGAATTTTATGTCAATCAGGTGTCTGAAACTAGTTCGCTTTTAGACATAAAACGTGTTTTTGTCTTGGCGTTATAAGTAAACAGAACCGTAACAGGAATGCCCCGTGCTGCGACTTCATTGGCATTTAACGCTGCATGTAACATAAAAAAAACATTATAGTATCTAGGAAATATGTAAAAAGTACAACGATTAAGTTGATATTAATATGTTCAATATTAATACCTTGTCAAAAAGCTTTCCATAAGAGTTCAAATTCTTTATAGATAGTGAAGATGTCGCTGATATCTCTTTCACATACATTACTTACTAGGTGGGTGCCCGAGTGTTTTGTGTGTGAAGCAAAAAAAAAGATGAAGAAGGTGGTAGTAGGTCGATATATTCGAACCCATACCGCGAAGAAGAAGAACGTGAAAAGTGATATTTTTGCTGTTCCGCCTACTACCAAAACCGGAAGTTACAAATGTATAAATTAAGACTAGTCAATCGGAGAGTCGAAAATGTCGGCGAAAAGAGCAACCCTCCCTAATGTAAAATGCCCACTTGGGGGTGAAAAAATTAATATTTTTTGCTAATTTTCGATACTTGCCTCCCGAAGAGAATTTAAAAATGATAGCTTTTGCGTGAAATCCATCGGATCTGTCGAAGGATTTACGCAGATATAGAAACATACATATATTCCTACATGCATACATACATACATACATACACACATACATACATACATACACACATACATACGTATGTACATTTTAACAGATAGGCGAGATTTATGTTACAGACTAATCTGGGTGATCGGCGTTGCCAAGTGTTTCAATTTGTATGTGAAGAGAAAAATAGTAGTAGGAATGCAGACTCGAAACCTTACCGCAAATAAAAGTGCCAAGTTGAAAATCACAGAATTCATGGTTTAGCCAATTTCTCTTTGTTTTTCGTTCGAATAGCCAAGCTTCAAACGATGTCAGTTTCGTGAAAATCCGCTGCTTCTGTTGAAATTTTAAGGCAGACATAAGAATATGCATACATACGCACATATAACGGATACGTAAGGTTTATACTAGAGACTAGCCTTGTGTCCGGAGTTGACGGGTGATTGAATGTGTGTGTTGAGCAAAAAAAGAAAGAAAGAAAAAGGTGGTAGTCGCCAGACAGGCTCGAACCCGTGTTGCAGAGGAGGAAGAGGACGTGGAAAAACGTGAGATGTTTGCTATTGTTGCTATCGCAAAATCGGAAGTGACCTAGGTTTAAATTAAGGCTAGTCAATCGAAAAGAAGAGATGACGTTAGAAAATATCTGCGAAAAAAGTTCCCCCCTCCCGCTAAAAAAAACATACTTACTGTAGGTTGAAAGAAATTAATGTGGTAACGAATGTTTCGGTATTTGTCGTCCGAAGTGTCGAGCTTCAAAAAAATACTGAGTTTCTGAAAACCCTTCGCCTTTGTCAAACATTTTTGCGAGACTTACATCCATCAATCCATACATTTAAACAGATAAGTGAGATTTATATAAGAGACTTGCCTTGGTGTGTTGAGCAAAAAGAAAGTGATAGTTGACAGGCAGTTCGAATCCGTATATATAGAAAAAACATGACATCTTTGATGTTGCGTCAGATGGCCAAACCGGAATTGATGTAGGTTTAAATTAAGGCTAGACAATTGAAAAAGGGTTTAAGTTTCGAAAATATCTATGAAAAAGCAACCACTCTTCTAGAAAAGTCTCTAGGTGTGAGTGTAGAAATTAATATTTTGGGTCACTTTCTTGATATCTGTCGTCCGAATGGTTGTGTTTCAAAATGATATATATATCTGGTGAAAATATTTCACTTCAGTAAAATGTTGCAGGCATACATAAATACATGCATACATGCATGCATGCATATATATATATATATATATATATATATATATATATATATATATATATATATATATATATATATATATATATATATATATATATAGTCATACTTTTAAACAGATAGGTGATATTACATTATAGAATAGTCTGGATGCCCGGCGTTGCAGGGTGTTTAGAGGTCTGTGTTGAGCAAAAAATATAGTCGTAGTATGCAACCAGGTTAGAACCCTCCACGACAAGGTGGAACAAAACGTGGAAAAAAGGTGAAATCTTTGCTGTTGCGCCCATCGCAAAACTGGAAGTAAAGTAAGTTTTAATTAAGGCTACACAATCGAAAAGAAGGGGACGACTTCATAAAAATATCGGTAAAAAAGCGACGCCGCCCTGTAGGAAATTCTCTAATTTAGGATTAAAAAATCAAAATTTCGGCCAATTATTGGATATTTGTGTTCCACAGTGGCGGGTTTTCAAACAGTGCCAATCTCGTGCAAATCCGTCACACCCGTCAAAAGTTGTAGGCAGAGATACATACAAACATACATAAATATATATATATATATATATATATATATATATATATATATATACGTATACATATACACATATACATGCATGCATACATGCATACATAAACACATACATACATTTTAACATATAAGTGAGATATATTTTATCGATGACCTAAACTGTTCACATTATTGTAAATACATCATGTATTCAGGTCAGTATGATATAAGCCAGTAATGCATGCATATATATATATATATATATATATATATATATATATATATATATATATATATATATATATATAGTGTATTATCCGTGTAAAAAAACTATAACAAAAACTATAACTATATTGTAGGAGTAAGGATGTAAATACTGAAATATTTGCGTTGAAAATGTTATATAATTTTCATTGACCAAAATTAATCATGCTATTGTTATTTAAAAATGTGTCACCACTTATCAAGTCCTAGGTGTCACTCGATGGTAACGGTTAGTGTGTGTACCGTAGTTAGTTGGACAATATTGCTGTAATCGTTAGTGGAAATTTGATAAGTTGGATTCTTTTTAAGGGGAGGCTATCAAGAATATATTACATTGAGGCTGAATTACCTAATATTGTAGTCAGCTGAAAAGCAGGAAAACGGAACAAAGTTTTAAAGGCATGTTGATTCAGGAAATCAACTTTTTTCATTGAATTAGTTTAAGTTTAGGCACAGATATGGAGTGGGGCAATTATTGATAGTGGTATAAAGTTAGGCGTTTTTTTTTGCGTGAATGATTGGAGAAAAGGGCAAATGATTAGAACTCATTGGAGCACATTCCATGAAAATAATGGATCAAGCAGAAACAGGTGCGAATCTCCAACTAGATAAAGAGTCTACTTTAAACTCTAAAAATGCAGGATAAGCAGTTTTCTCCTGCTAAGAGGTGACAACAGTACGTCATGCTTCGACGTACTTGTCCCTTATACATGTAGAGACTTGTATCAGTGGTGAGATGTGTACTGGAGCGGGAGAATTACTGTATCATTTTTTCAGCAACTTCAGCAACCCATTTAGTGGACCTGCTTACTCCTAGACAAACTGTACATTTCAGACCCAGAAGCTTGTCACAAACATAAGACAAGAGCCATTCATTTTAATTGATGCCAAGCGGGGATCAGGGTATTGATTATGGTAAATAGAAGCATGGTTTTTGATGTGTAAAAATTTACTAGCCAGCTCCTTCCCCATTGTACTACATTCTCAACATCAGAGATGAATAGATAAGAGATAAACTGTTCATTTACATCTTTTGAAGTGTTGCAATTAATCACCATAAATGTCTATAAAATATTTTAGGAGGTGCCTTGGGAAGACCATTGGTATATATCAGAAAGAGAGTCATGAACTCAATAGACAACTGTGGGACGCATTAATTACCTGGGATTCGCATGTCTACTTATAAACCACAACCTTTACAAAACTTTGTTATTCGTATATATTTTATAAATCATAGTCTATATATTCATGAGAAGCCCACTGAATATTTTTCTGATAGATTCATTTTAAAACGTATGATAAAACTGCGATTTCCAGCTACGCAGTATGGGTTAACTAGAAACAAATAATCGTCAAAACGCGTCCATTGATTTTTTGAATCTTCTAAAAATAACGTGACCTGCTAATGTGTTTTTAAAGTTTAGTTATCATCGACCTATAGTATATTCATGAATTTTTCATTTATATTTGACGATATTTTAGTTCAATTAAATTGCTGAAACCAAGTCCAGCGCTGCTTAATCTTATAGTTCTCAGACAGAAACTAATATTTTCTTTTTGCTCAACACACAAGATAAAACTGATCCATGGACATTTTTTCTAAAATATGCAGTCAAATTATATCTTAACATAGTGTGATTATCAAATTCAGAACACAAAACCACTACAATTACTATCAAACAACAGTTGGCAAGAATGCGTCAGTTAGAATCAACACGCTTACATTGAAACAACAGTTTTAAAAACTGAATATGTTCTCAATTTAGTAAAAGGTGGTAGAGGAAATCTATTCATTTTACGTGTGATTTTCAACAAGCATTGAATTTTGTATTAATTTTTACTTGCAGTCTGACCAAAATAAACGAGAGATTACCTGTAACTCATTCTCGTGGTGCACTCAAATTATTATTTCTTTTACACCCTGATATCTAAGTGTTTATATTCTTGTAACTATTGTATCTTTAAGAACGTTATTTTTGTAAGTGTTTATATGCATCCAAACTTAGCGGTAATAAATATAGGTGGACTAAAGCTAATGAAGTAAAAGTCAGAATTTTATTTACTTTATAACTTACTATAATATAGAATAACAAACAAAATAAAAAATAAAGTATGCATAAATATAAATTACTATATTTAATCTTGTTGATCAGACATCGCCGTACACAATGTCTATATATAAACTATACTGAAATAAACATTTGATCAATGGATTAAAATAATAATTCCGTGAACCGAATCAATAACAATATATTACGTAAATCCTGATCCAGCTGGTAAAGTACATATTCCTAATGCATTTATCTAAATATAGTATAACTGGTAATCAGAACATTTTATGAATAAAGTAATATACATAATATCTTAATATATGTATATATATATATATTTATATATATACATATGTATATATAATGTTATAAATTGAGTTCTTTTTTTAATTCTTAATGTTGCAATATTCAAAGTTAAACATTTATTATATTTTTCTATACATTCTTGCGTATTTCTTTACCAGTTTTAAAAAACACCTCTTTTTTTCCATGTCTTTGTTTAACCGTATTACTTTTAATGCCAGCATGTTTCTCTTGTAATCCAAAATTTTCAAGACTTCCAGTAAATTCAATGGTTAATTTTGTAATTCCAGTCTTGTTCATTGCCCCCATAAATATGGCATGCGCATATGTTATAACAATGTACGACACTTGTCGGTTTCAATAAAACCCCTGCAATTAACTCCCTTTTATGCTGTTATTCTCTCTGTTTTACGTGTAACTTTTCTTTTCGCGAGAAATGTAAATTTGTAGCAACATAAACCGCTGAAGCACGTTGTTTCTATGAAAACCAGTAATAAGAAACGTCGGTCACTTTCTTACTTTATTTAGGTTTTTGACTACCAGAAAATTTATCGGCATTCGTGATTTACTGAACGTGTTTGAAATTTAGTCGACAAATTAGTAAACTGTAAAAATTTTAACAGATCTAAATTACTTAAACTACACGCATATTAAAACCTACCGTGGTTGAATATAATGTACTCCACACTAACGTAATGTACTTGCAATAACCCTTATTCCTGAGTGGATTCCGGGCCTTGATTAGTGGTGATAACTGTGTAATATATATATATATATATATATATATATATATATATATATATATATATATATATATATATATATATATATGTGTGTGTGTGTGTGTGTGTGTGTGTGTGTGTGTGTGTGTGTGTGCGGAGGGGTTAAAACAAATTTGGCCATGTATCTTAGGAAAGTAGGTTTGAACAACAGATTTTTTCTTTAAATATCAGAAACAATGATCAGTTTAAGAACATTGATACTATTATTGTTCATGTATGTAAATCAGTTAAACAATGCGGGAGAGTGATTAATTTACTGACAAATAACGTTCAAACTACGAAAATAAGTTTTATTTAAGGTTTCAAAGAAATTTCCAAGAATATATATATGTATATACATATATATATATATATATATATATATATATAAATATATATCACCACACTTATGTATATATATGTATATGCATGTATATATATACATGTGTGTATGCATGTATTTATATATGTATATATGCATGCACATATATATATATATATATATATATATATATATATATATATATATATATATATATGCGTCAAACTTAGAGGTGTTTCTTTCTTTGGCATTTCTTTAAATAGCCTATTTTTAAAATTACACATTATTGAAACGTACTTCGTATCTTATACTTAGTTATAGATGGGCAGGTGAGGTAAAAATGTTTGAATATTACTTAAAAAAAACAATATTGCTTAACTCTTAATATTAATGCTGACCAATTCATAATCCGGAGATACTAATTTTTAGGATCTAGGTTTAAAGGCTAGGAATCTCTTTAAGTCGAAAGTAGAAGAGTAGCGGCGGAACTGTGAAAGGTAAATATAACGAGGTCGCGATGAATAAAAAGGTGTCACCAGCTCAGATCCTCACATATAAAATACAAATATAAAAATATCTCCGGGAAATAACGACAATTGATAAAGAACTCAAAACCACTGTATTAATGCGAAATAGCAGCATTTATTTACGTGTTAAGAATAGTAAATCAAGTCAATTTTACGTGTTTTCTTGTAATGAGTGTTCATTATGCAGGACTAGTTGAATGAGGATTTCATGAGAATAGCATAATATCTCAAATTACTGATGTTTATACAAGCTGGGTGGCACATATGACTTGTGATTAATGCGATTAATTTTTAGGGAAAACAGTCGTTAAAGCATGTAAGCGAAATGCGCGTTTGTGAGTATTTTCATCCTATAAGAAAAGAATAGTTCAAAATCACTCTTGTTAAAAGAAGAATCAATTAATCGTTCGATGTGGTAATTTTCCATGATAAGAATTTAGATTCATGTGCGTGGTACGCAAATTTAAAACGGGGGATGTTAACACCTCTCAGTGGAAGGGTTTCATTGACATGTAGTCTAGGGGAAGAAAAGAGAAAAAGACTTGAATAAACTGATTTCATTTTCTTGGCCAATCCTTATATAACGATGTTTTTGAACGTTCCAGCCTGTTTGCTCTATCGCTAACATAACAACATTTGTTCCGTGGGTGCAAGTGGTCAAATTGCAATGCTGTGTGTTTACGCATTCTGATACTCAAGTGCGTTGAAAACAATGATTGCTACAAAAATGTTCCTGTCGAAGATTTGTTCGGGCGTTATGGAACGGTCGCTACAATTTGGTGAAAGTGTAGAAAAGTTAACAGTCGAAAATTTTAAAAATCAAGAAAAAACAGCCTCCCCCCCCCAAAAAAAAACTCACACCAAACGCATTGGAATTCTATTATTTACCAACCTTTATACTTTTAACATGCTGAAACAGTTGTTTTCATATTTAATAATACGTTGGTCGAAAACATGAATACAAATTAAACAAATGACTATTTATCGATTAACGGGTAGAGTAACGTAATTCCTCAAAAGCTGTAAACAAATTATTTGTTCTACCACTAACACCAAGTTCTAGTTGCATTTTAAAATTCAGTGTTAGTGGTCGCCATCTATATTTTTACACATTTTTTGAAATGAAGTTTTTTTTTTTTTAATTACATATTCCCCCCCCCCAAACAAGTAACTTTGGTGTAGGATCTACTATCAGGGACATAAACTATGTAGAGAGTTGGGCAGCAAGATGCCGGTTCATGTTACATTTGAACTTCTGCATGTAAGTTGAGTTGGGAGAGCAGGTACTCGGAACGGAATTCCAAAATCTAGCGGTTTTGCGAAAGAAACCACTGAGGTAGAAAGCTATCTTACATGTAGCGATCTCTACTGTGCAGAGGTCGGAGTTATCTGCTTGCCGGATTTGTTGGGGATATTTACGTCGCGGGGGCACAAGTGCCTGCACTTCGTCAGCGCATTCACCATCAAAATACTTGTAGAAAAGGCAGATGGATGCAGCATTTCGTCGGTGGAACAGAGGTTTACACTTAGATATCAGTTCCAAACATATGAGGTTTGCGACTCTCTTTTGGACCTTGTCAAGGAGCGAATGGTCAGTAGCAGATGAATCAACCCAAATATCGCAACAATACTCCATACATGGGCGAATGGTGGCCTTATAGATGTACGATACTTTCGGACCTCAGTAGCTTCCTAGCACGGTAGAGAGAATCTACCTTCTATGCAGCGATTCTGGCAATGTTCTCAATGTAATTGTTCTAACTCATGTTTCCTGTGAACTTTAGATCGATGTGTTTTATAGAAGTACTTTCAGATAACGAATTTTTGGCCATTGTTATTGGTGGTAGAGAAGGTAAAAGTTTATTGAAGGAAACAAAATTAGTCTTGGCAGTATTGATTGTGACCATCAATTTTGTCCTTATTTGACTAAAGATTGTAAGCCATCCTCTGGTGTTTCTGTCATTTCCTTGGATATGTATTCATTTGTTTTCCTGTTTTACCGGTTATAGAGAATGTTGTCATTAGCATGTATAACCATCTCACAGATAATTTTGTCAGAGAGGTCATTTATGAATATTAGGAATAATAAACGTCCAAGGATAGACCCCTGAAACACTCCCGCATTTATATCATATTGTATGGATGTGCGACCGTCGAGGACAACCTAGATCCTTCTCTTATTTAAGAAAGATCTAAATATTTTAAGTACTAGTCCCGTGATGCCGTAATATCTGATTTTCCTGAGAAGACTATCGTGCCAAACCCTGTTAAAAGCCATAGATATAAATAGGGCTACTTCTCTGACCTCCCTGCTTTGTAAAATGTATATTGCATACGTTCAAAGATTACAGTTAGGATATCTGTTGTGAAACGGACTTGCCTAAGTCCATATTTTTGGTCGTTCAGAATCTTATCATCTGTAATGTGATAGACTAACGCTTGGTTAATAATGGACTCAAATATTTTGGCGAAAAGTGGGAGGGGACTAATGGGGCTATAATTCAATTGGTCAGTTCTATCGCCAGAATTCTTGAAAACTAGTACCAGACAAGGAAGTTTCCAGCAGTCTGGAAAGCAAGATTCATTAAGACATTTGTTGTTAAGTTTGGAGAGAACTGGAGCTACTTCGGCGGAGCAATTTTTTAATAGCACAGGAGGGATAAGATCTGCTCCACATTTTTTGGAGGATCAATGTTTTTTTGTAATAGATTTTATCTCAGAAGGGGTGATTATCAGATCGTCTATGGCTGCATGTGGCCGCAAAGGAAAGTCAGGGTGAAGGTGGTTAGCAGAGTCCAGTCTGGAAATAGAGTCAAACCGACTTGCAAGCATGTAAACCTTACGGTTGTTGGAGAATGGGGAAATAGTTGATTGTCCATTATTTACTACACGTTGTAGATTTTCAAGAAACAACGGGTTCCTAATTTTGTATTTCAATGCGTTTTCTTGTGGTGTCAGTATAGTTTCTCTTAGTGGTCGCTATTAGTTTATTACAGTTACTTCTGTCCGTTTGAACTAGACTTATTTCGATTAAATCTGCGGTACGCATGCTGCCTTTGCACAATGGCAGTTGCACAAGTAGAAAAATATAGGGGAGAGTGTGACTTGCTATAACATTTCCGCGTGGGAACATGTGGTTCAATTGCCATTGTGAACCATTCAGTGGTCTCATCTGTGCACTGTTTAGCAGGAAGAAAAATATATTTCCGAATGGGACATCTCTGATTAGGTCGTTGATGAATTCCCAATAAACTATTTTATAATGTCTCGGTGTGTCAGCAATGGCTCCTTAGTTTCGGATCTAAAGTTTAGGGCGATTTCGACCTTTATCACTGTATGGTCAGCTTTCCCCAGTGGGGTGTGGGCAGTCGTTATACAATCCTTGGGAACTGTGGTCAGAAGCAGAGCTAGAAGTGATGTGTGTTTTTTTGCTGGTCTGGGAAAGGGATTGGAAATGTAATTATCTGTGATAGGTAGTGAGATATAGAGAAGCTATGTGCAGCGCTACCAGCTGCGTCTCTGTATACTATGTTAATCTTATTTATTTTTATTTTATGTTTTGTTTAATTAGAGTTCAATCTTCTAACATAGAAAAAAAAATCCCCGTGTGTGATAAATTCAGAAACTTCTTTTGCCTAAGCACCTCTATCACTCGGTTTCATTTGTTCAGAGTATTGAAGTAAACATGCCAGCTGGAGTACAGAGAAAGTGAACAGCGTTTTTTTCGTCTGAGGAGTATGGCGAATATATACGAGTGAAGAATAAAAGAGTCAACATGTTAGCATTTGTAAACAGAAATAACACACCGCCTGTTTTAGACACATTGTGTTCCAGCACGAGTGACAATATTTTAGGTGAGAAGGGTAAGTGTGTGTACTTGTACCTATATTGATAGAAGAATTATTCCTTCCCTTTTCTCAACGCAAATACGTGTATAATATGTTAATTTCATTTATTTATTTATTTTGTTTAAATAAACGTCAATCTTGTAACGTAAAAAGATTAAACCCCCGTTTCTGATTAATTCAGAAATAGTTTTGCTTAGAAATTCCATCACCTGTTATAATTTTTGCAGAGCATTTTCAAAGCATTTTTTTTAGCTGGAGTAGAAATAAATTTTACAGGGCGTTGCAGCTTGAGGAGGGATAATTTCAACTGAAGACGAGAAAAAGTTCGCGAGACAGGCAAAAATAAATACACTAAACGAACACATATCTATATCTATCTATATCTATCTATCTATCTATATATATATATATATATATATATATATATATATATATATATATATATATATATATATACAAAGAATAAGAGAAAAATTAAAGGTATAGCATGTTAGCATTTGTTAGGATTAAGTTCCCAATGGTTAAGCGACAAGTAATCAATTATTTCTTGTAAAAACCGCTAAAAGAAATTAAATAATAAACATTTAAACACCGTGCCAACATGTATATAAATACTTGAATGTTACAGCGTTTGATATAAGATATTTATTTTTTGTTATTATATACAATTTCCCGACTGTCAAATATTCTACACTTTAACTGCGATGAGCCAACATTAATAATGTTAGTTATTTTATTCATATCTATTATTCCATTTACTTGTGAGCTTTTACTATCTTTTTTAAGATGCAGCATATGTAAACAACTCAGCGAAGTTTATTTCAGTTATTTTTTAGTTAAGATAAACAACCAAAAGACAGTGTTCCAGTTGTGAAAAAAACCCTTGCCTTCCTAAGTCCGTGAAAATTGATATTGGACACCCAATTGCTCCCAAACGAAGAACTCTTTCTTCGTTGTGGTAACCATGGTCACTTTTAGGGTTAATAAGAACACACCGTTTTTGGGACTATTTTACCATATTTTTCAAACATTTCTCTGTATGGTAAGTAAGCATTTTGCATGGTGCTAAACTACAATTAAAATATGTGAAGACGTTCAGGACTTTTCGAGCTTTAGGGGAGGGATAATGATCGACTTCGTCATTCTGTTGTTTGCATAGTGCATATCCAAGATTTACATATATTAAGGACTAAACCTGCACTGTTTGTTAATATTCACAAGGATTTGACGACCCCTGAGGACGTTTGGCACGACATGGGGGGACAAATGCTGAACTTAGTCATTTTTATGCAACGTTAATGCTGCATTTATAGAGGGGCATGCTTGCTTCACTTGTCTCATTAGTTTATATTTCGGTGTTGATGAAATATAATACACCCTAGTCATATGGCTAAATATAATTCCTTTTTGAAAACTACACTTCTAAATAGATAAACATCAATGGAATATTTACTCTATAGTTATATATACTTAATCTGCAAGAATTAAAATATCATATTTAAGCGTATTTTACTGGGCTTTGCCGAGCGTTCATGCAAGCGTAGATAAATACATTTGCAGGTTAAAAAAAAGGTACCGTATCATGAAGGCGTATGCAAATTTACAGAAATCCAGCATCAATTTATTACATATGGATGAGTCCCCTGTGGAATTTCAACAGCCGCCGTTAGTATAAACTAATCAAAATGTAACACTATTCATCTTTATTTGTCCATATATATATATATATATATATATATATATATATATATATATATATATATATATATATATATATATATATATATATATGTATGATTTACTAGCGTTAACGTATTGATACGTTCTACTCAGCCTTTGCCAAACACCAATTGCTTTGTTTGTATTTAGCAATTTACTTTGATTTCCTTTTACCTTTTTCTGATAAAGAACTTACGGAAATTATTTAAAAGAAGCACGAACTATCGAGTCATTTATTCTACGCTGAACTTCAACGACCTCCTAGTTTTTTTTTACAATTTAAAGAATGTATATATATATATATATATATATATATATATATATATATATATATATATCTTTCCTTCTAAACACTGCGCCTATGTTTCTAAATTATATCCGGATTTTTATTTTTTCGCTCTTCGATATCTTCCTGTAATCCTAACGTAATCGATTGAGATGATACGTAAGCGGTTGTAAGCTGATTCACTATGAACGAAAAGAACGACCAATTTTGCGAGACAATTGCTAACGGAAAAAACACGTAATTGATCAGAGTGTCTTCATGACGTCATACTCTATATTAATTTCTTTGCAGAAATTGGAAACGGAAATTAAACTCCATTTTTGCACTGTTGATTTGAATACTGCAATATCCTTGACAGTTTTTCGTTTGTAATTCATGCGGTTGTTAGTATATATCTTACGCTACCTGACAAAAATGATATTCACTGTACATGTATAACTTAACTTTCTTAAATATCAGTTATCAATTAGTATATAAAATTAGGAATAACTTCATGCATGCATTAAAATTTAGATGTCTACGAACATTGTATAGCACGACTATCAATTACACTATTATTTTTTAAAAGAGATAGCGTTCTCGGCCCTACTTCTATTTTCATAACGTAAGTCTCCAATCTGGTAAACCTATCATTTTTGGTATTCTGTCAGTTCTAAAACATATTTAATGAAATAAAGTATTTTATTCTGTTTCGGAATCTCCAAAAACATAGTATCTAGAATATCCGCAACAAGTAATACATAATTTAAGGTTTGAAATTGCGTTTTTATATGTTCGGTTAAATCAAATAAATGCAAAATGAAATCATTGTCTTATTCTGTATTTTATTTTATCACCATACAATGTAATGTTTATTACATACATAATTCATTGTATAATTTATGTTTTCTCGCTGTATTGCAACGGTGGTGGATCTTAGAAAAAAACTCATGTGATAAAAATGATAAAATTAAACATGTGTGCATTTAACATTATTCTAATTTATTTGTCTGAGTAAGCATTAGAAGCACGTGTAAAAGTCAAACAATTTCAAAATAAAAGCAATCGAAAGAAATAATAATTACTTTGAATAGAAACGCAAAACAACGCAATACAATTTAAAATGGGTGTTTAAACTGTGAAAATAATGCTCATTGTTATTTTACGTTATTTTATGAATATAGAGGAATATAGTAGACATGCACATTGCTACGACGTTTCTGGATTATACACGTGGCGCAGTGCTTAAACTACTGGGAAACATCAATTGTATAAGTGATATTCTCCTGAAGGTTGAAGGTTCAATCCTCAGTTTGGGCGACCGAAATATACATTTTCGAATTACTTAGTACCTCCATCTAGTCATTGCTTACGGAACAAGAGCACGCTACCCCCGTGAAGTAAAGAAAGAGATCCACTGGAAATTCCATCCAAATTTCCAAGTTCGACAGAAATATTCCCAGTTCGACAAGATATACCTGAAGTAGGTCGGAGGTTATATCGACTGAAACGTTGTGAAAATCACAGTCAAGGTGAAAACAGTAGTCTGATGAATAATGATACATGATCATTATTAATTTTTATTCATTGCGGACTGTTATTTTCATATTTTCCTTGTTGTACAACGGCATAGGAACTCTAAATCTCCCGACTGTGTCCACTGACATTACCGCCAGGAGATTTATAGTTCCTATCCCGTCGCGGTTACAACCTGACGAATGCCAGACGAATAGTTTGCCGAAACATCGTGCAACAACGACGAAAAGATGAAAATAATAGTCCGCAATAAATAAAAATTGATAAATAATATTTATCTCAATAATCCATTCCAAATAATATATGTGCATTGTTGTCAGTATTTGATGCATCAGTAGAAGCTGTAGTAGATAACAAAGAATGCTTGAATCTTGAAGTAGAATTTTCAGTAGTAGTCTTACTAATTAAAGAAATCATTAAGAAGTGTAGGCAATGTTTTTGAGTATTATATTAGATAAATAAATATATACTCAACTACTTCCCCCACTAATAACTAAAAAGATAGCCGTAGAAAAGCATTTTCCTATGACTCCAGAACGCATATTAAATTAGATGCCCTCCTCTCCAAAAGATAAGTGAACATGTCAAGCATAGGTCTAACTACTATAACATTATTTATACTTCCTGCAATCCCTATTTGCTTACAGTGAAGCGAAATTCCATCACTAAATGTAATTAAATGTAGTATAATAATGAATTTAATCAGTTTAATAGTAAGCTTATAAGTTAATCATTTATGAAGTTTAATCATAAAAAACTTTATGTTGTGACTATGTTTATTTGTGTTTAATATTGAAAGCCCTTGTCGAGGCGCTGAAGGATGAATATATACGATAGCATACCAATTAGAGTTCTATTGTTCTGACCTTAAGTTTTTGATGTAATATCTTATTATATGTAAAGGGTAGGGATGTCTTAAATAGTTTAACGTTTAGTGGGTTTCAGAAATTTCAGCAGTAAACATATCTTATGACGCAGCTCCAACATCTTATATACATGTATAACTTTGTTTTTCGTTCCGTTATTTAATCTTACTAGAAATTAAAAGCATACAGTTTATAGGGTGAAACACTGCCATCTCTCTCTCTCTAACAAAAACAGACACTCAGGCACACACTCACAATCACACACTCACACACAAACACACCCGCATACAAAAACAAACATACACGCACACATGTATATGTGTGTGGTGTGTGTGTGCGGGTATATGGTTGTGTGAATGTGTGTGTATGGAGAAATATAGAAATAAAAGGTTCGTTGTATATATATATATATATATTTATATATATATAGATATATATATATATATGTGTGTGTGTGTGTGTGTGTGTTTGTGTGTGTATATTTTTATTCGATTGGCTTGAATTTAATGTCATTATATTTCATAAAGTCAGATTTGGCACAAAACCTTCATTTTACACCGTGTTTGTTGCTCACATCTGCCCATTTTTCTTACAGGGAGCGGAGCCAGGAAGTGATTTCTACTTGTCATCCGTTCTAGACAGGGAACTCTCTGACCCAAGTTTGTGACGACGGTGTTATTTTTTACTGAAAGGCCACCTTGAAGCGTTGCTTTTGTTTTCGGAACCCGGTAGAGATTTCCTAATTCATGTTACACACTAGCATTGACAACCGTGAAAGGAGAACATCGTTCAATAGACAAAGAAATTGGCAGTTATATTTTCCAAAAGAAGATTACACCTGTTTATTGAATACTGCAAATAAAGTGTCAGATTCAGACTCGATCAATAATCAAAAGAATTGGACGACTCACATTTTTCGACGTAGTTCTAAATATCTCCCAAATTGGTCTTGGAAGAAAGGCAAATTTGATAAAGATAAGTTCAGATATTTAGAAATTATTTAGATAAGTTCTATATTATATACTTGTAAGTTAAGTCGCGTCCTTCTCGTTTACAAGTAAATATATTTTTTTTATAATTGTACAATAAGCTTAATGTTATTATAATGCAGCTAGGAAAAAAAAGGAAAAAAAAACTAGTATGATATCAAAACAACAAATATATATGTATACACACACACGCACACACACACACACATATATATATATATATATATATATATATATATATATATATATATGAATGGAAATGTATAAAAACGAATACGAAATGTATAAAAGCTTATAACTTTTCTATATTCGTTTTCAATTGGTGACCTACAGGAATACAAAATAATATTATGAAAAAATTAAGAAATCGTTTTTACATGTACATAATCATCGAGTGATCCTTCAGTCTTCTTCGATGTAGTGCATATAAATAAATAAATAAATAAGTAAATATATATATATATATATATATATATATATATATATATATATACGCTCCTTCAGTATTTGACAGACTATAGATACTCACCATAAGGGGATGCCTGCGCGTGAAAATCTAGTGGTAGGAGGTGCGCAATTTTCAAACCCACCTCTCCTGAGTCGACATTGTTGTTAATACTAGTTGCAAGTGAAAAGTATCTTCAGGACGACTAGAAATAAATATAAGTGAAGAGCACATACAGAGCCGAGAATCCTCAAATAGTCACTCATCTAATACTAACCAGGCTGGACGTTGCTTAACATCGGTGATCTGACGAGAACCGGTGTATTAACCCGATTATTCAGTATATATATAAATATATATATATATATATATATATATATATATATATATATATATATATATATATATAGCGTGTGTGTGTGTGCGTGTTCTTTTCATTTGAATTAAACCTATTTCTAATACATTGTGTTATTTTACTGGGAAAGTTTAAATAAGCGGTGTGAACATGGCACCATGTGAGTTATTTCCAGTATATAATAAACTTAAAGTTCAGCTAACCAATGTTAAATGTGCTTTACATTTAAATCAACCGTTTTACTATGACTTCTAATCACACACATGAACGTAAAAACAAACACTATCATCGTTTGATTTCCCTTTAAACTCAGATATGATTAAACACACACAACGAAAAGTAACGGAAATAAAAAAATCTGATGAGAAGTCTGGAAACGAAAGCGACAAAAATGCCTATGATATACAATTTTAATGACAAGCTGAAAGCCTGTAAAAGTTTTAAGAAAATAACGCAACTGTAAGATTGGGTTGATTTAAACAAGCACTGTATGTAGTATAACTTGTGGTCGAACATATATATGTTAATATATACGTGACAATTAAAATGCACCGTATTTACTCGTGTTTTCCCCTGAGAATCCGTCAGGTTATTGCATTGAATTGATATCACTGTGGGTTCTTATGCATTTGTATGTATTGTATTTTGCTTGGCGTGTAATTAGTATTTTTTGGCTTAACACAGCTAGTTATGTCAGATATTCTTTCATTCGTAGATTGCTATTTGAATTAAGTAGTAAAATTTTGCATTCAAATCTACTTAGCTTTCATTAGTCTGTTTGGATTGGACAGCTTCATTTTTATTTCTACAAGTTTATTTGTAGCAAGACTTCTAATATCAATTATTTGAATTTTAGTTGTATATTTATACCCTTTTTTATTAATAATGTGATCCTATTAAGAAGTAAATTTTGTGTATAAATACTTTTTACATTTTTTCCAGATATTAAATTTTGATTTTATTAAATTTAGAATCCTAAGTTTCTTATTAAACCTATTCTACATAAGTCGTTGTCGTAAGATGTTGCTCTAGGATGTCGGCAAAAGTAATTTGCTATCACTATTTTGATATAGTGTCCTGTTTTCTCGTTCTTTTCGTTTTGTACCTGCTTGCCTATTTTGGATTGCAATGTCTGCTATTTAAGTGTAGGAAGGCCATAATATATATATATATATATATATATATATATATATATATATATATATATATATATATATATATATATATATATATATATATATCACGGTGCAAATTTTGGCAAATAATATACGCATGCAAGTGATTATAAGCGGGAGGTGAACAATAATCATGTAAACAATTCCTGGAATCAAAACGCTCAATTATTATATTTATTGTTTCATTCGATTAAGATTTAGGGCATTGCTATCATTTACTATCATATTTCTGTATGCTGTGATATTTTATATTGCTACCTTGACTATTGTTTGCATTTTTTTTTAAAGTTATTCTTTATACTATTTTTTTTTAATTACATTTTCACCCCAAACAAGGCACATTGCCACTTTGGTGTAGGGGGCTACTATCAGGGGAAACATCTACTGGGGTACTATGTAGGGATTAGGGCAGCGAGATGTTGGTTCACGTTGCACTTGAACTTATGTATGTCAGTACAGTTGGGGAAGCAGTGACCCGGAATGGAATTCCATAGTCTAGCAGTTCTGGGGAAGAAACTACTGGAGAAGAAGGATCTTTTACATCTAGGGATCTCCACAGTGTGGGGGTTGGATTTTGCAGCTTGTCGGGTCTGTCGAGGGTGTTCACGTCGTGGGGGCACAAGTGCTTGCAGTTCTTCAGAGCATTCACCATTATAATACTTGTAGAACAGGCAGAGGGATGCAACGTTTCGACGATGGGACAGAGGCTGGTGTTTTGATGCCAGTTTAGGGCCTATCAGATTTGCGACTCACTTTTGAACCCTGTCAAGGAGCGAGAGACTAGTAGCCGATGCACCGGCCCAAATATGACAGCAATACTCCATACATGGGCGAATAGTGGCCTTATAGAGGTACAGGATACTTTCGGGTGTTAAAAGTTTTCTAGCACGGTAGAGAGAGCCCATCTACCTTGGAGCGGCCCTGGCAATGCCCTCGATGTAACTGTTCCAACCCATGTTTCCAGTGAACGTTAGGCCAAGGAGCTTGAGAGACGTACTCTCAGATAAAGAGTCGTTGGCCATTGCTATAGGTGGTAGAGAAGGTTTCTTGTAATTATTGAATGAAACCAGTTTTGTCTTGGTGGCATTGAACGTGACCATCCATTTTTGTCCCCATTCCACTACTGATTGGAGGTCATCATCTAGTGTTTCTGCCATTACTTTAGATATATGTTCGTTTGTTTTCCTGTCGTGCCTGCTATAGAGTGTGGTGTCATCAGCATATATCCCCATCTCAGAGGTAATCTTGTCGGGGAGGTCATTTATGAATATCAGGAACAGCAGAGGTCTCAGGATAGATCCTTGGGCACTCCCGCATTTATATCATATTGTTTAGATGTACGACCGTCGAGGACAACCTGGATTTTCTCTTATATAAGAAGGATTTAATTATGTTAAGTATTCTACCAGTGATACCGTAATATCTCATCTTCCTGAGGAGACCCTCATGCCATACCCTGTCAAAAGACTTAGATATATCTAGAGCTACCGCTCTTCCCTCTCCCGCTTTTTCCAGTGAATGGTATATGCGTTCAGAGATTACAGTGAGGATGTCTGCCGTGGAACGGGCTTGTCTAAATCCATATTGACGGTCGGTCAGAAGTTTAGCATCTGTACGGTGCTGGAGTAGAGCATGGTTAATTAAGGTCTCAAATATTTTGGCAAAAAGTGGGAGGAGGCTAATAGGGCGATAATTTAATGGGTCAGTTCTTTCGCCAGAATTCTTGAATACTGGTACTACAGAAGCAGTTTTCCAACAGCTCGGAAAGCAAGATTCATTAAGGCATTTGTTGTAGAGTTTGGAGAGAACTGGAGCTACTTCGGTCGAGCACTTTGTTAATAGCACAGCTGGGATGAGGTCGGGTCCACATGCTTTGGAAGTGGCAAGGTGTTTTATGATAGCATGCACCTGAGCAGGGGTGATTTTCAGGTCGTCTAGCGTGGCGTCTGTCCGCATAGGAAATCGAGGTAGGGGTGGTTTAGAGGGTCCAGTGTGGAGTTTGAGGCAAACCGACTGGCAAGCATGTTAGCCTTCTCGGTTGTTGAGCAAAGAACCTCGTGATTGTTGGTTAGTGGGGGAATTGTTGATTGCCCATTATTTACTACACTGTTGTAGATTTTCCAGAAGTCACGAGTTCCTAGTTTTTGTGCTTCGATGCGTTTTTTCGTGGTTTCCGTAAATTCCCTCTTAGCTGTCGCTATTTCTTTCTTAACGTTACTTCTAGCTTCTATCTACTTCTGTCTGTTTGAACTGGACTTATGTCGATTAAACCTGCGGAATTCATGCTGCCTTTGAGCAATGGCAGTTGCGCAAGTCGAAGTAAACCATTGGGGAGAGTGGGGCTTGCTATAGAATTTCCGCATGGGAACATGCGCTTCGATTGCAGTTTTGAACCATTCAGTGGTCTCGGTTGCACACTGTTCAGCAGGAAGAGAAAAAATATTTCCCCATGGGGCGTCTCTAATAAGATCTCTGATAGCTTCCCAGTCAGCCTTTTTATAGTATCTCGTTGTTTTGAGCACTGGCTCTTCAGTTTTGGGTCTAGAGTTTAGGGCGATTTCAACCATTATCACCGCATGATCAGCGTTCCCAAGTGGGCTGTCGGCTTTCGTTACACAATCATCAGGAACTGTGGTCAAAAACAGATCTAATAGTGATGCGTGTTGTTCTTCCTGATCAGGGAAGCGGGTTGGAAAAGTAACAATTTGCGCTAGGGAGTGAGATACAGAGAAGCTATGAGTTGCGCTGCCTGCTGCATCTGTGTAAGTAGAGAATCCAAGCCAGGTGTTGTGATGGACATTAAAGTCGCCAAATACATGTACTTGGGCGCTAGTGTCGAAGGAGAGTGCTGTGTCTATGCTGTCAGATACTTTGTTTATTATGGAGCAGTCTTGGGTCGAGGGAGAGCGGTAGAGAAAGTAAAAGTAGCTAATGTTGTGTTGCATGATAAGTCTAAAGCACATAAAGGCTTGATCATCCGTTTCTAGGTTTGTTTCTCTAGTCAAGGGAAGGGTATTATGAATGTAAACTCCAAGTACGTGCATATGTCTGTCAGAGTCCTTACGGCAGAGTGGGAGATATCCAGGCATGTTAAAGTAGTTAGAGGGGATGGAGGAGTGTAGGTTAGTCTCACTTAGTGCTAAGATATCCGGGGTATTTGTTAGGAGAAATGCTTCAACGTCAGCTAAATTAGTTCTAAGCCCACGGATATTTGTGAATGCAAGCCTTAAGGCAAGTTGGATTTGTTTGACCCTAAGCCTGGTTTAAGCTTATTTTTAGATTGTACTGTCATCATGTTTTTTTTAGCGAGTTTCAGTTGGGTTAGGGGAAGCCGAACAGGAGGTTATGCAGAATATCACACATGCATCACAAGTAGACCATCAGCTGACCCTCCATCAACTAGGACCGTGGCCTCAGGAAACCCCACCGGGGATGAGTGCAGGGTCCCTTTCCATGCGCGCCATGGTACTGCAAACATCCCGATATTATTCAACTGTTGATGGAGCAGCCGCTCTAAGCGCTACCAAAGAGTTAGGGCTCCTGTACTACCAGTCGGAAACAGCAGCCAGTAACTGTCAATCCGGTACCCTCAACCCATCGGAGGAAGGTCACCCCAATCTAATTGCTCAGGCATATGTGGTACTCAAGCATTCTCAAGTGCCCAACTTTAGGGGTGGGTTGTGTCGGGAGTGGGGAAACGGCGTTCATTGCCCTAGACAAGAAACAAGATCTACCACTGGGTGTTTCTGTCGAATCACTGTGATAGTATCTCTGCCCCTGACTAATAGGCAAAGAAGGAGTATTGAAGCCGGGCGATAGGCAGGACCTATCTACTCCTTAAGCATTTTAGGTTTGCAAACCGGTAATTTGATTGAGTCACCAGCTCTAGGAAGGTTGTCATCCAAGACTGAAGAGGCCTCCCTCCTCTTTGGTTTGGTTTCAGAGTGTTCCTTCTCCTAGACGGATGATCTGGAAAGATCTACTGGGTCCGTCACCACTGAGAGGATTTGCTCCGCGCCTGGGTTCTAATCCAGGTATTTCTGCGACCCCGCGTTGTTAGTTAATGTTATTGGGTTAGTTTGTAGAGGTTATATCTGCTAAAATAGTTACACTCCTCAAAGTGGATTAGGAACATTGTTATTTCATTGTTACTGGATAAAGAGGTAGAGTAGAGCGCATGCAGTGTAAGCAACTATGATTGTAAAGAGGCTTGTTAGGAGGAGATAATGTGGTTTGAGGCTTTCTCGTTTGTATATATATATATATTTTATTTTTTCCTTTTATTTTTATTTATTTATTTTTTATTCATGTGAGCTTGGGTCTAGTATAATATTAGAGTGTGAGTAGGTGTTAAGAATTGAACTACGAGTTGTACCCAAACTATATTTTAGATGATAGCATGGCATGCGATGCGAGTGCAAATATAGTACGGGTAAAAACAGTAAGTTTTGAGTCATGTGTAATTTGGTAAATAGATATATGGGCTGGTTTTAATAGGTAACCTGGTTAAAAAAGGCAATAGTTATTGGCTTGTATTGTGAATTACTTTTTGTAAAATTACTAAACAAAATATACTTTTAATTTTCTCTCTTAACACATAATGAAGTTGTGCCGAGGAGTTAGTTGTTTCTTGCCAATATTCTCTCTATTTTGTATTTAATTTTTTTGAAATTGGAAGTTTGATGTTCTCAATAATATTGAAATAATTGTCAGTCTTTGAGTTTAGTCTTTATAAAAAATTATTTTGCTTACTTAATATTATAAAATGCTTCCCTTAAAATGATGATATATTATTACTACACATAATAATCAGAATGAATATCAGTAAATCCTCTGACAATGATTTTATATAGGCACATATAATCGATTGCACAAAAACATACATATGTTGATATATATATATATATATATATATATATATATATATATTTACAGTGTGTCCGTAAAGTTACCATACAATCTTACAAGTTACTATATAGACAGCCTGTAATATATTAACAGTACAGTAAGATATTGTATTACAATATTTATTTGTGAGAAAAGAAATAAAAAAATAACACCTTAATGTGTATAAAAATCTCAGAAAATATTAACTAATAATACAAATATAATACAATAAAACAATAAGATTTATAGTAAGTTTACGGACACCCTATATATATATATATATATATATATATATATATATATATATATATATATATATATATATATATATATATATATATGCGTGGACACCTTCAGATGAAACATTAAGAATCATTGTATATCTTGATTTGTTTACTTTTCTCATTTACATCTCAGCTTCTATTTTCAGAAAAGTATTTTTCTTTCATGTTTTGATTTTTCAATTTTACTTAAACTCTGTCCTCCCGCTATTAGCACAATTATGATTCATTATTATTATTATTATTATTATTATTATTATTATTATTATTATTATTATTGTAAATAAGCATTATTATTAATATAACTGTTGCAGTAATCAGTATGTTTAGTTCTTAATATTTTAAATATTATTACTATAAAATTTTCCCGTACTAAATAAGTAAAACGAATTAGGTTTAAGTATTTAGGATATATATATATATATATATATATATATATATATATATATATATATATATATATATATATATATATATATATATATATACATATATATATATATATACATATATATATATATACATTCCTTAGAAATTATTTATGTTTACACATTTTCATGTTCTGCCTTTCCCTTTCTTCTCTCATTGTCTAAGTTTATTGTACATGGTGTATTTTCCTTGCCTCAATTACCTTTTAACCTCTTTACTTATGCATATAGGGATAATAGTAGTAGAGGAGGTATATACTAAAGGGAAGCGTGCATTGTACATTTCCTGGCCTCACCAAGTCATGGCAACAAAAAAATCATATTTGTAACTGAATATTCCTAATTTAATCTGAACCCCTTTTAGCATAGTTATACCAAATTGGCTTTCGCCTAATTATTGGACATCTACACACTAGAGTGTTTTAGATTAAAGGCAGCCATCATATACGTAGGCGAATACTATTCTTTTTAGTCTGATATTTCCTTTACCTTTCTCTTTAACCTGCCATCTGTTTCCAGTCTTTTCTCTGTCTCAACACAGTGTCACATCCGAATTCTTATTGGGTGTTAATTATATGAAACCCTTTCTTCACAGCTTCTTTTTGTCGTAATTTCTGATATTAACTCTCTGACACTAAGGATAGCTGCTATTTTTTATTGCAAACATTTAAGCCGAAATATGACCACGAGTGTGAAGCAACTTTTTAAGACTAATGTAAAAAAAAAACATTAAAAATATACCCTGCCCTATTTGCTATTGAGCACGATCGTATTAAGCTCCTTTACATGCATTGCTTACTTACTACCTGGTAAACAATAACCTTATATATGCATATATATATATATATATATATATATATATAATACATATATATATATACATATATACATCTCTCCCGCTCTCTTTCTCTCTCTCTATCTCTCTCTCTCTCTCTATATATATATATATATATATAATTTAAAGGAGATTAGAACAATATTCTAAAGAGCTGAGTGTATTTCAATGTAACAGTGAAATTACTAGTTTAATTAAAATACAGGACAGAGAAAGTGCTCGTTGTAATTATGATATATAATAAGCTCGATAGGTAAATATCCTAGAGCTAATTCAATAAGGTAAAAAGCTATAGCAAACATCTAAATGAGTATTTTAACCATAGTTCCTGATTTCAAAAGGCGAAAAATTAAAAGATACATCTGTCTTATTTTACTGCTAGGTGTATTTATCGTGTCATTTAAATTTAATAAAAAACCCTTCAAAATTTTCTGACGAGGAGACCTTACTTATTAAAAAACTATATGTAATTATTGTACGGAACTTGATGTCTACCACAATAAAAAGCATTGTTTTCCGAAAAGATAGTACAGATAATTGATTTTGTTGTTGTTCCTTCTTATGAAACGGATTTTTAATTTAATTATAATTTGATTTTTAAATTTTAAATTTTCAATCACATTACTTAATATATATATATATATATATATGGATATATATAAATATGGATATATATATATATATATATATATATATATATATATATATATATATGGATATATATATATATATATATATAAGAGCAATTAGTTAATAAAGCAATGTTAAAAACGCTTTGTAGAGGAGTCAACACATAATTAATTTGAAAATGTTGAACATGAAACGCTAAATAAGTGGATAATACTTAATCCGGAGTTTCTAAGAAATATGACACTTCTCATCAGAGGATAGGCCTTAGCAAAATGCGGGATAGAATTTTGCTTGCCAAGGGTATTTGATTAAACTAAAGTAAGTCAAATATCTAACTTGAAAACAAAATTGAAGCAGAGGGAATAGGGTTAAGATAAAAGTGATTTCACATAAATGGATAGTCTGGTGAAAAGTAAAGTATCCAATCTCGGTAACATCCAAAAATGCAAATCCAAGAAAGTTAGTAAAATTTCTATTCGCACAAGTAAAACCCAAGGGAATCACGTAATTGGAACATGGTCCAAACTAATCAAAAAGGCAGAAATCCGTGGAATAATTTACAAATATGTACAAAGAAAAGAAGAAAAGATTCCAAAAATATTATCAAAAGAAAATAAGATATATGCTAAACCCGGCTGCCGAGGCATGGCGTAATGAAGAAAAATGAGTAAAGAATATAAAGAGAAAAAGATACAAATTGAATGTTGATTGAATTAAATTTAAAATAGACCAAAATGGCCCAGACAAGATGACACTAAAAGCGCCAATTAGTATATATGTATATATATATATATATATATATATATATATATATATATATATATATATATATATATATATATATATATATATATATATATATATATATATATATATATACATATATGTATATACATAAAGTAGTATATGTTATAATATTGTTTCTGCATTAATATATGTTTGTATATAAATGCATATGTATTATATATATATATAAGCTATATAAGCTATACAATCTATATAAGTTATCTATAGCTTATCATTACATACAGTATGAATATTTTAGTTGCGATTGTTATTTGACATAATATTCTGTAGTTGTTTTATGTGTTTATTTTGTAATACGGTGTGCTCTTTATGTTTAAATTCAGTCGCCTATGAGTATTTCTATTTATCGACAAACACACAACTTATCATGTCATATCTTGGTTATTAATAATCATGTTTTTATTGGAATAAATTAGAAGTCAATGTGTACATCAATGAATAAAAAAATATGCTATGTAATGACAACAATTAAGAAATATCTTTATTTTTTAATAATCTGACGCAGGGGTAACTATACGCTGCCGTGTAACTTAGGAGGATACCTGGTCAGTTAAAGTATTAGTTCAGTCTAGTTTTTTTTATGAGTAAAGAAGAGGATATGCGTTTTCCAAAACTACCGAGGAAGCAAGTATTGCAACAACCGCAGAGATATCATTTAAAACGATGATTGTAACTACGAGAAAATCAGATGATTCCGGAATAAAGAAAAACCTGTAGATATTATCAAAGTAAGAGTTGTCTACCTCTGAAAGAAGTTGAAAGTTTTCATTTCATTTCAATGATCCAAACAGTTGAACGGGCACTTATGGAAAAAAATTGAAAAAAAGTATGATCGTATTTGATGTTATTATTTTCAAATATTTTTAATATATATCGATTTTTAAGATACTCAAGAATAGACGACCACACGTACACATATCATAAGATAATGACGTATTAAAACACCCATCTCTTCCTAACTACGATATATAATATGCGGGGTTTCTTTCGTTTATAATCACACTACAATATTACATATTGGGAATTGGTATCCAAAATATAACAAAGTTTTTAAAAAATCGTTTAAACACTGCGTGAAGGTGAAACACAAATATGTACTACTGCCATTATATACCGCCTAAACATCATAATATTTTTTATAGGAGCAAAACTATTAAATAAGTCATGTAATCTTTTGTTAATTATAATGGCTGCTTTTTTGGAAAGACTAGATGATGTTTAGTAAACTATTAAACATACTGCGTTGACAAATTTATGATTAAATGTTACGTTCACAGCTATTCAAAACATTATAATTTTTGGCGGAAGTGTAATGGAGTTTTTTCTCTGAAAATTTAATGGCTTATATCTTTTTGTCAAACGGCATATAATTATGATATTTTGCGTGCTATTAAATTACTAGATATTATTTTACACAAATAATAAACTGACCCCTATAGCCAAGATAAATAAACAAGAAATACAATATTTATTTTAGCAGACATAAAATTGTGTTTATAACTAAAAAAACACACAAGTTTTAGTATATTAAATTCACAATTACATTTAAAGGAAGTGTTGTGCCAACGAATACACCGATAGGCTTCAATGACATATCCTTCCAGTCGTCTTTATTGATACATAATGTGGCGATATAAATTTGTGAAATATTATTAAAATAAGGATTAACAACCGAATTAGCCGATATCCTTTAATGCATCAAGGTGGGTTAAATAAACAGAATATATAATTCACTTTGGGGGATACAATTGGAACGGCATATTTCATTGTTTTAGTTAGCTTATATGGGAGCGAGTATATTTAGTCTGCATGGAATTTTTTAAATCTGTAGCAATTATAAAATCAACGAAGATTAATTTTAAGATAAGAAAGATATATTCTTTGTTAAAGAGAAACATTTTCATAGCAGCTTTTACGAACATACAACGTTTTAAAAACTAGGACAACATACTATTTTTATTGTTTTGACGCTCAAGCACATATCCGACAAAGTGAAACACAACAAATTAACACGAAACCATATTATTTATATAGACACATAAGATATAAACTAGTTCACACTTAAGAGTCAAAACAATGAAAAGAATATGCTGTTTTCCTAGTTCTACTTATTAGAATATTCATTTATTTGAGAGTTGATATCTGCGCTATATATTGAGTTGCAAAATCCGAATGTGGAAATATGAGTAAAATATTAAGTAGAAATTTTTCAGCTCAATCGAGTAAAATTTAGCTGGCTATTTAGTAATTTAAGAGAGACAGCAATGAAAGAATTTGTTAGACTAGGATACATACAGAGGCAACGTGAACTCAATGCGAGTAAAATACGGGAAGAAAATGAATTATAATCGAATATATTGTTTCTATTTCACTTGCTGAAAACTTTGTACACACAATACGAAAAGATGTCCATTCTAAAATTGGTAGATGATGCAACTTGGGCCATTAAAGCATGTTCAGCATGCTGATCTCAAATGTGTGTACATGTTCACCTCGCAGAGGAATCAAGTATTTAAAATAGTCACACCAATTATTAAAATAAGATAAAACTATTATCATTCTGATTGTGGTGACTCCATATGCGTTTATATTTTTAGGAAGAATACAGAAAGTTTTCAAGTGAATCTAGATAGAACACTAACACGACATTTCCGAATAGATACGGTGAATACAAACTGGTTGTATATTTCACAGCATAGACCCATTCACTAATGCATATTAGTCTAAGGCGTCAGCTTACTTTCTCTCTTCTTGCTTGAAAAAATCACTATGGAGAGAGATTAGTATGAAATGAAAATGATATGACTTCGTTAAACACTGTGCAAAACATTAAAAGAAAGGTTCTACTAATATGTGTCGTTAATACAGTTAACTATCACTATTTGTTCGCCTTCAGTGTAAAGAGAATGGGCCATATACTTAAACACGTTCCCAAAAAGATCCTAACTGTTATCTAAAAATTATGCTCTAAGTTCTTACAATATACGTATGAATAAGCTGAATAAATAGTTCCGCTATGTATTAATTGCGAGCGGATGAAGTTAATATACGAATGATACTAATGAACATCATACCCATTATTACAACAAAAGTGTTTATTAACAAATGCCTAAGACTGATATCCTGTCGATAGCAAGTAACGACCGTGGTGCGATGGATAATGTATAAATATAGTTGTTGAAATTGTATGAGCCGCGTTGTTAAAAAAAAAGGGTTTTTTTTTTCTAAAACGTCTGCAAGAAAACGCTATACGGAAGATAACACACCTTTCTAGCTACGCGTAAACAAATACATAGCTTAAAGGAAATCCAGGCGAATCGATTAAGACATGCAATCTCTTCCGACAGTAAATTCTATTAAAAAGAATGATATGTCCTCAAACCATACTACAGGAGATCGGACAAAAAAAAGAAAACTTACAGCAAGATGCTATAAAGACTTACTTACGTGTCACAATTGTGTTTTTAATTGAAATGTCGCTCCACTGAACACAATTTCGGACGCAATATATTCTGCGATGAACTTCTAATTATCCGAATAGATTATTTTCCGGTCTCGAACGTATGTGATGCAGATATTATTTCACGGTATAAATGAACTCGATTTATAGTCAAATAGTTTAATGAATAAGTAATTAAAAAGAATCTTACAATCTCGCGAATCTTTTAATAAAACTACAAACCAGTCAAACGAAATGTTAAAGTTATTTCTCATAAAATTTATTTTAGTTAAGTAAAATGCAGAATATAAATCTACCAACATGAGAATAAAATTCGAAGAGTAATGGAAGGTGTATATACAGAAATAAGCATATATATATATATATATATATATATATATATATATATATATATATATATATATATATATATATATATATATATATATATATATATATATATATATATATATATATATATATAATGGAAACCATTGCAAAAGGGAAAATATGAGGGAAAAAATGAAATCTTCATTCGAAACCTTAACCCTGATCTAATAATTATTTTTTGTAAAAGACAACCATGACAGTTTCCACTTCTCTTCATCCCTAGTCTGGTATTTGGCGGCATGTTTAAGTCAGTTAATTTTGTTCTGTTCAAGAAGACGTGGTTTCTGCGGTCGCTTTAAATGATTGAAAAACTTCATTTTCAGATGCCTTCTGATTGTTTTAGCACTAAATTCTGCTGCTGTTTGGCTTTTAAATCGAATTGAGCTCATACCGGATTTTTGTTACTACTTCTGATACGGCGATCCAGTGACGGGGTTATTTCTTAAAAATGGGTGATGAACTTTTTGCTACGATTCACTTCGTTTGCAATGCATATATCGAAGAGAGATCCCATATTAAGCTCAAAGACTCTTCCTCTCTCAAACTCGGATAATGTTTTCCCTTTTCCGATTTATAATGTAGTAAGATGTTTTTTTTTTATGAACTAACAAGTTGCTTTTAGTAACATAGAAAGCTTTTCGTATTCATTTTCGCGAAACTACCTGATTTTATTAAAGTGATCTTATTATGACCAGGTGAAAATGTGTGTTTTAAAAAAATAATTATTAGATCAGGGTTAAAGTTTTGAATGAAGTAGATTACATTTTTCCATCATATTTTCCCATATTTTTATCATATTTTTCATCATATATAATATATGGATATATATATATGTAAATATAATATGTATATATATATATATATATATATATATATATATATATATATATATATATATATATATTTAAAAGAGTGTAGCCATCAACAATTGTGTGTTTTTTTTAAAGGTTTTCATCATATTTTTATTTTAAAATATTTTTATAACGCGCTTCGAGCTTAGGGTGTGCTCTCTTCAGATATTTTCGTAAAAAGTTTTTCTTTAAAATGAGAGTTTGTAGAGTTACCTCCGCTGATATTAAATATGTTTTTAAGATTGATGCGTGTGTTCAGACATTATGTCTCCAACTGTAAGTGTTCACAGTGTCCGGTCAAAGTTATTTTCAAATATTGAAGCTGGGCCTCAAATTCTGCACCACCCCTAAAAGCAATATAGCAGAACTAAAAAAGGACCTTAAAGAATTCGAACGGAAATTTAGACTAATAGAAACACTAGATAACAAAGGGGACAAAGATGATTCTTTAGTAAAAAACAAATCAACATATTTCCCTAATAAACAGAACAACACAAAAGAACTAAACAGCTACTTCGAAAATCTCTGGAACCTTAACCTCCAAAAAAACACAAAACTACAAGCAACCTCACACATAAGCAAAAACAAGCACTCGAAAAGATCCGTAATAATAATGACATAATAATAAAAGAAGCAGATAAAGGCAGTGCCGTAGTAATCATTGACAAAACGTATTATGAAAACAAAATTACAGAATTACTGGATGACAAACACTACTATAAACCCATTAGTACCAACCTAGATAACACCACTATCTCAAAAATCACTAAACTTTGTACAACACACAACAAAATATTAAAAAAGAAAGAAAATGACTTCCTCACAAATTTCATTAGAAAGACCAACAACTTCTACGGACTGCTTAAAATACACAAATCTGGCACAATAAAACTTGCAATCGATACACAAAACTCAGAATATATTAGCGCTCCAAACCCTAGTGACCTTACATTTAGACCCATTGTAGCAGGACCAGCCTGTCCGACAAGCAAACTTAGCAACTTAATAGACATCTTATTACAACCTTTCACAGATCAAGTAAAGAGCTACATAAGGGACGACACCCATTTTCTTACTACATTACCACATACAATAGAAAACGGGGCACTATTAGTTACATTTGACGTTAGCAGTTTATATAGTAATATACCCCATGAATTAGGAAAAGAAGCAATAATATTTTGGATCAACAGACACGCACAAACACTACCTCCCAGATTCACAAAGCAATTAATTATCGATAGTATAGACATAGTTCTAAATAATAATTCCTTCGAATTCAACAATACCAACTACATCCAAACACTAGGTACAGCAATGGGAACAAAAATGGCACCGACTTACGCGACCCTTACATTAGCCTACCTAGAAAAAAACCTAATATAAAATAAATAGAACAAAAATTTGGCCACAGCACAAAAATACTGTTTGTAAAATCATGGAAAAGATACTTAGATGACTGCTTCATCCTATGGAAACCCACATGGGGGGACATCACAGACTTACACACCATACTCCAGAACCTACACCCAAAAATAAAATTCACCATAGAACAAAGCTCTACAGAATTACCTTTCCTAGACATACTGATAAAGATTAAAGACAATAACATTATCACAGACATTTACCGCAAACCTACAGACACCCAACAATAACTACACTTTAAAAGTCACCACCCTAAAAGCTGAATAAAATCAATTCCCTACACCCTACCACGTAGAATCTGCACCCTAATCACGGACAATAACCTTCGGAAAATACGACTCAAGGAACTACGAATAAATTTAAGAAAAAGAAAATACCCATCACAACTTATAGACTAAGGGATCCCACTTGCGACAAATATACCAGTAGAAGATTTGAGAACCCCTAAAGAACGAACCAAAGAACAAATCCTAACATACGTCTCCACGCACAACACAAACAACCCAGAGCTTTTCACAGAGATAACGAAAAACCTCGTCCTACTTAACCAAAACAGCAAACTAAACAACTTCCTTAAAACAACAAAAATAATAAAAAGCAAACGCCAACCCAAAAACCTAAAACGCATTCTTACCTCATCCAAACTACATCCAGACGCAACAAAAGGAGTCACAAAATGCAACAAACAACGATGTGGAGTCTGCAACATAATATTAGAGAGAAACACATAAACATTTACGAACCCCATACAAACATTCAAGATTTAAAAAAACCTAGATTGCACCTCAAAAAACGTGATCTATGTAATAAAATTTCCAGCATGCGATAAATCCTACATAGGCGCTACAAAAAACCTTAGTAATAGAGTAGCCCTACACCGATCGACCATCAAAATCGCGGAAAATAGACACCTACATGTATCACAACATATACACACATGCAGTGGAGGCAGATTCGAGATAATGTCCATCTTCCAAACTGACAACTACTTCTACTTGCTAACACAAGAAAAAAATTTCATAGCCAAGTTTAACCCCGCCTTAAACATCTCTCCATTATTATACACATAAATAGACAAAATACAAAATACACTTACACGCATGCATGCTTGGGTAGGTGTGCACCCTCACACACGAAACAACAAAAAAAGCACAATAAGGCTCACACACACTTTCGACGGTGCGCGCGCCCATACCCAGTACAGTACCATTTCTCTTAACTAAACAAACTACTAGAAATTATACGTATGTATGTGTATGTGCGCGCGTGTGTGCCTGTGTATATGTGTGTGTGTGCGTGGGTGTGCACATATGATTGTGTATGCGTGTGTGGATATGTATATATCATCTGCAATCTATGCTACATCTTGTTTGTATGTATACGTGCACTTATGTTTGGGTGACCGAATCCATGTATGCATATGTGCTTGGATTGGAAAGGAGACTTCAACCAATATATACATAAGGTGGGATGTATAAATATGTATGTGTATGTGTGATTGTGAGTGCATGTGCCCATATATATATATATATATATATATATATATATATATATATATATATATATATATGGGTGGATGAGTGTATACACATCCGTATGTATGTGTATATATATATACACATGTATGCACATGTATGAGTGGGTAAATGTGTTCGTGTGGATATGGATATACGCGTATGTGTGAGCCCCTGCATATAAATGTGTGTGTGCATGTGTGTGTGTATGTGTATGTACCTACATAGTATGCGGATGTTTGTGAGTGTATGTGCACATACATATATGTGTGTACATATATGTGTGTATGTGTGTATGTGTGTATATATATCTTCTACCTATTCTCCATCTTACTTGTGTGTGTGGGGGTGCATGTACGTATGTCTGAATGATTAAGCGCATATATACATGCGTGTTTTGGTTGGGAAAAAAAGTATATATATATATATATATATATATATATATATATATATATATATATATATATATATAATAAAAAAATAAAAATAATTGTTAGCGGTGGATGTATGCGAGTACGTGTGTGAGCGTGTAGGTGGGTATGTATATGTGTATATATGTATGCTCCTACATATATCTCTATGTATGTACGTGTGGGTATGTGTGTTTGCCTGCGTACGTGTGCGTGTGCATATGTACATGTACATGAATGTATATGTATGCGTGTGTGATTGTGTGTGAGTGTATGCTATACATGGGGAAAGAAAGTCTTTAAAAAGAACCATAAAAAACCCATAAAAACCTTCACCATATGGACTAAAAAACACTCTTTGAAAATAACTTTGACAGGACACTGTGAACACTTACAGTTGGAGACAGAATGTCTGAACACACGCATCAATCTTAAAAAACATATTTAATATCAGCGGAGGTAACTCTACAAACTCTTATTTTAAAGAAAAACTTTTTACGAAAATATCTGAAGAGAGCACACCCTAAGCTCGAAACGCGTTATAAAAATATTTTAAAATAAAAATATGATGAAAACCTTTTAAAAAACCCACAATTGTTGATGGCTACACTCTTTTAAATATACATTTTTTCTCTCGTTGGAACTACACAACCATCACTTTAAATATATATATATATACATATATATATATATATATATATATATATATATATATATATATATATATATATATATGTATATATATATATATATCACATCTCGATTTAAGGAAAATTGCTCAAATAACATATATAATCTTTATTTTTTACCGCCTAACATTAGGCACCGCCAAAAATGGCCGCAAAATCAAGTTGTTGTTGTTTTTTAAAACGAAATTACATTTATTAAAATCCATTATATCTGAGTAACTTTTTTTTCCAGAAAGATAAAACCCTGAATTTTTTCATATAGAAAACAGAATAATGTACAACGTTTTCTACTATTTTAATTAAATTTTAAATGTTAAATTTTCCCCAAAAGTTAACAATTGACATTTTTTGTCTTGCACAAAAATATACGTAAATATAAAAAAAAAAGGTTTTTGAAATAATTAATTTATTTATTTATTGTTCAACTAAGATTTAGGATGATTTTCTAAGAATATGCAAAAATATTATAATATAAGTACCGGGATTTCAAATAATTCCATTTATTCCTATATCTAACCAGTTATTTTGCGTCGACCTAGAGTCTAGATCGACACTGTTTACGTTTGCGTTTGATAAAAAGCAAACTATGGAGACCAAACAGTCCAATAAAACTTATTTTTCAGTGACGAAAATTTCAATGTATTATTAAGCTGAGGCTGGCCAGTACCAGATGGGTGACCATTTGTATGATTTTGGTTTTTAATGTGTATGTGTGTGGGAGCCAGGCTCCCCAAAATGGGGGGGCAATTTAAAGCAGAATAAAAAAATATTATTTCAGCGCGTTTGGTCCACTGTAGTTGAAAGGCGGCAAACGTTTTCAACGGGATCGAAAAAAATGATGCTATTTTTTTTAACACCAAGGGCACAATATTTATCGATTTTTTTTGTATCCATTCTTCAAAGCATGCCCTTATTAATAATGGTCATGCATTATTCGGCTCGCTAAAAAAATTGTTTATTTATTTATCAAAGATTTTAAAATGGCTTTTTTCGTATAAATATTACTTTTTTTTGTTTTGCTTAACTTTAATTAATTATTTTACTTAACATATTCACCGAATTTCACACTTCAAAACTCAAAAGCGGGATAATTAAACACAATCGAAGTTCTGATATTCAGATGTCAAAATAAGGTATGCAAACATTTTTTTAATCTATAATTCTGTCCCTTACAACAACACAATAGGTTGTGTTCAGTTTCAGATGATTATTTTAAGCATATTTGTTCCCACTTCAAAACAAGGGGGGTTGTAAGCAAAATATATATATATATATATATATATATGAATATCGTTTATGAAAAATACACCGTTATAATGCCCATTCTTCTCTTAATAATCGCTGAAAATTTCATATTGATCAGCTAATTATCTGATTTTTGGTAGATTTTAAAAAGACGGTCCTTCAAAAAGTACTGCCCTGCCCCCCCCCCCCCCCCAGTTTTGGCGGTGCCTACCTAACATTGAACGTTATTTTTTTTTGTTTTCAATAACAAAGTTGTTCCGAACAATTAGCATGTTTTGTGTAGCGAATATTAAATGTATGTCTATCGAAATAAAAACACACATATATATATATATATATATATATATATATATATATATATATATATATATATGTATATATATACATATGCATATATATATATACATATATATGTATGTATATATATATATATATATATATATATATATATACGTTTTATTTTTTATTACCGTATCTTTCTGTTAAGTTGCATTATAGATTAAGCTACCCGGAGCGTTTTTTTTTACACTCCAGGGCGGAGATATATGTACATGGTAATGTTTCTTTAAGTATATATGTGTGTACGTGCGCATGTTTGTGGTCGCGGCCGCTAACTAACTGTCTCTAAACAATAAAAAACATATAAATAAACCGAATCATAATACCGCCACCTGCGAACCTAAGGGACCACCCAACAAGTCAAGGCATACTTATCAATAAATCATCTCACCAACCAGACGCAAACAACTTTAACATTAAGACTCGAATTTTAAAGTTTTTTTTTATTACATTTTCACCCCAAACAAGGCACATTCCCACTTTGGTGTAGGGGGCTACTATCAGGGGAAACATCTACTGGGGCACTATGTAGGGATTAGGGCAGCGAGATGTTGGTTCACGTTGCACTTGAACTTATGCATGTCAGTACAGTTGGGGAAGCAGTGACCTGGAATGGAATTCCAAAGCCTAGCAGTTCTGGGGAAGAAACTACTGGAGTAGAAAGATCTTTTACATCTAGGGATCTCTACAGTGTGGGGGTTGGATTTTGCAGCTTGTCGGGTCTGTCGAGGGTGTTCACGTCGTGGGGACACAAGTGCTTGCAGTTCTTCAGAGCATTCACCATTATAATACTTGTAGAACAGGCAGAGGGATGCAACGTTTCGACGATTGGACAGAGGCTGAAGTTTTGATGCCAGTTTAGGGCCTATCAGATTTGCGACTCTCTTTTGAACCATGTCAAGGAGAGAGAGACTAGTAGCTGATGCACCGGCCCAAATATGACAGCAATACTCCATACATGGGCGAATAGTGGCCTTATAGAGGTACAGGATACTTTCGGGTGTTAGAAGTTTTCTAGCACGGTAGAGAGAGCCCCCCTTCCTCGCAGCGGCCCTGGCAATGCCCTCGATGTAATTGTTCCAGCTCATGTTTCCTGTGAACGTTAGGCCAAGGAGCTTGAGAGACGTACTCTCAGCTAAAGAGTTGTTGTCCATTGATATAGGTGGTAGAGAAGGTTTCCTGTAATTATTGAATGAAACCAGTTTTGTCTTGGTGGCATTGAACGTTACCATCCATTTTTGTCCCCATTCCGCTACTGATTTGAGGTCATCCTCTAGTGTTTCTGCCATTACTTTAGATATATGTTCATTTGTTTTCCTGTCGTGCCTGCTATAGAGTGTGGTGTCATCAGCATATATACCCATCTCAGAGGCAATTTTATCGGGGAGGTCATTTATGAATATCAGGAACAGCAGAGGACCAAGGATAGATCCCTGGGGCACTCCGGTATTTATATTACATTGTTTAGACGTACGACCGTCGAGGACAACCTGGATTTTTCTCTCATCAAGAAGGATTTACTTATGTTAAGTATTCTACCAGTGATACCGTAAGATCTAATCTTCCTGAGGAGACCCTCATGCCATACCCTGTCAAAAGCCTTAGATATATCTAGAGCTACCGCTCTGCCCTCTCCCGCTTTGTCCAGTGAATGGTATATGCGTTCAGAGATTACATTGAGGATGTCTGCCGTGGAACGGGCTTGTCTAAATCCATATTTATGGTCGGTCAGAAGTTTAGCATCTGTAAGGTGCTGGACGTGAGCATGGTTAATTAAGGTCTCAAATATTTTGGCAAAAAGTGGGAGGAGGCTAATAGGGCGATAATTTAATGGGTCAGTTCTTTCGCCAGAATTCTTGACTACTGGTACCACAGAAGCAGTTTTCCAGCAGCTCGGAAAGCAAGATTCATTAAGGCATTTGTTGTAGAGTTTGGAGAGAACTGGAGCTACTTCGGCTGAGCACTTTTTTAATAGCACAGCTGGGATGAGGTCGGGTCCACATGCTTTGGAAGTGTCAAGGTTTTTTATGATAGCATGCACCTGAGCAGGGGTGATTTCCAGATCGTCTAGCATGGCGTCTGTCCGCATAGGAAAGTCAGGTAGGGGGTGGTTTAAAGGGTTTAGTGTAGAGTTGGAGGCAAACCGACTGGCAAGCATGTTAGCCTTCTCGGTTGCTGAGCAAAGAACCTCGTGATTGTTGGTTAGTGGGGGAATCGTTGATTGCCCATTATTTACTACACTGTTGTAGATTTTCCAGAAGTCACGAGTTCCTAATTTTTGTGCTTCAATGCGTTTTTTAGTGGTTTCCGTAAATTCCCTCTAACTGTCGCTATTTCTTTCTTAACGTTACTTCTAGCTTCTATGTACTTTTGTCTGTTTGAACTGGACTTATGTCGGTTAAACCTTTGGAATGCATGCTGCCTTTGAGCAATGGCAGTTGCGCAAGTCGAAGTAAACCATTGGGGAGAGTGGGGTTTGCTATAGAATTTCCGCATGGGAACATGCGCTTCGATTGCAGTTTTGAACCATTCAGTGGTCTCAGTTACACACTGTTCAGCAGGAAGAGAAAAAATATTTCCCCATGGGGCGTCTCTGATAAGATCTCTGATAGCTTCCCAGTCAGCCTTTTTATAATATCTCGTTGTTTTGAGCACTGGCTCTTCAGTTTTGGGTCTAGAGTTTAGGGCGATTTCAACCATTATTACCGCATGATCAGCGTTCCCAAGTGGGCTGTCGGCTTTCGTTACACAATCATCAGGAATTGTGGTCAAAAACAGATCTAATAGTGATGCGTGTTGTTCTTCCTGATCAGGGAAGCGGGTTGGAAAAGTAACAATTTGCGATAGGGAGTGAGATACAGAGAAGCTATGAGTTGCGCTGCCTGCTGCATCGGTATAAGTAGTAACCCCCACATATTCCCCTTTCACTTTTTTTCATTTTTTAAACTAAACTAAATATTATATTAACTAGGTTAAAAAAAAAGGTGTAAAGTTGTTTTTGTAACATTTTTTAAACGTATTCTTAGGTGCCTGCACGCGCGATTAAGTTTAATATGAATTTTTGTTCGCTCGGTTTATTTTTTACTGTTTGCAGTAACTTCTAATGAAGGTGATTTATTATTTGTGAAACACATACTGTTTTACACTAGTCTAAGCGCTTAATAGATCGGCCTATGATACTAGTGCTGTTAAAACAAAAGGTTTGACAACATATATTACAAACAGGTTATATGTCATTATAATATTAACAGTTACTGGTTTTAATATCGATACAGATCGCATTAAGTATTTATTTAGTTTGGGATGATTATTTTTAAATTAACTGTTTGCTAATTGAGAAAAAATGTAATACATTATTGTAAAATTAATCATTATCGACTGATAAGCCAGCAAAGTTAGGAAATGCGGAGACATATCAAATTCAGCGTTTCAAAAGAATATATACTGAACGATCACTGAGCTGAGAAAACAAAGTTTTATTATAGAAGATTATTTTCAAACTGAAATTTTATAGTTTCTAAACACAATCAAGAGAATTCGCTATTTTATCTTACGGAGGAGCTTGATTAACATTCTAGACAGAATGTGGTGGCAGTCAGTTTACAACTGAAATCGAAGTTTAGAAATCTTAACACGTATAATGTATATAATGTCCTTTCTATTCACACGTCGTCATGTTTGCCTTGCTCGTCTTTCAATGTCTATTATTTGCATTCGCCGAACTACTGTTTGAATTTTCAGTGTTATTTTTTCAAAGTTTTTTTTTTTTATCGATGTAAACTCCGATAGTCTTTATTCGTATCATGTTGACCTCGGGAATCCTATTCTTCGAGCCGGGATTCGTACAGTTGATGTCGGGAATTCTAATCGAACAACTTTAATTTATCAACCACACAAAAAAAAAATCATCAGTCATTACTTGATTGAAGTCGTAGGTCGCAATTTGTTTTTGCTTTTTTTGTGTCATGCACTAATGTTTAATAATCAACCTTTAAGGAATGTGTAACGTGAAACAGAATTAAACCAATTACTTTATCGATAAGAGCAGTTTTATTTGCGGATAGAGATAAGATCAGCGATTAGATCGAGAAAAATGGCTTGAAAACAACACCCAACATACGCACAATAATTCCATCATAACATAAGGATAATGAGCATTCACCTGTAAATACAAAAGCATACTTTCGAATTATTACGATCAAGTGTTTTTTTTCTTCTTTTTTTATTGTTTACAGTAAAACCAATACATTTTAATGTAAATGCAAAACCGTATATTTTGTGTTAGGTTACAAGAACCAGGAAGACATAAAGATCTTCCAAAAATCAAACACACACAAAAACTGATACCAATTTTCTACATATACATTTGCTCGTGGAAAACATCAGGGCATTTAGAGCTTCAAGGACGACAACATAGAAACTAATCAACTGTGCATTTCCCTAAAGGTTGCAAAATAGAAATAACGTAAAACAAAATTTCTCTTAGATAAACTATTATTAATCGCGAACCTGCAACCACAGCAATTACTTATTTTGCACGAGGAGAGAAATTTCATCTTTACTGCGAACAGAGACATCCCTGAACAATCACTGAAAGAGAGAAAAAAAACATGACTGGAATATAATCATCAATTTTACTTTAAAGTCGGTTAATATATTCGTTATAGCCACGGCTGAAACATTTATCTATCTGTCATATTTATGATCTTATGTTCACTCATTGATATGTCACTGATCAGTCATAGTTTTCTGTAGTCGATGATATGTTATTTTCAATTATTTCTGTTAAGCGCGTAGGCGACCTTGTTCTATTCGGTCGATAATGACATACTTTTTAGTAGGCAGTTGATCCATATGCCCAATACTACATTGTGGGGCAGACTTATTTTGAATATTTCATGTGGAATAATCATCCATTTCAAGACATTTTTAATTACTAATTTCAATCGCCCAATACCCATATCTGGGCACGAGCTGCTAAAAACAGCCTGTCCTGCCTTGACAGAGTACAAAATAGACTTGGTGACTTAGAGGGGGATGCCCTTTTCTCTACCCTGCAACCTCTCACCCACAGAAGAGACGTTGCGAACCTATCCTTGTTTTATCGTTATTTCCATGGCAGGTGCTCGTCTGAACTCCAATCTCTGGTCCCCCTAGCCAGTCTTTTACGAAAAACACCCGTCTAGCTGAAACCACTGTGAAATTTTCCCCCACTCTATATCTGTGCCTAAATCAAAACGTGGATTCCATGAACAGAGCTTCTTTCTTAGAACTGCACGCCTGTGAAACTGTACGTCTGTCTGCTTCCCACCGGACTACATCTTGGATATCTTCAAGTCCAACGTTAACAAATTCCTATTGAACCGCCCCCTTAAGTAAACACTACATAAAATCTCCACACTAATGTAATGTACTTGCAATGACCCTTATCCCTGAGTGGCTTCCGGGACTTGATACGTGGTGATCACTGTGTAAAAAATGTAATTGTTCGAAACCTAGATAATTATTACACTCGTCTGTTATTGCTTAACAAGAGAATGTTTGCTGTTTTAGTAGGTGCACTGGATATGATTTATATCTTCTGTACGTTGTATATATTCATAAATTGTCGAGTGATTTTCTTTTTCCCAGACACTTCTATGTACACCTGACAGAAATTATTTAAGTCCGACCAGCAAGTAGAAAAACTCATCTATTTGTAATTTAAAAGGCTGATTGGTGGAGTGCAACACATTTCATTGCCGGACGGAGTAAGCTTCATAACCTTGTAATAATGGATGAGTTACTGAATGCTTATATGTGTTACCTAAAGCGATGAGCGTTTTGATATTGTGTTACAGATAATTATACATAGATGCCCTTGGCAATATAATTCCTGTTTTTTAGCGTTTTCTATGCTATGAAATAATATTCAGAATAAATAATATTTTTTTTAATTAAAACGCATTCATAATATATTGCACAAAAATACTGGATTATGTAAAAGTGCTTAATAACCTGCATTGGTAAAAATATGGACATTTATATTTTTATGGTGAATGATTTCTTGATGAGTTATATCATTAATGAAAAATCAATGTACATCATGAATTATATCGGTTGCATCTAGTACCAATTAAAAATTCTTAAATCATATACCGTTAGTATTATGTCAAAGAACTAACAAATAAGAACACACACACACCCACACACACACACAACCACACACACACATACCAACGCACTTGCTCCCAACACAAACACACACTCATTTTCTAACGCACGCTCATTTTGTAACCCACTTATAAATACAAAGAAACCAAAGAAAAACGTACACATACGTACTCAATCTCCACACATTACTTTTGTCGTGTAAATGTTGACAAAAGACAGAGAAAGCTTGAAAACAGTGAAATGAAATATATTAACAGATTATAGAAAAAAACTTATATTAGTTGAGTGGGACTACGTTCAACGGTGATAAATATCTCAATTTAGTTCTCAGCTCCAGACTGAAAAATGGTAATCAGTAGTGAAGTCAAGAATTCTAATTTGCACAAACTGACCTCTATTTACAAAAACCTGCCAGTTGGTTACACGCTAGTTTATACATAATTTACTTAAAAACACATTTCAATTCCTGATGAGACAATCATTTTCGGAATAGCTTCTTCGAATATTCATTTTACAAGAAAATATCTGATTCAAATATGAAATAGTCTGAAACGCGTAATAAGCATTATATATCATTGAAACATCTGATGTATACATATGAGTGAATACATATGATTGACACATATGGTTTAAACATATGATTGATTACACATGATGGGAACATATGATTGAAACATATGATTAATCATATGATTAATTACATATGATTGAAACATATGATTGACACTTGGGATTGAAACATATGATTGAAACATATGACTGAAACATATGATTTAAACATATGATTGAAACATATGATTGAAACATATGATTGATTACATATGATTGAAACATATGATTGAAACATATGATTGAAACTTGGGATTGAAACATATGATTGAAACATATGATTGAAACATATGATTGAAACATATGACTGAAACATATGATTGAAACATATGATTGAAACATATGACTGAAAAATATGATTGAAACATATGATTGATTACATATGATTGAAACATATGATTGATTACATATGATGTAAACATATGATTGAAGCATATGATTAATCATATGATTAATTACATATGATTGAAACATATGATTGAAACATGTGATTGAAACATATGATTAATCATATGATTGATTACATATGATTAAAACATATCATTGAAACGTATCATCGAAACATATCATTGGTTACATATGATTGAAACATATGCTTGAACTCTATGATTGGAATATACGATTGAAACATATGATTGAAACTTTTCATATGATTGAAACGTATGATTAATTATATGATTGGTTACATATGATTGAAACATATGATTGTAACATATGTTTCAATCATTTGATTGAAACATATGATTAAAACATATGAGTGAAACACAGGATTAATCATATGATTGATTACATATGATTCAACCTTATGACTTAAACATATGATTAATTATATGACTTATTGCATATGATTCGAACATTACATATGATTGACTTATGCTCGTGCTGGTCAGAAATATAGAACATCATGGTGTTTAATGATTTTTGAGAACGATCTGTAACACGTAATTGGGGCTATAATATTCATATCATGCAAAACTAACTGAAATAGTTGTTTTACGACATAATTATTTTTCATATCAATTGCAATGCCAGTTATATAACATTTCGTGTTTGAAAATAATAGAACAAAATAGTTGTTTTATTAACATAAATACAAATAAAGTAATTCAATATTTTGTAGCGGCATCTTTTGTCTTGATAACATCATCTCGCTATCCGGTGTAGACACAATGTCACGTGTTCTGGGTTTCAATCTTCATGGCTGCAAGGGTAGTAGGATTTTCTTTGAAGAGCTTCTTCTTCCTTTGTTCCCACGAGGCTTCTTTCGTCCGTATTCTTGTGTTGGAAACACCTTCAGTACCTTTGGCCACCACAGATCTTGAACACCTGACCTTGATTGCGATTTCCATGTGAGTGTTGTTTCTGCCCAAAATTAAATATATGCTACTTCTCAGGCAAAGATATGTCTCAAGAGTGACCCATACATTTACAGTCTTGTTTAATCGCTTTCCAAATCTTGTAAAACCATATTTGCAAAATTGTTGGTGTGTAAGATTAATCAACGACGAAATGTTCTATTAAATTGAAACGTTGACTTTTCTCAAGTTACAATATAGTAATCATTTCCTGTCATACGCGTCTCCTCAAATGATTAAAAATAGTTGCAATTGTTATTTAAATATAAGATATATCGCCTAAAAAATTATTCCAAACAGAATGAATTTGCATACGTTCTATTTTTTGACAAGCACGACTATAGGATTTAAACAAGATAATTAAAATACGATCTAATAAATTAAATATTAAAAAAAAATAAAAGCTGGGTGTTAATAACATTATATATATATATATATATATATATATATATATATATATATATACATACATATATATACATACATATATATATATATATATATATATATATATATATATATATATATATATGTGTGTGTGTGTGGGGGGGGCCTGTGTGTGATGGGGTGTACTGGAAAATTCTAAACTGTAAATATGACTTCGATTGAATACTCCTAAAAAAATATTAAAAATGATTTTTATATCTACGGAGTTTACAAGAATGCCAATCTTCCCCTCAGAGGAAACAAATACATTAGCTAATAAGCTGTTAGCCGACTTCAATTTTGCTGGTTACGTCATTACATGAAACAAAATTCTATGAGGGTTAGTCATGAACTGCAAAAGCAGTGTTCATGTTTGTTAAAACATGTGACATATGGGAGAAAAGGGTGGAATAAACAAACCAAAAATAGAAGTTCCAGAGGCATGAAAACTCACTCGATGTTAAACATAAATAGCGAAGGATATATATATATATATATATATATATATATATATATATATATATATATATATATATATATATATATATATATAATAAATGACAACAAGCTCAAATTCAGCGGAACGCGAAGGTGAGTTAAAAATCATTGCAGATAACTCATAACCCCATTAGAAAAGTACTTCAATATAGCTGAAAATATATACAAAAGTATAAGCGTAAACCCAGATCGCAGAAGTTACCTAGACAGCAATAAAACCACGATACAATATGCTTTAAACAAGTTAAACATTAATACAATTAATTAGGAAGAAACTTCATTTCATTTAAAGGTGATACAACACATAAAAATATTATTAACAAAATATCTACAATGGTGACAATTATATTAATTTGATAGCATTTATCAACGTCTCCCCGAAAAGAGAATAGATTAATTCCCAGAGGATTTCTGTAAATCATGGCTACACGCCGGGAACTTCAAATATCAGGGTTTTCCTAAGGGCGTTGGTGGTACCTACAATAGCAGCTGTCTAAAGGCCGCATAAAGAACCGGTGGTTCGTAGTTGTTTCTATAGACGACTTGATACAACTCATAACGTACCAACTCCGGCCTGGTTTATTTATGTTTTATCTCCGTCCTTGGAGAATTTTCTCTACACCTCGTTCTCTCTCTCTCTCTCACACACACACACACACATTCCTTTCCCAGCCAGGTACTGAGAAATTTACAATCTGACATTTTTTTTTAGATTTAAATCTGTTTAGGTAAATACGAATTATCTTTTATATAATTTAATAAACTTGCCCGTGAACGCGTCTTCTGCCGCTTTGTCTTCCTGTGCCACCTCTCTGTGTCAGACGATGCTGCGAAGACTACTCCCTTTTTTAATTTCCTCAAACCATGATCTGCTAGATTTAAATTAAAATTTCTCATTTTTTGTATGTTTTGCTTTTTAACAGAAATGTTGCTCACTTGCTTGTCTCTACCGTACTCCAATTGATTTATATAATTAAAGGTGTACTTTTCTATTTTCTCTAGTAACGTTGATTATTTTTAGTAATAGTACTCCTGCGTTTAACTAAGTCACTACTTTTAACAACACCTATATGCTTTTAGATAATAATTTAGAGTTTTTTTTTGTCAATTTCTTCTGTGTTTCTTAAGTCTGTAAACGACGCTAAATATTTTATTTCAGCAAAACATTTTTTTCGCGCAATTAATTACTGTCGTCCCGAGATACGTCAATTTGATTCGTATAGTCTTACGCTTTTTATTTTACATTTTTAACACCTCAATGTCTTTTATCACAGGCCAATCGAATGGCGTTGGTCTACTGCCACGCTGAACTCCTAAACATAATTCAGGGTTGCGATGACACTGCTCGAAATATACCTCTTGTGAAAAATTTTAAATTTGCGTAGCGATGTCGGCGGAGTGGAGTTGACTCGTCAACCTACATTTCAAAATTATAACGACTAGGTTGAATTTCAACGTTTACTTTAGGAACACCGTTTCTTGCTCACATTTGGAGCGAAGCCGGCAGGTCCAACTGCGGAATATCGTGCAACTACAGAAAATCTTATATATTTTGTTCGAACACCAAGTTGTTCTACCACCGAAACATTCGACAAGCAATGTATATGTATATAAACTTGAAGGTTTTTTAAAAAATGTTAAACTATATAAAAGCATTTATTAAATGTTCATATTTTTTTATCGTTCGTCTGAAAACAATTTAGTCATTTATTAATCTAATCACCTGCAATCATTGCACCGATTGCTCTCTTGATTTCATAATAGTATTTATGTAAATTTAAGAACTCACTATTTGTTAAATATGAAACACTGCCCTTATGATTTAAAACAAACAGTATATAAAAGCATGGCTCCTCAGCAGTGTTGATCAAATAACGTTTCCTTTAACAACAGGAACAAAAAGTTCCAGACCTACTTCAAGTTACTTACTCATGATTATTTGAGTTATCGTTCCATGATGTTGACCATCTTATAATTTATTCCTTTAATTCAGGTGGCTTTTACAATTCCTGATATTATTTTATTCCTAGTGAAAATCAATCAGTAAAAGTGAATTAGTAAATCAGTGAATTTATTTTATCGTTAGAAGAAATAGAAATAAACAACTCGACAAAAGGAGTTAATCATGTAAAATCACACTTCATTACCCTTTCAGGATTGCGCTTCGAGACAGATCCTCTCAAGAATTGTAAAAGTCAACTGAGTGAAAGGAATACATTATAAGGTGGTAAACATCATGAATTTTGGAATATAGTTTTTTCGTATTTATTCTCTCTCTCTCCCCTCTCTCTCTCTCTCTCTCTATATATATATATATATATATACACATACACAGACACACACACATTTATACATATATATATATATACATTAAGCCCCCCCCCTTTTGGATATTGCACTGTCGTAAATAATCTCACCAGCTACTTAATTGGCTGAAAAATGCGAAGCTAGTTGTTTGTTTGTTTACAAACAGGCGTTTGGAGCACTGTAAGAGTGGTGGAGGATGTCTATTCAAATAGACATTTCGAGGAGTTATTTGTGGGCGTCCCTTCTGTGGTCAAGTGGGAGAACTCCCGACTGTCAACACGACGGTTCTAGGTTCAATCCTTGGCTTGGAAGAGATGCTAGTCTAGCGGCACGGTGATACAACGAAACAGGTCTGTTATCCATGAATATATATATATATATATATATATATATATATATATATATATATATATATATATATATATATATATATATATATATATATATATATAGCTGGACCGTTGAATACGACATTAATCCTTTCCAGGAATGGTATAATCGGCCTAGGGTTCTTTCTAAAGAAAATTTTATAAACACACACACACACACATACACACACACACGCACCTGTATATATATATATATATATATATATATATATATATATATATATATATATATATTGCCACAAACTTGATGACACCTGCACTATCTCCAATAAGCACCATGAATCATTTGCAATCTTCAACCGTCGCCCTCCCTAACCCTCAAAAGCTATCCGATCCCCTACGTATTTTAAATTTCCTATCAATCAATACGCAAATAACCCTCACATCCAGACCTATTTTGCAATACCACCTATAATCTGATTAATACCACACCCTACCAGGAAGACCATAAAGAAACGAATATTACCAATCTCCTCCCAGATAAACCAATTATCCCCCTATTTCTAGCTATTCCTTTACCAACCCTGAACCCCTCAACAATGTTACCTACAGCAATAGATCGGTACCCAAAATGTACACTTTCATAGGTTGTACTTCCACTTTTGTATAGTTGAGCACATCTAACATCACTTCCTCATTCAAAAAACTAACACAGATGACAACCAGATTACATATTTAATGACCCTATTCACAAACTTAGATCCGAGTACAAGAATGTTTCTGTTTAATTGGATATCATTGAAAATTCAAAATCGGGTTACATTTAATGGGGAGAGGCCTTTTCATGTAAGTAAATATAAAGAGAATTAGTAAAATGAAAATAAAATCCGATAAAACGGGAATCGAACCCTGTAGATAAGTTTTAAAGAACAATAGGTTTTAAATGGAATGTCCAGTAAATTGTTGAGTCTGTTAAAATATTTAATACATACGAATTTGGCTCGAAACTATTCACATTATTAGAAAGAATGTACAATAGAATATGGGTTATAGAATTAGAGAAGTAGGTTAAATTCCTTTGTAAAACAACAAATAGAATGTGAAATTTCCTGGTCGTCAGAAACGGTTTCAAAAACATGCAAATCGCGTATGTTGATGACACGTGACTTATAGTCACATTGAGCAGACATACATGTGATTTCTCAGTATAGGAAAGAGTTCGAAGTTAGTTAGGGACTGGACGAGTCAGGAAAGTTAGATCAGTCCGGCCAGGGAAGCAGAAACGTTCAGACCAAATCTTGGCACCGTCTGGAAGCGAGGGGGGTTTAGAATAAGAATATGTAAAGAAATTGAAATTCCTGGATGCAAAGCCATTCGCCGGTCATATGGAAGAAATAAATGCTCATCATGTTTTTGATAACATGCGTCTTCGTGCTGTAATTCAACAGAAAAGTTATTGTCCATTTATGTTATAAGAACTTTGTGAAAATCACCATCACCAAAACAAAGGTAAAGATAAATTGTTTTAATATGAACTTTGTGTTTATAAAAGTGTACAACTGTCTCTCTCTTTACATGCACCTGTTAATGCCACCAATATGTTATCTCTCACAGCACACAATATGGACTACAACAAATACATAAGTCGTCATCTAAACAAGAACACTAAATAAGAACAACGAAATATACACGAATATTTAGTACCGTCTTCCAAAAATACACCATTATATAACAATCGTATACCCCAGGCTCCAACTCTTGCCAACCATGCTTATGCTAATATAGCTGTATAGTAGCTGCCCCCCAGGTAAAAATCTAATAAGCACCAAAAATTAGCTGATATTAAAATGTAAACATAGGATAAAATATTAATATAGCAACTTCCAGATCGCTCAGCCTCCCAGCCTGCTCAACCGTCAGACCCCCTACCATATTGATCGCCCCCGTCCTTAACCGTAATCTCCTTCATTTCCCTTCGCCCAGGATATGTAATATATAATGCCCCTTGTAGATAAAGCCACGCATGTGTTTAGCTTTTTCTCTTAAGTATTATTTTGACTCATGCACTGTCTTATTCTTGCCATTCGGTTACACATAGACGGTTTCACATAATTATATGTCATGTTTTTAAGTTGTGTTAATACAAATCGCAAAACTTTACGTTTCATTCTATGCAGTTACCAGCAAATACATGGACATATTTCGCTAATAATTTTCCTCTGATGAGAAAATATAGCATTCTTTGGTACTCCACTGATTAAGGAGCACTCACCTTTAGAGTATTCTGCCGAATAATAAATAGTATTTGATAACACAGCGTTGCAAATCCGTTCTTCTTATCATTATTTATCCTAAGCTCTCCAACCCCCAGTGATTGTACTGAGCTTTTTCATTTGCTTGGGATTAAAATATAAATAACTATATTCATATTTGGTTTTGGTGTTGGCTTCTATTTGACTACTACATATACCCCCATAACTCCGTTTGCTATATATATGTATATATATATATATATATATATATATATATATATATATATATATATATATATATATATATATATGCATATGTATGTATATATAAATATATGTATATATAAATATATAAATATGTATATATAAATAAATATATATATATTTATATATATGTGTATATATATATATATAAATAAATATATATATATATGTATATATAAATATATATATATATATAAATATATATATGTATATATATATAAATATATATATATATATATATATCACATACTGAAAAGTCAATTACTAATTACTCGCTTTGTTAGCTCCTTCGTAGCAACTTGAACATTCTTACTTATAAGACATTGCCTCAATGTTACTTACTGATTTGATTACTGTGTCTTTTGTCGAGACGAAATAGGTGCATTCAACTATCAGATATTGCCGAGGTTTCTTTGGTCTTTCATGTATGTGGAGGGGATGCTCAGTCTGCAGAATTCTTGCCTCACGTATAAGAGGCTCAGCGGTCAAATCCCGGGTTCAGATATATCTAATTGATAAGGCCAAATGAGGGGGAAAACTTGAGTTTACACTTCCAGTTTGTTGTCATTCGTAGTTTTTGCGGGCTGCGACGTTGTCTGGTTATGAGAATAGTTATATATATATATATATATATATATATATATATATATATATATATATATATATATAATTCTTAATGAATATATATCCATGTCATTGGAATACATATATATATATATATGTATATATATATATATATATATATATATATATATATATATATATATATATATATATAATTCTTAATGAATATATATCCATGTCATTGGAATACATATATATATATATGTATATATATATATATATATATATATATATATATATGTGGGGGTGTATGTGTGTGTGTTGAAATTTCCCAGAGTCTATAAAATATATGATATATTATAACCAAGTATAGATTTAAAAGTAAATCAACTAGGATATGTGTACACCAACTACACATCTCATCTAATGATTATTTAAAATACCTGCATAAAACAATTTTAAAATATCACGTGTATTGTCTTATTTAACATTATTATTAATCAATAAATGAACCTCGCTTTTAGCTTGCACGTTCATCCACATTTTGCAAATTTTACAATAGTGTATTTAAAGTAAACATATCTGATTTTATATATAGTGTTTCAAATATAGTAACCATCATATAAAGATATCATTGATAATGCAACTATGAACGATTCCAATCATAGTGTGTATCTGTACAACCGAACGTATACAAAATTTATCTGTGTAAAAGTTTTGACTTTCTGGTACATTTTTCTTAAATCCACGTACCCTGATATATATATGATTATTTTGTTCATTAGTATGTGTTTTTGTATCGTCGATGTTTCCAAATTACATACTTTCATACACACTACCATTCGAATTTCCTTCTCTTTCGCTTGAACAGTTACAGTTATGATCGTGTATGATTCAATTTAAGCAAATTTCACCAAGTGAACTTTACCTCCGTGTCTAGACTGACATCACACAGCAATATTTCAATTTGTCTATCGATGCAAATAATTCAATTTTATAGTCCAGAAAGTTATCTTTCCTCGTATTGAAGCGGGATTAGAGAAAAGCATAATTACTGTAAAATATAGGGCACCTAAAATCAATGACATAGTTTCATGTAGAATACTCTATGTTGAATTCAACCTAAGACACGAGTAGCGTATAGAAGAAACAGTTTATTCACCATTTACAGGGTTATTCAAAAACCAAGAGACTTTATTCAAAAACCAAGAGACTTTATTCAAAAATATAAAGACTTTATTCAAAACCAAGAGACTTTATTAAAAAACCAAGAGCCTTTATTCAAAAATATAAATACTTTATTCAAAAACCAAGAGACTTCATTCAAAAATCAATAGACTTTATAATTTAATTTATTCAACACCTGTTATTACATGGTAGATTAGGTACCACATTTTTCTTATGAGATTTTAAAAAATCTGCACATCCTCCCCATTTAAGTTTTCCAAAACATTACCAACATTATTTTTTAATTCTTCCCTAGTAACAGCACGAGGTCTTATGGCCGAGTATCTAGACTTAACCATACTAAAAAATGTTTCTATAGGGTTAAAGTCGAGGCTGTAGGGGGGAAGATATACAACTTCAATTTGGTGAGATTCTAAAACTCTTTAACAACAATTGTCTTGTGGATTGGGGCGTTATCCATTACTAAGACTACATTTCTCCTTAAAACACCCTCATTAACAGCCCCGACGAGAAACTCCAGAAACCTCTCCCCATTAAACGAGCCATCAATCAGTTTGTAGTAGGATAAGCTGAACTGTGAAATAATACAGCAGGCTGATAGGTTTTGTCCTTTAGTAGGGGGCACATAAGTAACTGGGCTTACACCAATTTGTTAATATCCATAATTTTTGGATGTGTGCAAATTAAAGCCTGTTCAATCCAGAAACAAAACTTCGCGGTTTCGATATCCCACAAAAGCCCTGGCGTATTCTCTCATTTTTTCACGGTGATTATTCGTGTTAACGACAGCTGCCTTCCTCTTCAGCCTTTTTCTTGTTAGCCCCTCTTCCTTCAAAAGTCTGCAAACGGAGGTTTGATTCGGGGTAAATCCAAATTTTTCTTCACACTTTGTTTGCATCCCTTTTTGAGTTAACGACTGGTCTTCATTAATAATATTTTTAACCTTGTTTACCAAGTCAGGATGCTGTGTTGTAGGTCGCCCTGATTTTCCATAATTCTCTGAATAAGAGGAATCTGGATTTTCTCTTATCTTTGAAACTGCTTTATACACAGTAGACTTGCTCTGTCCTGTCATCTGCATAATTTCCGTTGCAGGTACATTTTGCCCAACAAACCTTTTTATTAACTCAAAAAGAGATTCATTCATCATTACTCTGGGTTTCTTGTTAGCAGAACCATCCGAGTTCATATTGTTCTCCATACCTTGATTTGATTCTACCATTAAGGGTAAAATTTAAAAATATTTTTTTTATATCTGAAAAAGTCTTTATATTTTTGAAGAAAGTCTCTTGATTTTTGACTAAAGTCTTTATATTTTTGAATAAAGTCTTTATATTTTTGAATAAAGTCTCTTGATTTTTGAATAAAGTATTTACATTTCTGAATAAAGTCTCTTGATTTTTGAATAACCCTGTATTCGTAGAGAAATAACGGATAAGGCTTATGATGTCTTGTCTACGGGCATAGAGATATCTTTACACACACGCGCGCGCGAACCCTCCCCGTATATATATATATATATATATATATATATATATATATATATATATATATATATATATATATATATATATATGGGGGGTGTTGTGGGTGTGCGTTTTTGTGTGTTCAATACGAGAATTTCACATATTATGTGTATATGAATAAAAATCGAAGCGAAAAAATTCCACAACAAGTCGTATGTTAGATGGCATCATTAACGAAAGTATATGTTTGAATACACTTATGTTTATTTTAGATATTTCAAGCTTTTAGGTAGTGTATTTAATAAGGGTTGAACTATATATTGTTTTGTTATTTACTTTATTGCACTTAATCTTTAAATAAGTTTGTACTCGGTGTTTAATTGTTGCTATCAAAAAATATCGGGTAACCAGAAGAGAATATGTTTACACCCTATTTTAGAACGTGCATTTAGACAGGTTTTAATGCATATTCGAGTCCCTCTTGATGAAAGGTGTAAATTAGGACGAACATTTCGACAGCTTTTAATGCATACTCGACCCCATCCCCATTAAATATCTAATTATGCGAATTGAGTATAAACAACTGTTCAAATATACGTACGAGAACTGATAAAGGTAGATCTAGAGTTGTTTCATTCAATTTTTTACTCAAAATTACACGTGAAGTTGTTAATGGCCCTGCGCGGAAAATCGAGAAGCCTTTGACCAAGCCGGATTGAAGAATGTCTCAAAAATTACTCGATATCGCCTTTTGAAAAAGTGAAAAGGTCCCTATTAAAGCAACACCTCATATAAAACCGATTGACAACATGAAAACAGATTTTTTCAAAGTTTTCTTAACGGATGAAGTGCGTGCCACTTTTGATTGCCCAGATGGCTGGAGCAAAGGGTGAGTCATTGATGGGTAACATCGTCATCAGCGTTTAACGCGCCAGCAATGTGTTGGTTGGGCAGAGATTTTGGTTCATAAGGTTCATTAGGTGGCCAATGGAGAGTCTCAGAAGTTCAACTGACGTCAAATCCTTACATAGCTTTTTCTGAAAATACACTTTAAACAATGGCCGTAGAAGCAAAAGTTAACGTCCAGAAGAAGTATTATTTTTATAGAGGACTACTGTAACCTGCCACGCGTTGCTGTGGATCAATTTGGTGAAATGGAAAATTATAATAAGAAGAGAAAATGCACGTTTCTTATATTCAAGTACAGCAATCCACTCCAAAAAGTAAAAGAAAAAAAAGGCGAGAATGAAAAAAAAATGTACTCTTGCAGAATTGGATACTGATCCTCGGGATTACCGTCAATCATAGCTTGGGCTCCACCAACAATCAGTGGATAAAGCTGAAGGTAGCAAAAATGTTGAAACGCTAAATGTTTTTGTTTTTTGTTGTTTTCTGTATAGAAAAATGTGAGTTAGTAATTGATATTTGAGTGATTGGGGGGTACTATACACAGATTCGAAAATTTGTCCAAAAACAAATAAATGAAAGCAAAGGTAATGTAAGTTATGTTTCAACCTAACTGGATAATAGTTTAGTGTTTTTATGTAAGGTAAAATGTGTAATCGGCTCGAAAAACAGAAATGATTGCAGACTCTGTTGAATACGTTAAGTTTGGGAAAGTAAGTTGAGCACTAAACACTATACAATAGAGTGTCAAAACCCCACCGAATATATGTTACCATGACATAGGCTGACATAATCGGTGGGTTTGTGACAGTATTTTGTATAGTTTTTTTTTTAGTTTGAACTCACTTTCTCAAACTTAACGTAATCAACAGTGTCCGTCATCATTTGTATCTTTCCAATACACTGATAAACACTGCTTTTCGAGCCGACTAAACGTTACATTAAATAAACAGGGTGTGTATTACTAAACACATATACAAGAAGTTGTCAAAAAATAAATATATAACAAATAAATTTATCAAAAGCAAGAAAGGTAAATGTTCTACCTAACTGGATAACATTGTAGTCTTTTTATGTAATGTATAATGTTTAATCGGTTAAAAAACATGCAGTGTTTATCGGTATATTTGTAAAAATAGAAATTACCGCAAACTCTATCGAACGCGTTAAGTTTGGTGACTTTTGGGGAAAAAGAGTTTAAACTAAAAAACTATACAAAATACTGTTAGGAACTCACTCAATATATGTTACTGTCACGTAGGCTGACATATAATCAGTGGTTTTAAACTTTTGCTCGATACAGATGACGACATTTAAGAGCCCCTTATAGCGATTACCTGGTTTGAGGATATTTGTACAACTAAACGGCAAATCTGCCCCAAAAATCCGGTATTATTTTTTTAAGACCCGTCTCATGTTCGTATATAACGAAATATTTTATTGTAGATTTCAGTGTACTAAAAACAAATCTGGAAACCGTTTCCGTCGCAAAAAGAAAGTTTTCATGATATGAATAAATTTGTTGTTCGAAAGTGGGGGATCACTTTTCAATGTAAATTCAACTTAGAATGAGCACCCACTTTCTGACCACCTGAGAGAGGGGCATTTTTCTGTGTGTTTCTTGGCTAAAAAGTGTTTTGTTTGATTTCTTTTGCATGGTATTAACCCCTTGATTCTTGGACTATTTCCCATTTCACAGCCGTAGCCTTCGTTTATGCTACGCGCGACCATAAACGAAAGATGTTTAGCCAATAAACATGGGGAAAATTCCCCCTCTCTCAGGTGGCTAGAAAGTGGGTGCTTATTTTAAGTTAAATTTACATGGAAAAGTAATCGCCTACTTTTCGAAAAAAATAATTTCTTCATATCATAAAAAACTATTTTTTGCAACGATTTGCAGATTCGTTTTTAGCACACCGAAATCTTTAAAAAAATGTTGTTATATACGAACGTTAGACGCACGGCACTTTATGGAAAATTTTATCAAAAATCCGGGAGAAAATAGTTTTCAATAAAAATAGCAAATGAATTCGATAGAAAAAATTGATGATATTTAAAAAAAAAGTATGTGTGTTTCTTGGCTAAAAAGTTTTTTGTTTGATTTCTTTTCTATTTTGCAATTTAAACAGGTAATTTTATAGGATTTTCTAGGGTAGAAAGAAAGTCACCCCCCAAAAAAATCCTGGCAACAAAGTTGGTGATCATTTCGCATTAAATCATTATGGAAAAGTTATCCTCCTTTTTTTAAGCTAACATTTTTTCATATCTTCGAAACTACTCGTTTGCCTTAATTATAAACGTTATTTTCGCTCTTAGCGACCCCGAAAACTTATAAAAGTGGTAATTTAAAAGGAGTTTTCGAGAGTGGAGTAATTCTTAATATATATATTATTTTTTTCCAATAACATAAGAAATGAAGAATTAGTCCAATTTATTTAAGGTAGGCTTAAAAAAAAAAAAAAATAAGATTAGCAAATGGGGCTAGTGCACTTACCGATCTGCGTATTTTTTAAATCGTATTTCCTAAGTTTAATTAAAGTTTTATGATATGTTTTTTATTCAATTATAAGATTAATATATATATATATATATATATATATATATATATATATATATATATATATATATATATATATATATATATATATATATATAACATTTTAGAAATACGGATTTTTTTACCCATCTATTAATTAGATAGTTAAATGTTGTAATTCGAAAGTCGTCAACCTGTGGTGCACGTGAAAGGCGCATTTCTACCGGAAATGAAATATGGCGGACGGACAGTATCGCAGTTACGAAAAGTATTTTTTATTTTATTTAATATATATTTTATAATTTGCGATCTTAACGATCTTAATTTATTTTAATAACATGCAAACATTCGTTGACTTTACATATAAATTTTCTGAAAATTTCAATTAAATTGGTAATGTCGAAATATGGTTGTATGGATTTTGACCGAACCAAGAATTATATTTATATACATATATATATATACATATATATATATATATATATATATATATATATATATATATATATATATATATATATATATATATATATATATATATATATATAGATAATGCTCGCTCGCATACAGCTTACAAAGCAAACAGTATTTGCATCAATTGGGGTTCTCTATGCTATGGAAGATAGAGTAGCCTGCGAATTCACCAGATTTGAACCCAAATGAGTATGATTAAGCGACACCTCTATCCCAGGAGACGACAATTTTGAGCAAAGATGAGATGTGTGATGCTCACCAAGGGGTATGGCGAGGCATAATTATTGACGAAATCACAAATGCTACTAATTAGTGGGACCACTGTCTTTTACAAGTAATTCATAAAAACAGATCGCATATCCCCTACTAATTATGTCAACGTAGAAATTGTTATGTAGTTATTGTGTTCTAAGCATTTTTCCTAGTTCATTTAATATTTGAAAATAAGTTCTTTTTTTACAAGGTAGTCAGCACTTATCAAGGCTGGGAAGCTATTCAGCGATAAGAGTTATTGTAAGTACAGTACGTTAGTGTGGAGATTTAATAACGTGTTACTTAAGGGGGCGATCCATCAGGAATTTGTTTACGTTGGACTTAAATACATTCAGGTTGTAGTCAGCTGGGAAGCAGGCAGACAGAGTTCAACAGGCGTGCTGTTCTCAGAAAGAAGCTTTGTTCAGTGAATCTACGTTATATTTAGTCATAGATAAAGAGTTGGGAAAGCTTTTGACAGTGTGTTTCTCGTAAAAGATTGGCGAGGGGGGACAGAGATTAGAGTCCAGACGAACACCTGCCATGGAAATAACGATAAAACAAAGATAGGCTTGCAACGTCTTTTCTGTGGGAGAGATGTTGCAGGAAAGAGAAAAGTTAATCCCCCACTAAGCTACGACGTCTATTTTGTACTCTGTTAAGGCAAGATAGGCTGTTTTTAGCGGCTCCTGCGAAGATATGGCAGCAGTATTCCACCCTTGGACGTACTTGGCTCTTATATAGATAGAGAATTTCATCAGTAGTAATATATCTCTGGAGCGGTAGAAGGATCCCACAATCTTTCCATCGAACTTGGCAATAGACTTGATGTTCGTGGTCAATTTCAGATCAGGACTGAAGGTCAAGCCCATAAGCTTGTAAAAATATGGCCCTTCTCCTATACGAGAGCCATCTATTTCAATTAATGCCAGATTGGGATAAGAGCGTTGATGATGTAAAGATAGCAGTTTGGTTTTAGATGCATTAAAGGTAACCAGTCACGTCTTCCCCAACTGCACCACGCGCTCGAGATAACAGGAGAGAGAATAAGAGAGAGCTTTGCCATTTACAGCCTTTGATGTGTTGCCGTAGATTGTCGTGTCATCAGCATAGATGTCAACAAATGATTGAACTATGTGTTTAGGGGGACTATTTATGTAGATAAGAAAAAAATTGGCCTAGAACACAAATATATATATATATATATATATATATATCTTTATATATATATATATATATATATATATATATATATATATAGAGAGAGAGAGAGAGAGAGAGAGGGGGGAGAGAGAACATAAAAAGGAACAAACCTTATTATGTTTTCATCAACGTTTCGTCTTTATTTCGAGAGGAAGTCTCGAAATAAAGGCAAAACGTTGATGAACACATAATACGGTTTGTTCCTTTTTATTTTCTCTATATATCAATATATCAATATATATATATATATATATGGGTGTGCATATATATATATATATATATATATATATATATATATATATATATATATATATATATATATTTGTATTTACATGTGTATGTATTCATTTTATATTTCTTCTTATTTCATTTCGGTTCCCTCCAAAATTCCTGATGATAATTTTATTCTACAATAATTACTTGTACATTTTAGTTGACCTCTTTTTTGCTGACATTTTTTGGGTCCTTTAATGTCACCTTGTCTGTGTCATTTTGACATTAGTCTTTCTATTTATATTTATTCCAATCAGCATTCATCTTTTTCGGTTTTCCTTTCTTTTTCGGCGTCACTCATTTTCCTTATTTCAGTGTGCCTGTATATTCCTTCCATTCCTTTTCTTACGCACATTTTATCTTTCTTTTAATAATATATTGGAATTCTTTACCTTTTCCTTGTACTTATTTCTGAATTATTCCACGGATCTCTGCCTTTGGGATTACTTTGGACCATCTGCCAATTACGCGGTACCCTTGGATTTTAGCTATGCGAATGGAAATTTCACTAACTTTCTTGGATTCTGCATATTTTGATGTTTCCGTCATTGGATATATTTTACCCTTCACATGACATCACTTTTTTATTCACTCTACTTAATTTTTTGTTATCAAGTAAGATCTATGACTGAATTGTAGGTTCTATTTAATACCGATCCGTATTTTGCTAAACTCTACCCTCTGATGAGATGGAAAGTATTTCTTCGAAACTCCGCTGATTAAGGACTATCGATTTATTTAGTGTTTCTTTTTTAAAATTAAATATTGTTTAACTCTTTTTCAAAGTGTGTTTTAACATGTTTTATTAACTACTTGTTATATATATATATATATATATATATATATATATATATATATATATATATATATATATATATATATATAATACTCATTTCTCCTTTTCACTTCCTCAAAAGTAATGTTGTGTAGAATGCTTACACTGACATCACATTTTGCAATTATTTTCTCTATAGTCAGGCGCCGGGATTTTCAGTAAAATACTTTGTTTGACAAAACAATTCTTTTATTTCTGTATCTTGGTAAACGATAGGATGCACACCTCTGCCTTAACACTAGTTGAGGTTAGTTTGTTTAATAATGGTGAAAAATAATTGGAGGGTATGTAAATTGTGAAAGTATTACAATATATATATATATATATATATATATATATATATAGTGTATAAGTAATATAAACTAATGTTTAATTATATTTCATAGAAAGTGTGTCGTGCTGCGTGTTTTCTTCTGTCTTACATAAATGTCTCTATTAAACAACGAAGGGGTCTGGAGGACGAGGAAGTGATATTCCAACCAGAATGTCACCAGGTTTAAGATGTCATCTTGAGAGAATAAAAGAGCCACACGCCGACATCAAATATCCCAGGTATAATTGTCTTCTTGATACACAGTCCATAATGGCTGGGACATCTTCACATATTCATGAGACCGTTTCTAAAACATCTAACCATGACTTTTATTGCCGGGATATCCTTTATTTCCCCGGGGAAATGGTAGCGTTCTCAGGACGTTCCTCAACAATGTAACTCTCCGCGGGAAAACGATAGTACTTCTACGTTCTACTAAAACGATAGTACTTCTACGTTCTACAAAAACACAAAAGCTAAATAGAGGCCATCGAGAACATATGCTGTAGAACGGAGAAAAAAAGCCAACCACCCAAGTGTTCTGATGTGATGTTTTGAGTATTATCAACTGGTTATGACCAACGTTTCATTTAATTCGGGCAAAACACTAAGAAACAGGGGCCAATTAGAGTTGGAGCCCGTTTTTTTTGTGCCACCCACTATGTCCATTTCATTATTAATTTTAATTTCAACCCCATATTTTCTTTTTTTAAGAAAAAATTCGAAACTGCCATCGTTTGCCCCTGATGAGCATGGCGAAAGACGTCTAGGGTCTAAAAGAAATATTCTCTCTGTTATATATATATATATATATATATATATATATATATATATATATATATATATATGAACAAATACACATATTACAAGTATGAACACATGCACACACGCTTATATATATATATATATATATATATATATATATATATATATATATATATATATATATATATATTCCAATTAATATATATTTATATATCTATGAGTTCCCGGTGTGTGTACATGTATGTATTCACGTATAGTAGTATAATCTAAAAATTATATTAGGTACATACTTTTTTTTAATCAACCACTGCTCAATAATAGTCGATTATACATATATTTAAAAAATATAGAGAAAGGCCCACGCATATTCTATGTCAGTCTATCAGTGAAAATATTTAGGTCGCGTTACTTTACTGTCATCAGCATATACAAACAATATATTTGAGATGTCCGAAGATGTTGATGAAACATCTACTTATATGACCTCAAGTAAGCGCCGTACTGTTTCGTGAAGGAGATATGTTCTTGGCAATCGTATAGATAGATTTTGATAACATACTTGTGGAACAAACGCGTACAGTGAATGTACTTTAATAAAAAAAGATACTAAACACTCGGTGAATATTTATAATTATTTGTATTTAAGCACGGATTTTTACTGACACCGTAGAGATAGATTTCCCATCATGTTATTTTTTTTTAAATTAGCAGAATTCTTTATGGAATAATCAACATTTAGCTTTCATTTTGGTAGAATATGTGCAGTTAAAACGAATGCTCGGGACAAAATGAAATCCTTTACTAAAAAAACCAAACATGTTGGAAAAATGTAAAATTTTTGATGGCCAACTGAAGAAAAAAAAATCTACGAATAACATTTGGCGAGGATTGAATTTACTCCATTGCCGACAAACGGGAGTATGGTAAACTCTTTAATCTGCCCACAGAGAGCATCTTTTTTGATTTTGTTTAATGCCAAATTGGTATACCCGACTTTACCAGGGATATAATGACTATAAACACATACTTTACCCCCCGGCATATTTTGTTGTCTCTAATTGGGGGCATATCTTCACAATCTTCTCGCTGGTATCTAACTAAGTATTGGACACACTGTAGTTTAAATTTCGGTGTAAGGAAGCTACTCTTTAGTTCATAATTTATGTTTACATATATACAATAAATACCTTGAATTAACGCTAAAAATACAACAGTCTGCATCATACTTCAATTGTTCTCTAATGTTTTTTTTTCAATAACTGCCATTTTTTTATTCTGTATATTTTAATATAGCGCAAACCGCCTATGAATCTGTTGCTCATTTATAGACTGAAGGCTAAATATTATTTTAACAAACCCACAATCAACAGGTGTCGTTACTTTTACACATAGAATGTACCGTATCTAACCCGAAAGTGGAAGCATGATATCTTCAGAGAAACTACATAACACTATTGTGTTTCGATATTACCAAATGATTGACATTTTTCAGACAACAAGGCTGGGCTTAATTTATTTTCTGAGTATGCGAACACGTTATATGCTATGGGAGTCGCTTGCGCCATGATCCCATTACCAGAATCTCAGCTTTAAATGAACTTTCTTGAATATTCATTCAATATATATGCAAATATGGAATATGAAAAAAATACGAAGGTTTTCGTTATGGCAATGTCCAATGAAACATTCTAAATATAAACACAATATTTGAGAGGTGTGTTACATTTATGAATCAATAATTAAATAAAATCTTCATTTTACGCTCAGTAATCCATGTAAATTAGATTATATTTGTTGATACATGAATACATTAGTTTTTAACGAACCCGCACACACAGTCACGCATACCCGTTACCACGTCTTGCAGTATCTTGCCTATTGAAATTATTGAATTCTTAGTAGGCTTGAAAACAATAATTTTAATCAACCATTGCCTTGTAGAAACATTGATTTAGACAAACTCTATAGCAATACAAATAAAAACAAGCTGTGTCTCAAAAATTGTTATTCTCATAATATCCATTGATCGATATTTTGGCTGTACTACGTGTGTCTGTGAAGTCCATAGCTGAGCGCAATGAGTACGATTACGTTAAGCATATTAAGTTCTTTTCGGAAAGTGCATGCTTGGATGTTATGCACGTCTCTAATACGAAAATACTGTAAATAATAATACATGCGAATATTTTGTACCTAACATTTTTTTGAATCAGTTTAAGTAAAGAGAAAAATATAGGTGTTATTTACTTCAAACATCTTGATGCATTACCTATTGGTTTATACCTGATATAAGTACATACTAATAGATAATTTGAGACGTCTGATACTTTGCCGTTAGGTAAAATTATAATGGTATTAGATTTAGTAGCAAGTGCAATTATTTTAAAGTGTTTTCTCAATATAAAATACCGGGATTTTGATATCGTTCTTGTTTCAAAAACCCCAGACATCTGGTAAACCTTAGCTTCGATATTGTGGGGTTCCATAAAAATTAACACATTATACGCTGCTGAAGAATATACGGACTGATGCTTTTTTTTTATATATAACATATCTGATATTTTCAGGAATGCATTGTGTAAAGTTCTGATTAATACATCTACACTTTCCATCTTTGTTAATTTGTTTTCTCGAACCATAACATACATTTTATATATGAACAAATAACGTACACATATAAGATTCGGGAGTGCCCCGGGGATCTATCCTTGGACCCCTACTGTTCCTGATATTCATAAATGACCTCCACGACAAAATTGCCTCTGAGATGGGTATATATGCAGATGACACCACACTCTATAGCAGGCATAACAGGAAAAAAATGAACATATATCTAAAGTAATGACAGAAACACTAGAGGATGACCTCCAATCAGTAGTGGAATGGGGACAAAAATGGATGGTCACGTTCAATACCGCCAAGACTAAACAAGTTTCATTCAATAATCTCAAGGAACCTTCTCTACCACCTATAGCAATGACCAACGACTCTTTATCTGAGAGTACGTCTTTCAATCTCCTTGGCCTAACGTTCACAGGAAACATGAGTTGGAACAATTACATCGAGGGCATTGCCAGGGCCGCTGCAAGGAAGGTGGACTCTCTCTATCGTGCGAGGAAACTACTAACACCCGAAAGTACACTGTACTTCTATAAAGCAACCATTCGCCCATGTATGGAGTATTGCTGTCATATTTGGGCTGGTGTATCGGCTACTAGTCTCTCGCTCCTTGACAGGATTCAAAAGAGAGTCACAAATCTGATAGTCCCTAAACTGGCATCTAAGCTTCAGCCTCTGTCCCATCGACGAAACGTTGCATCCCTCTGCCTGTTCTACAAGTATTTTAATGGTGAATGCTCTGATGAACTGCAAGCACTTGTGCCCCCACGACGTGAACACACTCGCCAGACCCGACAAGCAGCAAAATCCCACCCCACATTGTAGAGATCCCTAGATGTAAAAGATCTTTCTACTCCGGTAGTTTCTTCCCCAGAACCGCTAGACTTTGGAATTCCATTCCAGTTCACTGCTTCCCCAACTGTACTGATATGCAGTAGTTCAAATGCAACGTGAACCAAAATATTGCTGCCCAAAACCCTACATAGTACCCCAGTAGTTGTTTCCCCTGATAGTAGCCCCCTATACCAAAGTGGCAATGTGCCTTGTTTGGGGTGAAAATGTAATAAAAAAAAGAAGATTAATAATTCAATGCATATTTTCCAGACTAATTTGCAATATACATTCATTTAAATGGGATCATATATATTTATACGATAATGATATTATCTGTATGCATAAAAAAATTACTTTTCATTTTAAAGATATCAGAGTGTACCCTGTTATACATATACTTTCTGCAACAGAGACAATAACCACAAATATTCGAATTTAATTGTGACCAACTCTTTAAAAAACGTAGCTGCTAATCAAAAGACCGGGATTAAGGTAGATGTTATTTCACACGTGTCAGTGGATGATTATATTATTTAAAAAAGTATCGCAAGAAAAGAAACGATAATAATAAACACAATGAAATCGCGAAACATGCAGCAGCCGCACAAGATATTTCAGTGGTAGAAGTTTAGGCTTCTTTCTATGGGGTCACGATGACAAATCTCACTAGATTAAGAAAACCTGATAAGCGGTAGATACAGAAAAAAGTGTCAGTGGATAATTCTATTTTAAAAATACATATATGCCGCTCCCAATTTGGGAATACCAAATTAGTACAAATGAAAAGTATTCCCAACTCGCATTTAGGTAAAAATGTACTCCCGTACAAATAATTGAATTCATTCAAAAAGTATCAAAAAACAAATAACATAACATAATTTGTTGTTTTCAAATGTAAAAAATACAAATTGGTTCTACTAGCTAGAACTGAAACGAAAATTGTAGCATTCAACGTACTGACGTTTCTTGATAAGCAACGTGACTTGATTAAAAATGTAAAAAAAATAATTATGCTCCATTTTGATTACTTAAAACACTATTTTAATCCGCTAAGGGCAAATAAAATACGGTCAATCAAAGATCCAATCATTTGCATCTCTTAACACAACTCTGCGACGTTAAGAGTCGGGGAAGATAGAGTTGCAAAATATCGAAACACACAGACAAACATATAGATCTTCTATATATATAAAAGAGAAAATGTAAGTATGTATGTATGTATGTTTGTTTGTTTGTCTGCTAAAAACTTTGACCGACGGAACAAAAATTCACAAACTTAGTCTCATATAAACGCCACATCCTCCTGACGACAGATATCGAAAATATGGCCCAAAAGGACCATCAGAAGTGCGTTAACTGATCGATATCTGCAGGGGGGACAAAAAGTGGCATTTTAATGTTACACATTACATATAACTCTTCTACATAAAGTATACATGGGGCCGTTTATTTTGGGTCAACTTGTATATAAAATCCGCTGAGTCATGTCACGTTATCTCGACGTCAGCACGCTGTAATGGCAGTCTGAATAAATAAAAAAAAAAAACATTGTTGTTATCGGTAAAAAATATAACCCTCACACAAGCTAAACTATGAATTTATACGCTCTCACAACGTTACCAAAGTTAGTAGCACGTTAAAAATAGTAAGATACGATAGTTAAACGAAAAATAACAAGGGAAAAATTTGAAGTAAAAAAAAATACACTTACAAAAAATATTAACGATCGAAGTTTTTACAAAAAAAACAAACCCAGACGCCATTTTCATTTTTAGTAACACTCTTTAGAGTAAGGAAGACGAAGTGTGTATGTGTGAGAGAGAGAGAGAGAAGCAAACAGAGAGAGAGAGACGCAAACAGAGAGAGAGAGAGAGAGAGAGAAACGTTAAAGTTTTCACCCCGAAATCGACACTTTTCGACAGGGAGGGGCGTCAGCAATGCATGCGTCAGATGATCTCATGACGTCGTGACCTGATTTACTTTAAATAGTTGAAATACTTAACAAATTTCATATACGTCGCTTTAGCTCAGGTAGTCAAGGTCTTGGTTCATTATCTAAACGTTTTGGGTTCGAATCGTGGTGTAAGATGTTTTTTTTTCGATTTTTTAAATTTAAATATTGAACACTGAATTATTTAAACCATTTTTCACATAATGTTCGTTTTCCTGTTTTGTTTTTTACTTCGCTTATTCTTAGCGACACCCCAAAACACCCGGGTACCCACCTATTCTTTTTATATTTTGATATCGAAACAGGCTTATTTAAGCCATGTTTCATGTGTCGTTTGCTGTTTACATCGTTCGTTTGCCTTACGTTAGTTTTTTTGTGTTTTTCGATGTTTTTATTACACCCCTACTTAATTAAAACGTTGTTTTCTTTTCTTTCTTCACTTATAACAATGATTACATCGTCATCGTCGTCGTCGTAACGCTCGACGACTTTCAAACATTTTTCACTTATTCGCTTATAACAATGCTTCATTCTGGCTGGCCCATTTTATTTTCAAACTTCGCCTCAAGTCTTCGGCTTCGATCCTATCCCCCGGTTGCTTTTTTATTTAACACCACACACACCTACAACCACCCGAAAACGCCGGATACCCCTCACTAGTTATATATAAGACTTCAATGATTGAATATGTCGTAATATCAATGAATGAATATATCGTAATGGCACTCTTATTGTATTTATTATTAATGATTATACTCTAATTTACGTGAATATATATTTAAAAATATACTTATATTTTAAAAAAAGGTGTCCCAATAAATTATATGCACTCTTTAAATGTCTATGCAATTTGCATTAATTATGATAAAGAAAAGTTTCATACACAATAATACTGTGGAAAACAACTGACTCTCGAACGTTTTAAAGTTTATATATTATTTTATTGGAATTTATCATTGAGATGAGTATTATTATTATTTATTGATTTGTGCGAGCTTCAGGGTCTATTAGATGTTGTTTAACGAGGTTTCGGCCAACTATTCCTCTGGATTTCACCAGGTGGAAACAGCGACGGGATAGGCACCCCGAATCTCCTAACTGCATCCATAGCAATTATTGTATTTCGTATTTTTGTCGTCTCGCCACGTTTTAGCGAAGTAAGCATCTGGCCGGCTTTTGATAAGATTGAAACTGCTATGTTAAGGCAAATCTCACCTGGAATCGTTGAGATGAAACGTCTTTATCCACTGCGCCAGGGCGAAGTAATTAGGCATTGTGTTGCAGGAACAGCTAAGAGCGTAAACTAATCGAATCGAAAACGTTTCTTATCAGTTCAGTTGGGATGATCGCGAATACTCTTTCAACAGCTAGTTTTAATTTAGTTGGTTGTTTTGATATGAACTTTGTGTTTTAAATACGCCATAAACTCTAGAACACATTTATATGGGTATAATCCGCAGATCTTGGATGGTACTCGATACTTAGTCCCTGTCTTACTCATGTGTTTGGCAGGTGATCATAAAGATTGGTTATTACGTCATGACGATATTGGCGTTGTGGTCCATCCTAGCCATCCTAGTGGAAGCACAATTTTTATTCCTAAAATCTATTGTAAACGTTGAATGGTTAATCATATAACAAGTTGAGATAATTTAAAGAGTGTATGAACTTCATTGTGACACTGTATGTTTATTAAAATATCTCAACCCTGTAAAACTAGTTGACACCACTCTCCATTATATATATATATATATATATATATATATATATATATATATATATATATATATATATATATTATATAATATATATGTATAATATATATTATATATATATTATATATATTATATATATATTATATATATAATATATTATATATTATATATATTATATATATATTATATATATATGTATTATATAATATATATATATATATATATATATATAAATATATATATATATATATATATATATATATATATATATATATATATATATATATAGACCCCTACTACCATGTCTCCTTCTCCAACATCAGGGGTCTTCGTTCTAACCTTCCAGAGGTTGAAACCCAATTACAGGAGACTAAACCAGACCTTTTATTTTTAAGTGAATCTGGCATTGGGCAGGCTATTTCCCTAGATGAGTTTGCAATTACAGGATACTCTAACTTAACTTCTAAATCTGACCCCCCAAGATCGCCATGGGCATGGAATATGTGCCTATATTAAAGATAGCTTTCAATGTGGGAGGGACATCTCCAGGGAAGATCCTAACTTACCCTATATGTGCTTCCGGGTTGCTGTAGCTCACACTACTGCATTTATATTTACTCTCTATCGCCCCCACAACAGCGGAGTTACGATCTTTCAAAGCATATCTGAGAAAATTGACCAAGTCCTTTCTGCTTATCCTTAAGCTAACATTCACGTATGTGGAGACTTCAATATTCACAATGTCGAATGGTTTACCCACTCAAACAAGACCGATGATGAAGGGAGGTTCTGTCATGATTTCTCCATTGCCTATGACCTCACTCAGATTGTTCAGGAACCTACCCGTGTGCCCGATAATGACGGCCAGTATGCGAGCCTACTAGACCTTTTTCTCACAACTTGCCCTGAACTATGTTCAGTTTCTGTTCTGTCGCCTCTTGGATCTTCCGACCACTCTGTTGTATCAATCAAGATAAAAATGAAATGTAATAAGTCCGCAGACGTACCTCTTCATCGTACAGAATATCGATACACTAAGGCTGACTGGGATAGCTTCCGTACATTTATATCTGATCTACCTCTGCATTCCATGTTTAAAAAGGATGTGTCCTCTATAGTATTAGACCTGACTGAATGGATAATTGTAGGTATTGATCATTTCATACCCTCTAAAAAGTTTGAGCAAAAACCTAACAGCCAGCCAATGTTCTCTCCAGAATGTGCTGCTGCCATTGCGCACAGAAATCACTTTTTCCACTGCTTCAAACGTAATAGATGTATGTTAACTAAAGCCGTTTTCAGGACTGCCAGCAATCATTGTAAGAAAGTTATAAGGAACGCAAGAGAGTTGTATGCTCAATCTGTTAAGTCCAAAGTAGCTGAGCAGCGGCTTGGTTCCCACCAGTTTTGGCAAATAGCAAACAGAATCCTGAACAGAAGCGTGTGCTCCATCCCAACTATTATTAATGGACCTGAGGTAATCTCGTCATCATCAGACAAAGCCAAACTCTTTGTCAAGAACTTTGCAGCTAATTCTACCCTTTGCGACCAAGACCGCCAACACCCAATATTTCCTCCTGTATCAGAATACACGCTATGTGATATACGTATATCTGTACGTGATGTTGCCAAGCTAATCAAAAACCTTGATTCGAGTAAAGCAACTGGCCCTGACGGTATTCCAATTATAGTACTCAAAAAACTTCAAACTGAACTAGCGCCCATACTTACAAAACTGTTTAAACGTTGTCTTAAGGAGAATAGTTTCCCATCTCCCTGGAAAATCTCATCAGTATGCCCTGTATTTAAGAATTCAGGTGATCGCTCATCCCCCTCTCAGTACAGGCCAATAAGTCTCCTGTGCGTCATGAGTAAGTTGCTAGAATCTGTGTTAAACCATCTCAACAAAAATAACCTTCTTAGTGACACTCAATATGGTTTCCGTTCTGCTAGATCTACAGCAGATGTCCTTACACTTATATCGGATAGGATTAGCCAATCTCTCGACGGTGGCAATCTTTCTAGGGCAATTGCTCTTGACATATTTAAAGCCTTTGATAGGGTATGGCATACAGGTTTACTTCAGTAGATCGCTGGCTATGGTATTGCTGGAAAAGTCTTCTCAATTATTAAATCATTTCTTTCTGATAGGTTCATAAAAGTAGTAGTTGAGGGGCAAAAATCAGAAGCTCAGAGTATTAATGCCGGTGTCCCTCAGGGATCCATCCTGGGCCCAACTCTTTTCCTGATCTACATTAATGATCTTCCAAATCATATCCTTACATCATTTGTAGACATTTATGCTGACGACACTACCATTTATGGTAGCACATCTAAGACAGTAAACGACCAAGTTCTCTCCAATTCTCTCTCCTCTGATCTTGAGCACGTAGTACAATGGGGAAATGGTTACTTTTAATGCATCTAAAACCAAGCTTCTCTCTTTACATCATCAACATTCTAATCCACATTTGTCATCAATTGAAATGAATGGCTCTCGTCTTCAGGAGGCCTCAAGTTTTGACAAGCTTCTGGGCTTGACCATTACTCCTGATCTTAAATGGAACACGTACATCAAATCTGTTGCCAAGACCGCTGGAAAAATGGTGGGATCTTTCTATCGATCCGGTAGATATTTTACTGATGATGCTATTCTCTATCTATATAAGAGCCAGGTACGTCCAAGGATGGAATACTGTTGCCACATCTGGGCAGGAGATGCTAGAAAGGACTTGTCCTGCCTTGATTGAGTTCAAAATAGACTCTGTAGCCTCGTAGGAGATGCCCTTTTCTCCTCCTTGCAACCTCTATCTGACAGAAGAGATGTTGCGAGTTTGTCTCTGATGTATCGTTATTTTCATGGAAAGTGTTCAACTGAGCTTCAATCTATGGTCCCCCCTCGCCAAACTTTCACAAGAAACACCCGTCTAGCTGTAAACACTATCAATAATTTCCCCCACTCTTTATCTGTGCCTAAACCTAAACGTAGATTCAATGATCAAAGCTTCTTTCTTAGAACTGCACGCCTGTGGAATTGTCTTCCGTTTTCCTGCTTTCCGGCTGACTAAATATGGTTGTGTTCAAGTCTAAAGTAAATAAGTTCTTGATGAGCCGTTCCATATAAGTTATCAAATTTACCAAATTTTCATTACTAATGATTACTATATTGTCCAATTCAAACTGTACACTCTTTACCCCTTATCCTTGAGTAGCCTCTTGGCCTTGATAATGTGGTGATGCCTATGTAAATATATATATATGTAAATATATATATATATATATATATATATATATATATATATATATATATATATATATATATATATATATATTAGCAGTATGTGAACATTGCGTTTTCACCCCGGTCGTCCTTTTTACCCTGCTTTCCACTGTGTAATTTATCATAACATTCAACAATAAATGGAATAATTGATGTGGCACGTATATTTATATATATATATATATATATATATATATATATATATATATATATATATATATATATATATATATATATATATATATATCATAATAGGTGTTATTTGATTAAGCGGGTTATCTTGTTATTTAAATGCCTACTCGGCAATATCTGTTCTGTTCGGTCTCACGCATATGAATCACACACAGACACACACACGCGCACACGCGCACACACACATATATCAGGGAGCTCCTTTATGAATATAAGAAATAACAGAGGTCCAAGGACAGACCCCTGACGCACTCCCGCATTTATATCATATTGTTTTTATGTACGACCGTCACGGATAACGTAGAGTATCTCTTATCGAAGAAGATTTGATTATGTTATGTATTCTCCAGTGATACCATATGATCTGATTTTCCTCAAAATACCTTCATGCCATACCCTGTCAAAAGCCTTCTATGTACTTTATTTTTTAAGTTGTGAAATTATTACATTTTTTACTAGAGTATATTGTCTTTTTTTCTGTTTTAACAACTACTACTTTACTTTTCGATGTATAGGCATTATCATATTACTTTTCATGCTCGCATATAACTTTTGTAATTTATGATTTTTCCAGGCTTACAATAAATTTATATTTTCTTTGTTTAATTTCAGTTTTATTTTTTCGTTTCGATAAAAGTAACACACACGTATGTGATAACAATATACAGAACTCCTCTGTTTGTCTAAACCCCTACAGACATCTCCATTTCGTTCTTTTATTCTGGCTGTTTCACTTGTTACTTCTCTTTTCGCGGCACTAACTAATTACAAGCAACACTAGTCGCTGAAGAGATGTTGTTGGTAGAGGCACTAGTAAATCCTAATATTGCTTATCTCCTTACGTCGTTTTACGATATTGGCTATCACTAAATTTATCATATCTTTTGTTTTACTGAACGAAAATTTATTTTTTTCGACATATAGCTGAGACAGTGATCTATAAACTGTAAACAGTGGTTGAAATTTGGTCGAAAAATGAGTGAGCGTTGAACCTTTAAAACAGTTGAAAATGACTAAACTGCCACTTTAATGCGTCTTTGTATGTATAGATATATATGTATATATATATATATATATATATATATATATATATATATATATATCTGTACACACATATATGTATAAACACATATATATATATATATAAACATATAAATATATATATATATATATATAATGCCCCAAATAAATGCAATATATATATATACATATATATATATATATATATATATATATATATATATATATATATATATATATATATATATATATATATATATATATATATATACAAGGGGCGTGCAATAAATAATGCCCCTGACCGGCTTCCAGATGTCTGATCTAGCTGAAATTCTGCATGTGCAATGATGTATATTTCTACGGCTTATGTGGCATAATACAGCTCTGAATTCATTGTGCTTTCATCTTTACAGGTGGTTGAACTGAGTTAGGTGTAAAATGAAGCCTGTTGAATCTCGAGCCGGGATCCGGTGTTTGTATTTGAAAGGACGCTCGCCACAGGGAACTTTTAATTAAATAAAAGAAACTGATGGTGATAATGCTCCATCATATGACCTTGTAAACCGCTTAAATCGTGAATTACACCATGACCGGAAGTCTGTGGAAACAGTTCCCAGATCTGGTCTTCCCCCGCCTTCTGTCATTGATGAGATATCTGTCCGTCAAGTTTAGGCTGCCATTTTGGAAGATCGGCGCATTACTATTTGTCAATAGTCCAAGATGTCAAGATTAGTACAGGGTATGTGGAAACTATCATTTATTATCATTTGCGTATGCATACGGTGTCTGGCAGATCGATTCCAAGGTTGCTCACACAATTCCAGAAGCGAGAACGCGCCGAGTGCTCGAGGATTAATTTGGAGATATACCAAGAAGATTAGTCAAACTTTTTCAAAAGACTGATTACACAGGATGACACCTGGCTCTTTCACTATGATCCAGAAACCAAACCCAGTCAATGCAGTGGAAGAACTTGGATTCACCACCTCCAAAGTAGGCAAGGGCACAGCCCTCAGCTGGCAATGTCATGCTCACAGTCTTCTGAGACCAGGAGGGAGTAATGATGAGAGATTCCCTGGCAAAGGGTACCACAATTACAGGAACCTATTATGTTTCACTTTTGTAGGAAATGAAAGACAGCTATCAAAATTAAGAGCCGGGGCAAGATCAGAAAATGTACCCTCCTCCTGCAGGACAACGCTCCGGTGCACAACTCGCATGTCACCAGATCAGAAGCACGGGCGTGTGGTTATGAAATCCACTCTAATGCTCTCTACTCTCCTGACGTTGCCCCCTCTGACTTTCACCTCTTCCCAGTCATTAAGTTGTTGTTGAAAAAGAAAGCGTTTCCCAGATGATGAAGCTTTGATTTATGAAGTCACGTCTTGCTTGTAGGGCCAACCTGGGAGTGTTTAACAAACCAGTCTTCAGAGCTGCATCCAATGATGGGAGAAATGTATCACTCTGTCTGGTTCATATCTGGAGAAAGACTAATAACTCTGCCAAGTTTCCTAGCACTACTGCTATGGAAAGTAGGGCAGGTGCATTACTTATTGAACCCCTCTCGTATATATACACTCTCCAATACATGCTGCACGCGTACAGCCTAAGGGCATGGCATTCCCACCATCATGCCTGACGGTAGCAATGACAAACTTATATTTATACTTTTAACCTTGTCGCTGCCAGACATGCTTAAGGCCATCAGAATCGACCAAACTAAATGTCGTCGCATCAAACCATAGGACATCGTTTAAGTAATCTATTGACTTTGTTGACAGGTCTCTAGCCAAATGTTCGCGGGCCTTCTTGTGTATTGCCTTCAGAAAAAAAGCATGCTCCTGAAGTGAAAGCGACGCTAACCAGTTTGATATAGTGTGCAGCGTATGTCATGAACAGTGACAGTCTGAGCTACAATCAATTTAAATGCTGCGGCCATGCAAACAGCATTACTACGCCGATCTTTCAAATACATCAATCGTATGTGACGCTCAGCACGTGCGCTTAGCTATTTTGCACGATCTACCGAGGCGTGTTCTGACTGAACGATGGTATATGATCCTAGCCACTATGTTACAGCTCTGTTTGTAGGTGTCAGCAATGTTGTTTTAGCCTTGGCTATCTTTATGTACTTAGATCCACATAGTGTTCATTGCAATGTGGTGGTATGTTTAAACTTTCAGTAACTGTTAAGAGATCCGCACTACAATGTTGTATTTCACCTGCTTCCTCTGAACAAATGGCATAGTTATACTATATATATATATATATATATATATATATATATATATATATATATATATATATATATATATATATATATTAAAGGGGAAAAAGCAGTATTCAATTTTGATATTTGGGGGTGTAATCTTTAAGTGGTGTAGATTCTAAGGAGTGTACTCATATTTGTGGACAAAGATTTACATTTAATTGTTATATGTTGACTTATTTGGAGGGGGGAAATGAACTTTGTTATATATGTAAAGACAGACTAATTTTTATTGTTTACAAAAATTCATAGTCTCAGTATGCCACTTGAATAGATATACTTAAATATTTGACTAAATCTAAGGGCTTTACTCACATTTATGATGCAGTATATATATATATATATATATATATATATATATATATATATATATATATATATATATAGCTACTTAATTGTATCACATAAAATTAATATACGAAAATATGAATTTATGCGTAAACTTTAAATATTTACTTCAAAATTGCTGAATACATAGTTAGAGCTAGTAAGTAAGTTATAAACTATGTATGGCGATTAAGCTACGCTGAATATTCCGCGTTTGATCCATCTGGGAATCCTCAGCCTTATAGCGAATTTTGTGGTTGTCTGTCGTTTTAATATACGCACGCTCTATTTCGATTTTAGATAGCAAATCAGCTTTCAAGTATCCACCGTATACACTAATATAAAAAATTAAAAAAAGGCTAACTAAGATGTAAAACAGGTAAGGAAACTAGATTAGAATACTTAATAGAGCCTACACAAAGGAGCAGATCAACCAGAGGTCAAATAAGCATGATCATAGATAGAATGGGGGATAGTAGAAAGCCGATGGGTTCACTAAAAAATCAATAGAACGTGCGTTTATACAAACGACAGACAACCACAAAATTCGCGCATAAGCCTGGAGAGTCCTAGAGTGAATGAAACGCGGAATATGCAGTATAGCTTCATCGCCATATATATTTCATAACTTACTATATATATATATATATATATATATATATATATATATATATATATATATATATATATATACATACATATATATATGCATATGTACATACCTACATATATATTTATGTATATATACACCCATATATAGACACACAAACATACACCCCCACATATATATCAATATATATATATATATATATATATATATATATATATATATATATATAAATTACAATATATATACCAAGGTAATCAAAATGGTAAACTTAAAATATATTATAAATATTAAAGAGTTAATATTTACAAGTAAAATAAACTCAGCCAGATGTAAAAGCTCAATAAAACCGAAAAGGAAATAGAGCTTATAATATGAACAAATGATTAATAAAACATGTTAAAAGACATCTTGAAAAAGAGTTATAACATATTTAATTTTAAAAAAGGAAACACAAGATAAGTGGATAGTCCTTAATCCGCGCAGTTTCGAAGAAATACTCTCCTTCTCATCATATATATATATATATATATATATATATATATATATATATATATATATATATATATATATATATATATATATATATATATATAACTGACGCCCCATTTCATAAATATAGCCATTTATTTGTTCTGATCATTTTTCTTAATTTAATTCTGGGACTTTCACGTGCATATCTAAGCTGACCTAATTATTAACGTTAATTTTCGCGCTTCTTGTCTCGGTTAGTTTGATCTTGCTTTTCAAATTTAAATCTTCACCGCTTTTCGGGTGTTTTCTTGTTTTTTAAACCTTAATTTTTTTTTTTATTCTTCCAGCCTTGCCAGACGTGTTTTTAAATATTCTCTCCAGTACTTTTCTTTTAATGCTTTGGAATTCATTCCATTTGCGCTTTTTTTCCAAGGAACTCATCCTTTTGGATTATTTTGGACCATTTGGAATTGACCCATTACATTAAAATTTAAAATTCGACCGTTTTGGATTTTACAAATTTTGGATTTTTACCTTTCACCGGACGGTCCATTCCTGTGAAATCTTTTTATCATTTTTCTTTTGCCTTCTGTTCCGCTTACCTCACCCTTTTGTTTAACCAAGTAGATCTGTGACTTACTCGTAGTTTCATTAAATACTTCTATATGCAAAATCCGATCATGTATTTTGCTAATTCCTGCGCTCTGATGAGAAGTAGAGTATTTCTTCGAAATTCCGCGGATTAAGGAGTATCCACTTATCTTGTGTTTCCTTTTTTAAAATTAAATATGTTTTTAACTCGTTTTCAAGATGTCTTTTAACATTGTTTATTAATCATTTGTTCATAAATAAATATATATATATATAGTAGGCATAAGCCTGACGAAACCTGTAGTGGATGAAACGTGAAATATTCAGTGTAGCTTAATCGCCATATATATTTAATAAATTGCTAACTAGCTCTACCTACGTATTGAGCACTTTTGACGTAAATACTTAAAGTTTACGCCAAATCTATACTTTCGTATATAACTTTTATGTGAGTAAATGAAGTAGTTATATATATATATATATATTTATTAATTTTATTTATACAAACATTAATGGCTACATACGTGCATACATGTTTCTGTAATCACCCACGTTGGGGGATTACGTCTTCAGGCCAAGAATTAACGTCGAAAGTGATATTTCCACCAAATACATTTTCCTATTTCGTTTATCAAGTTAGCATGCAACCTGGGTGGGAGTCATAAAAACGGTAAAAGGATGAGTGAGGTCTTTTGAAGATAATGAACATCTTTTTTCATTTCCCTTTCCTCTTCCAAGCTAACTTTTGGTTTTTGTGGCATAAAGTACTTGAGAATTTAGTTTTCTTTTCTTGGAGTCTGTAAGTTAAGAACCTTAGGGATGGTCAGCTAAGTACTGACCGGTGCCTTTTAATATACATCCCCCCACACACATGCAACACACATACAACACACACATACACAGACACCACACACACACACACACCCACACACACACACATTAATACGTATACCCAAAAGCGAATCCATGCTTCAAGCTTTTTTTTTTATTCACAACACACATACTGAAACTAGACATTAACTCTGAAACTACGCAGGAATAGAGTTAAAATTACATTAAGGTAAATAAAACAAAACAAAAATAAATAAAATTAAATAAAAATAAATAAAAATAAAACAAAATTCAAACAAATAAACAAACAAACTATGAATAAATATAAAACACGAAAGTTATCTAAACACCACATATACCTATATACATATATTAATATACTTATAAATGCCTACACTTTGCCATACCCGCGCATATATACACCCACCAATTACAGACATACAGAGACGAATAATAGCGTTTTTCTTTACTTCTGTATCGTGGTAACCCCTTCGTACATTCAATAGTATGCTACCACACCCCAGACGGGTGTACATATATATATATACATATACATACACATATATATATATATATATATATATATATATACATATATACATACATATAAACACACACACATACACACATACATACATATACATATACATACATACACATATATACATACACACATATACATACACATATAACATATATATGAACAACATTCGGACATTCATACATTCTTGTAGTCTATATTGTTAGAACAATCATATACGAGGCAGCCTATTCTAATAGTTCAGAACTATATATGCATATACATATATCTACACACAATACACACAGAAATACATCCATATATATATATATATATATACCCATATATAAATATACAAAGATAAATGCATACATAAAATACACTTTTATATACATACTCACACAAATATAGACATATACAAATATACCTGTACCTTTCCGTGATCAAACGATATTTTTCAGGAATAATTTTCGTCTTCATTCATGTAAATTCTTTCCAGATGAGATTGTAATCAGTTTATAATAGTGATTAAAATATATAAATGAATCAATGGATCTTTCATTACGAACCTCGAACGACGGCCATTCGTCCCCGAATGTCAAGCGCATTATCATTCATCCAGATTTCGTATATATTATTATAGATCCAATTCTCCATGGATTATATTGTATGGTGTAGTACCTAATGTTTAATCGTAGTTTCAAAAGTAAATATATATATATATATATATATATATATATATATATATATATAATATATATATATATATATATATATATATATATATATATATATATATATATGCATGCGTATGAGTCCATATGTGGGAGGCCGATCAGAAGATAAATCTAGAAAGGCATTTATATTACGAGATTTTCCTTCTTACTCCAATAAAATCTCCTGTCTAATATACGTATATATATATATATATATATATATATATATATATATATATATATATATATATATATATATATATATATATATATATATATATACACGACTTATGTGTCATTAAGATTCAAAACTAATAATGTTACTACTGGATTATCGTAACTTTGATATAACTCGTTAAAAATAAACTAACATAAATGTACAAAATATATGACGAATAACGCATGCGTGTGACAAGTTTTAATTAATCTACGCTTGGTAATAATGATTTCTTACAATTCTGATTCCCTTTTTAACCCTGAAAAACTAATTTATTGACTAAATCCAATAAAATACGTGCGAGAAAATCTAATCAATTGAGCCATGTAGCTTCGTTTTGCGATCTACCGCTAAGGTGTAGATATAATTTGAAATACAGAGATACACAAACAGACGGACAAAGTAAGTGAGATATATAATGTACATGAATTATTTATTTGCTAGAAAAGCACGCAAAACTGTTCATGAATGAATTTAGAGAGCATTTTCTAAAGCCATCTTTAGTACCGCATATCAATGACAACGATGTAACGGACGGCATTAATTTCAGTTGAAATTGCTTACATTCTGTTGTGTCTGCACAAATAATAAACAAGTCCACGAAATAAATGTATAAAATAATATAATAGGAAGAAAAGTCATATGCATATTTACATGCCTTCAGATATACTTCAGTTGGAGATATTCCGCACGGTGGCGTGTTGTATGTCTTACTGGCGGCAGCATAGGCGTCTTGCCTATTTGGCGGTCGTTGCCGGACTCTCCCGGTATTAGTGATTGATACCGTTATATATATATCAGTCACCCGCCTATTAGTGTGCGTCTCCACAACACATTCGTACAATATTATGTAGATCTGACGACCACGTCTGGTAAATTGTATATACGGCATTAATAATTGGGTGTAAAACTGTAACGTAGTTTCTGCTAAAATACCATTCGTATTAAAAATTAGTCAAAAAATGCTGGCGATGAAATTATCGTTCTAGAAACAGATTATGTTTGTTGATGCAGTCATGGTTCCCGTTCAAGGTGTTTTTGCTTTGATCGCGCTGGAGTTATTGATTTGTTCAGCAAACTATTATGATATAATTAATTACAAGTTAAATATTAAAACGGGATTTACTGTTAATGTTCCAGATTTTTAAATGAATGACAACCCTGAATCTGTCGATTATAAAGTATATTCATATAATTAATATATATATATATATATATATATATATATATATATATATATATATATATATATATATATATATATATATATAAGGCATACAGCCAGTAATTAAATGTACGAACGCATTAATTGTAAACCGATACCTATATAACAAGTGTTTACATATTTTTAGATGAAGATTGATTATTCCTATTATTTAGATTCATATAACTACTGTTGTATGGTTGTACTACGAATTCGGAATTTGGTCATAATATTAAACGAACATTTATTTACTTAACGAAGGTAGCTGGCCCCTGTTCCGTCAAACGTGATTAGATAGCCGTCCTTAATGATTCGCAATTGTGTGTTTGTGTGTGTGTGTTTTTCTTTCTTGTGTGGGTGTGGGTGTGTGTGTGTGTGTGTGTGTTTCCATATACATCTGCGAATTATTAGGACCTTTATACAGTCCTGGCTGACGGAAAAAAATAACAGTTTACAATTGACATCCCGACCAAATTCCCGAGTTCGAAAGGAACTTTACAGAGTTCGACAGAGTTCAACAGGATTGACCTGAATGAGGTCGGATGTTACGACTGAATCCTTGTAGAAAATCACACTCCTGATAATTACACTTCTCCGATCAATCCAAATCATACGAATACATCTTCTTTATATGAAATCTTATTTGCGCTATGTAACAATGATTGTATTTATTTATTTGTTTGTTTTGCAAGCAAGTTTCCTCATCTTTATAGTTGTTTCACGATGATTAGGCAAAATATTTATCGGCCCATCGTCAGATGAGATCAGATATAAAAAAAAACTGGATATAAAAGACGAAATAATTCCATCATATATCACATTTCAACGCCTGTGGCGCAGTGTATATGGACTCTGAATCTCTGCGATTCCAGGTAAGCATTGTCTGAAGAAAGCCTTACATCTTACTTAATGCACTCCCGAGGATTAGTTCGATAAAAAAAATGGTGAAAAGAAACTGCAAAATGTAGTTCGTCAGCAACTTGGAATGCTACAGTTGTGCTTTCGATTCCGATTCAAGCTGATGGCACACGAACACATTTTTTAAACTTTTGAAATCACGGCACTATAATAATATTAGTAGTCTGTCCTGTATTGTCTTGTCAAAAGTACGCTTAAATCAAAATATAAATGTTGCATGCATTCGAATACCCGCTATATTAAGTTTCATATCTTAAGACTGACAGAGTAGTGATGTAGGTAATTTCTTAAAACAAATTTATATATATATATATATATATATATATATACACTTGTGCCCGATATTATTCATACCCCTCAGATCTTTGAGATTTCTATAAGAATATTGCTCAAACCAGAAGGTAGACAATATTAAAGGGATTTCAAACAATAAATCAAGCATAAGCATTTAATTTAAAGTCAACAAATAAATAAATTATGCAAGTTTGAAACATTATACAAAGAAAAACAATAATGACACTATTTCAAAATTATTCATACCTCTCTTACTAATAGTCAATAGCATGTCCTTTATTCTTAATAACTGCCTGTAACCGTTTTGGATATTTATCAACAAGGTTTTTACAAGCATCAACACTGATTTTTGACCATTCTTCAATGCAGTAGTTCTCCAAATCCCTCAAATTTCTAGTTTTCCGCTTTTTAACCTCAGTTTTCAATATGTGCTAGAGGTTTTCGATAGGGTTCAGGTCGGGACTCTGGCTAGGCCATTCCAAAACATTAATTTGATTATCCTCAAACCATTTCTTGACTATTTTGGCAGTATGTTTTGGATCATTATCCTGTTGAAGGACCCAGTTTGGTCCTAAATGGAGCTTCTCCGCATCCTGTCTAATGTTTTTCTGGAGTATTTCCAAATATTGCTCCTTCTTCATGGTTCCATCTATTTTGACCAAACTACCTGGACCACTAGCCGAAAAGGAGCCCCAAAACATTAGGCTACCACCACCATGTTTCACCGTGGGTATGGTGTTCTTTGGGTTGTAAGCTTCTCCTTTCTTCCTCCAAACGTAAGCAGCATCCATATGGCCAAACAATTCAATTTTTGTTTCGTCAGTCCACAAAATACTTGAGAAAACGGACTCTGGAGAATTCACATGGGTCCTAGCAAACTTTAGACGTGCTGCAAGGTGTTTTCCGGTGTGCAATGGAGTCCTTCTTGGTCTTCTTCCTTTCAGACCATTTTCATGCAGAGTCCTTTGCAATGCTTGCCTTGATATTTTTATGCCAGAAGACTCCAGATTATCTAAAATGTCCTTAGTAGTGGTGGTTGGATTTGCATTAACACTTCTTACAATATTCCTGGTGGCTCTAGCAGACAGTTTCCTTTTCCTTCCTCTACCAATCAAGTTGTTTGTTATGTGGTGGCTCCGGAATTTTTTGATTATGCTCTGTACTGTTGCTGTAGGAACCTCAAATTTCTTGGAAATTGACTTGTAACCTAAACCATCCTTATGTAAATTCACAATTTTAGTCCTAAGATCATTACTAAGCCCTTTTTTCTTCCCCATTCTAATAATTTTTATTCTTTTATTGGTTTTCAGTTGATATCATTTTAATTTCTAAAAAATGCAAAAAAAGAAATGAAATTAATCAAAGGTTGTATAAAAGCATTCAAAATAAGAATCAAACAGGAAACAAATAGTCAGAAACTCAATTAATACTGAAAAAATAAGGGGGTATGATTATTTTTGAACATTGCAGATTTTATAAATAGCTGTATATTTCTTTTATTACAAGTATCCCGAGATTTTAAAATGACGAAAATGATCAGAAGAGGTTTATTAAGAATATGTATCAATATGGACGTAAGCAATAAATTCTTACAAAGTTACGCCTAATAAACTCAATTTTCAAGGGGGGGTATGAATAATATCGGGCACAAGTGTATATATATATATATATATATATATATATATATATATATATATATATATATATATACACGTACATAAATATATGGATTTATTTTTTTCCATGGAAAGTTCCCAAATAAAGGTATTCACATAATCATTTTGTTTTCCGGAGGAAAATATGTCAATTTATTCTCATCTGATGTGTAAACGAAGGCTAGATTATTTTTTAGCCCCTGGAACTATTGGAAAATATGCTTGAGTGAACGCTATATCGACTGAATGATTCTCATAATAAATAATCTTTCAAGATAAACCTCCGCATGATTTCCGCTGTGTAACTCTCGGTTCATCACTCTTCTATTTACTAACACCTAATTTTTCAGTGTATATATAACCTGCATATAGCATATTTCCTCCTGTATGATGTTTCATTAGTTTAATGAGCCGTTTACTATAATATAGGTGATAAAGGAAGCCATATTTTTTTAAACATTTGAATCAATAAATTATTTTAAGATTCGTAATATGTTTTCTATGTTAATCTTTTTATTAATTTATTTCATTTCTACTTTTTTTTCATTTCTCTGTTTTACATATATTTTGCTTTATTATAGTATGGTAGACTGTGAATACTTTTAGAGCGAGTAATATTTTTCAGAAAACCATCAGTGTTTTCTTCTTTCTATTTTTAATCACTATGGATGAATTGAAGTAACACGTTATTTTTACCACCTTATCCGTCGTGTTTATATGACACAAGGTGAATACAGAGAAAAGAACCCGTCCGTCTGCAAAACCGGGTGATAGCTTCAGGTAGTCTTCAATGAACAAACAAAATACTGGAAGCCCGATACTTATGTTATTTACTCGAAATAACATATAGCTGCATCAATAAAGATGGAGAAGTACACATGAAATATTAGTAAGGGTTTTACTTTTGCTACAGAGGAAATGATCGGTGGTATTAAAAACATTGGCTTAGCTGATCTTAGTTTGGGGTAGTAAATCAATGAACTTTATGTCACGTTTTTCTTCGTCTGTCAAAAAATGATGCATTTAGCACCAGTTAATGAGTGAGAATTTATAACATTCCCATTCGGCACGTTTCAATTTTGTACTATATTGGCCCTAAGATTAATTAATTTATTGTATTCTTCATAAGCACAAATTTAATATTTGTTTTCTTTTCAATTCAATTTTCATTTTAATTAACCAATTTGGGGTGTTGATCACTATTTAAGTTACTTACACTATTATTATTATTATTATTATTATTATTATTATTATTATTATTATTATTATTATTATTATTTTTATTATTATTATTATTATTAGTAGTAGTAGTAGTAGTAGTAGTAGTAGTAGTAGTAGTAGTAGTATTTTTAGTGTTTTTTCCGAATGAAATGAAATCTGTGGGGCTTAGGTCCGGGCTATGGAGTGCTCACTCCAAATAACTCTTGAGACTGATCACTCTGCCTTCAAAGTTCTCTTTCAGCCAATCTCGGGACAGGTTTAAGGTGTGAGAACTTGCACCGTCCTGCTGAAACTAGAACCTGCTCATGAGCGACGGGTAGATTGTCTGGAGCTTAGTGTTGAAGGTTTTGAGGACCTTCACATACCGCTCCTTGGTGATGTTCAATGCTGCGCATAATTCCTCGATGAAGATTGGTCTGATGATTCCGCTGGCCTAGATTGCAGCCCACGCCGGATCTGAAGTCTTTATTCTGTATGGATAAGCCCTGAATCTGTTTACCAGCACTCTCTGTGAGTCTCACGGGACATGCTGAGGGACTGACTTCGTTTACGCACAGAGCGTTTCGGACTGCTGGAGAGACTCTCATTTTTTCGACCAGCTCGGCTGTTCGCCTCTTGGTACACCCGAGTGGCTTGGACGGTTCTCAATGGCAGCGGTGAGGTTCTCCACGGTCCCATACTTCTTGAAGTGGTCCCCCAGTTCTGAATTCTGTTTTTTGATGGAGCCTTTTCACATTCGACCTGACGCATGAAACTGTCCTGCGTTTTCTTAAACGATCCTGTCTTGTAGTAAAATTAAACACAGTGTATATGTTGTCCCAGCTTCCACTGGGGGTATGGTGTACTCAGGGTAAATCCTCCTGCCATGTCATGTAAAATAAGGGTAATCGGTGAATAAATAATGGAGATATCACATAAAGTATGCACAGGGACCGTTTTTTTTGGTCACCCTGTATGTATATATAAATTGCTTTGTCTTCTTAATGTTCACATTCCCCTTTCTTACCTCATACTACATTTTTACAATTTGATACTGAAGATTGAATTTAATTTCGGTGATTTACTTAATCTGCAGGTATGAAACGCAATTCCTTGTTAATATTTTTTTGTCAACACAATGCTTGCGTTCATTGTTTAATCGGTTAATTGTTGATTCATGTTTTCTTGTTATTTTAAATTTAAATTCTAGCAGAAATACCCGGCGTTACTATATCTTAGTTCGATCAAGGACAACGCCGATACCCCCAGCGCTATTTAAAAAAATAATAGATACCTTGTTCACAGGATATTGGGAACTTTTCGATTACTATATACCGGTTTAACAAATGTAGCTTAGAAATATTTTCTACACAATTGCGGCGATGCTGTGGAAGATTATTGTCTGTAAATTATATATATTTGCATGTATAATTTAACTAAAATAAAAAAGGAAAATAATACGATTAAAGTTTTCTTTTAAATAAATGTGCATTAACATAAACGTTTTTTTATGTGTCACAAAGTATTACACATGAATTATCGTGTTATTAAAACAAAAAAAAATGTCCAGTGGTGTGTACGAACCTCATAACGCACGCCCATAAGCAAACATCCTATCTGTTAATCCATAAACAAACGCCCTATCTTTTAATCCATAAGCAAGCAACTAATCTATTAATCTATAAGCAACCACTCTAGCTATTAATCCATAAGCAAACCCCTATCTATTAATACATAAGCAACCCTCTATCTATTAATACATAAGCACCCACCCTATCTATTAATCCATAAGGAAACACCCCATCTATTAATCCAACCTCCGATAAAATAAAATTTCTGTTTTATGTTAAAGAACACAAAAATAAAACAAACTGAAAATAATTCAATTCTTAAAATAACGAAATACAAGTAGAATAAAAGTGTTTCACGTTTTCAAGCAATTACTTATTACCTTGTGCGTTTTATGTCTCCTAGGAAGATCGGAGAGAAAACCCTTAAAAATAAAGCAAACCGAAATAATTCAATTTTACAAATAACAAATTCTAATGTTTTTTTTTTATTCGGAAAAGGTAAGAATTAATTCTAAATAAGAGATATGCTATTTTTATTTTAATATTTTGAACCGCCGATAAAAACGCAAAAAAAAATAAACGATACAAAGCACACCACTAAGTCTATTTTTTATGTTCTAAACACTGTTTAAATGCAAACGCTTACTGAGTTAATCGTTTTGAACGATATGTCAGCAGTCGTGTGGCCGTGGTTGCCCTGTCGTAATAAAGTGTGACAACGGGGGCGGGGAGTGGTGCCGTGTCTAAAAAAAAATGTGACAGTCGGAATAAGGAAAACAATGTGAAACAGGAGGGGGCGTCGTTAAAAAGAACAACAGGAACGAGTGTCATCAACCAAGACTGAAACACAAAGTAAAATTATGTAAGTAAAGAAGAGGGGGAAATGACGTTACTGTGTTGAAACACGCACAAAATAAAGTAGCAGGTGAACGCACTTATTTACGTGTCCACGATTACGCAGATGTCATAACGCGAATATTTAGCTATTTATAACGAAAATGTATCGTGTAATCGCGCATGTGCGGTTTGCAAATTGTGTCGATAGCATGTTTTATTTGACACTCCATTCAAACAAACGGTATCTACTCACGAAACAATCTACGACTTTTTTCAATTCTTCCATGTTTTAGATTGAGAGTTTGCTGTTTCTGACGATGCCGCGTTTCGGCGTGTACAATACAGACGAAGGGAAGTTGTTAACGGGCAAACACACACACACACACCAAATACGATAAAGATTTATATAGAATATTATGCTTGCTCTGATAATTATTATAATATTAATTTTAGTGTTTCCAATTTTAACTAAATGTAATTGTGTTAGTGTTTATCTCCCCATCATTATGATTTGAAAAGGCATGTTTTTTTCAATGAAAATATTTATATCTCGATTAAATATGTGCATTCCTTATTTATTCTTTAGATTTCTGTGGATTTGATTTCTGTGGATTCCTTCTTTTTATATAGTTACAATGTTATTACCATAAATATAAGTTTCCTACAATTATTTAAACATTGTTTGGTTTTAACGTCATCCATGGTAACACTTACAAACCCAATGTGCTCTTGGCGATGTACTCTCAGTGATACACATTTTTTACAGACTCGTTGTTTGTAAAAAAAAGTGTTTAATTCATGTTTAACTTAAAAAATAAAAAATAAAAATATTATCATATAATTTTATCTAATAGGTTTTTAATCTAAAAACGAAAAAATACATTTTTGGATATCGCTTGACCACATAGGTATCTCCGGCGATGTATACATACTTATATGCATGCTCTTGAATCCTGTGTAATATTTACACAATTCCAATAACATGAGTAGATATGTTAACATCAACGCAAACATACACACGTGCACAAAGAAACTTCGGAGAAGCATAAAGGATCTCCTAGTACTAATGTAATGTGTTGTTCTTATATTTTTGTTCGCACTAAATAAGATCAACATCTCTTCAGATTCCTTAACATTGCTTCATGCATGCATCCATTATAAATAGTGAATCACATAATAGATGTAAAGATGCAATCAGTACGACGCACACACAATAATTGAAACTACGAAGGTGTAAAATGTAATTCTAAGAACTCATCAATTTATATAAAGACACATTGACCAGCACAATTTCCTCCAGTGTGGTTCACTTCAATAGATTTGATTCCTTCCTTGAGTTAGATTCTTTTTTTATGCCCCACACTTTTTTTTCTATTAATGGATTTGAAATAAATTCGCCAGGAAATAGACTGAGCCATATATAGCCATTACTGTAAGATTCAGGGTAAATAAACTGAGATTTTCAATGATTTCATTGAATATACTGTTGCTTTTTTGTAGATGGGCAAGAAGTTAGCAGTAAATTCTGAGCACTGTGCAGAGCCAACTTTTAATATGCAAACGCGACAGAAATGCAAAGTTAAATATATTTACTCTATGCAGGTTTTAAGAGAATCGCGTTTTACATATTTCGTGTCATGGTTTTAATAACTGCATATCGAATGTATACTAATAAGCAAGTATTAAATACGTTTTTCCTAGTATGACTATTATTTGAAATTTTTGATCATTTGGGCGTTTTTCTATCTGATGAACACATCCTTATATTATAGTTATTCATTATACTTTATATTTCTTTCTTGCTTTCGATCTAATGCGATTTAATTTTTCTCACTCATTTACTCCTTGTATATATATATATATATATATATATATATATATATATATATATATATATATATATATATATATATATACATGCATATATATGTATATATATATATATATATATATATATATATATATATATATACATACATATATATATATATATATTGGGTAAAACAATTCATAATTTTTTATCAAAAATTAGTTTCAATGGAAAACGAACAAAAACCACTACGTCGTGCGATCATTTCAGAAACGATGTTCATTCTATTTTAATTACAATGAATATTGACAATTACTTGACTAAAGTTGCATTCTTTAATAACAAGTGTCTTCATCAGCAAAAATAGGGGTGAATCAATTAAAGACACCAAAATAAAACTAGCATTAATGCCGTGTGTAAAGCAAATACTTCTATTTTATGCCCATTATAAAATCATTTTTATCTCAATTATATAATCTTAAAAACATCTTTTTATAAAAATATAACATCTGTAATACTTATCTTAACTAACCAAGCAGAGAATGCGAAGGATCTCAGCTCAGCCTTGGTTCAGTTTACGAAACTTCAAATGTGTTTTCATTAGTCTATTGTTCGTACGTATTAATAAATAAACGAAGGGTGATGTCCAGAAATTACTTGTGTAATGTTCTAATAATTTCTATTTGAGGCCCAAATTCTTCACAACCTTGTATTGTTTCGTCACATTTTAATTGTGAGGCCTAAAACTACCTAAAGCAGTAGTCATCGTCCAGCCAATATCTTGGATTGCATTTCCATATCTCCGTTTCAGTATAGGAAATCCAATCAATTCGGTTGTATCTTTAGAACCTAAGCAGCAAATCGGCAAATCAAGGACACACTTCAGACAATTTGTCTATCTATTTCTTCATTTGGAAATAATTACTTCATAATCATATATATTTCACTCTCCGGTATGTATGTGGATTTTTTGTCAAACTCAGTAGCCTTTATGAAAAGCTATTTACTAATGCTATTTCTTATTCGGGATGCTGGTAACCTATTTAATTTAGTCCAAGTGATGGTCCATTGAATTTTGACGTTGATTTGCTTTTTGGATAGTCTCGCATAATATATATATATATATATATATATATATATATATATATATATATATATATATATATGTAAACATATATATATATACATTTATATTCCAAAATTCATGATGTTGACCATCTTATTATGTGCTCCTTAAAATCAATGGATTTATACAATTCTTGACAGTATCAGTTTCGTAGCGCAAAATAAATCACTTATATACATCAGTGAATATAATATGCCCTTAACTTACCAGAAGGAATAGTACCAATCAATCCGTCAAAAGGAATTGAAATGTGATTTGGTGAAAATCCGAAAAATGAAGAGAACCTGCAGTTACCTTTATATTTTTCTATTACGCCATATAGATTTTTTTTTTATCAGACAAAGTCATTAAACAAACAATTCGTCATAATTGTTTTAATTAATTTATTAATCTTCTACCAAAATGTTCTATTTAATAATTAGTAAATGTATTAATTCTATAAGAAGTAGTAGCTTTATCATTTCTAATTGTTAATTCCAATCTGTTAATATTATATTCATAAGTTGGTATACATAACTTGGGATTAATAAATTTACTAATTATTAAATAGAACATTTTGGCAGAAAATTCATAAATTAATTAAAATTGTTAGTACGGATTATTGATGTTTCTTTTTTTTTGGTAGCTTAGTTTAGTTTCGTACGTACAAGCATGTATAATAATTTATAATTTGTTGATAGTATTTACATAATATGTATACATAATTTAGAATTAATAAATTTACTAATTATTTAATAGACCATTTTGGTAGAAGATTCATAAATTAATTAAAAGTTTTAGTACGAATAGTTGAGTTTAATGACTTTGTTTGATAAAAATTAAACATTGTGTAATGGAAAAATATAAAGATAACTGCAGTTTCTCTTACAATTTTCGGATGTTCAACATGTCAAATAATATTTCGATTCCTTTTGACGGATTTATTGTTGTTATTTCTTTTCATGGGTTAAGCGCATAATATATTCACTTATTGAAATAATAATATAGGTATTGATTTTTGCGCTACTAAACAGACACTGTCAAGCATTGTATAAATCAACTGATTTATAGTAATAAAATATAAGATGCTCAACAGCATGAATATTGAGAATATATATTTTTTATTCTTTCGAGATATTGCTCTCTAATCACATTGAGCTTCTATGGGGATTGCTATATAATAAGAATATATATTTCAACAGGAATTTATATATATACATATATATATATATATATAATTATATATATATATTACACGGTGGTCACCACTTATCAAGGCCCGGAAGCCACTCAGGGGTAAGGGTTATTGCAAGTACAGTACGTTTGTGTGGAGATTTGATGAAGTGTTTACTTAAGGGGGCGGTTCATTAGGAATTTGTTAACGTTGGACTTGAAGACATCCAAGTTTATTCTGGCGGGAAGCAGGCAGACGGAGCAGAGTTCCACAGGCGTGCAGTTCTGAGAAAGGAGCTTTGTTCATGGAATACACGTTTTGATTTAGGCACAGATAAATAATGGGGGAAATTTTTCACAGTGGATTCAGCTATACGGGTGTTTTTCGTGAAAGATTTGCGAGGGGGGACCAGAGATTCGAGTTCAGACGAGCAGCTGCCATGGAAATAACGATATATATATATATATATATATATATATATATATATATATATATATATATATATATATATATATATATATATATATTATTGCAGAACGTTTTCGAACACATATCACTGCAATATGTAGGATTTGCATTTAAATAAATGTGTTTAATATAAGATCATTTCTGACATAAAAGTTGTATAAAACGTATTTGTAACTCTTATTTAAAACATGATTCATGACAAATTGTTCATAACTAGAGGGGCACGTTTACCAGCTTTCGCAGGTTGACGCCTCTCCCCCTCCCGCGCTATAAAGCACAGTATGGTAGTTGATAAGCTGCAGATAATGTTTTAATATGATGAGATAAATAAGCGGATGGTATAATCTGATGAAACAAATAAGGTAATAAGCGTAAATCTGCATGCCTTACTATTTGGGATAATGGCGCATTAGGATAAGATTAGAAAGTATAAACCGATGTTTTACAGAATTTAAGGATTCTCACTGTATATTAACTGTTGGAATTGATCGACATTCTTCATGTTAAGAACTGTTCTCATAATAAACACCAGCAAGCATCCTTCGAATAGACGTTTCAAACATCTCCATGTACAGAAAGTATATCAGAGCAAAGAACCACCTATTATGTTTGCGGTTGGTAAATAAATAAATCCCCAAAATGTACCGTGAAATCGTAGGCAGCATACCCACCCACAAATATGGTTGTGACAGTATCAGTATGAGAAAAGTTGTTTTTTTTGTATTGTGCGCTAGTACAGAGGTTTAAGGCACGACATTTCCGTGCATACTACATGTGCTTATATTTCGAGAATCATTACCTGCTCCAATTTTAATGAGATTTTCGTAATCCCGGTACACGAAAACTATAAAGTTGTCATTGTAACGAAAAATGTGTAGGTGGATGTCATGTAATATTTATCTCAAACACCTCTAACAAATATTTACCTGTGCGCATGTAAATGAAATGTAACCTCAACCTTACTAGTAAGACAAAGTTAGTAATTGTAACGAAAAATGAGGAGGTGGGGTTAATGTTTAAAGTGCCCCCAATAAATGTTAGCATGTGAGCGTGTAAAGAAACGTAACCGTCAATATTACTGATTTATTACAACCACCCCAAAAAGCAATAAGCAAAGGTGATTGAGCACCTTTGTAACCTCACTATTTTGTAATAGTTTAATCCGATTAAATGAAACCCTAGCCATCTTTTTTTATTAAATTGTTAGGTTAGAACACAGAAAATTTAACAAACACACGTCATTCCCCATGTTATGAATACCTGTCAAAATAATTGCGTTATTATTTCAGTGTCAAAATAGCACAAGTAACCATGTTTATTTTTCATGTCAGAGTTTCATTAAAGAGGGTGGGTTTGATACTGTCGTGCTTGTAGTTTGAACATGTTTACATGTTCTATTAAATGCTGGTAGTTTAAACATGTTTACATTTCTAAACGATGCTGGTAGGTTATAATATGTTTACATGTTCTATTAAATGCTGGTAGGTTGAACATGTTTACATGTTCTATTAAATGCTGGTAGTTTGAACATGTTTACATTTCTAAACGATGCTGCTTGTGCCCATTTGCACACTCGCTATGTCTAAATTATTTATTCGGGTTAAATTCGAACTTCACGATATATATTTTTTATTATTATTAAATTGTCCGGTTGGAGCATATAATAGTTACCAAATTCCCATCTCTCCCAATGTTAAAAAAATACTTTGAAACGTTGTTATTTCAGCACCAAAAGAAAGAGGAGCACCAGTATCCATGTATTTTCTTAATGGCAAAGTGTTTTTGTTTACTTGAAGTGATTGGGGGATACTGCCATGTCGGTAGTCGGCATTTGTTTACATCTTAATACCATAGAGTCCGTGCATTTTGCCACGTCGGTATTTTTAAAAGTTTATCTTTGCTAAATGCAAGCTTCAAGATACATGTTTTATTATGAAATTGTTAGGTGGAACACAGAATAGTTATTAAACACTTTCCTCTGCTTAAGGTGTTAGGGGCGATGTTACCGTATCGGTAGTTCAAACATGTCTACATTTCTAAACCATGATGTGCACTTTTGCCACCTCTCTGCTGCTCAGTATTTCATTGATGTTTAATGGAAGCTTCACGATTTATATGAAATGTTAGTTGGAAGCTCAGAATAGTTTCCCAATCCTCTCTCCTCCTTTCGAATGGGCGTTACAATAATATTGTTATCATTTAAGCATGTTAGAGAAAGAACACAAAGTACCATTATTTTAATTTATTGCACGTTTTCATTTTAGGCGGGTGGTAATGTGGTGTCGCTTAATCAAACATGGGTTCAGATCGATATCGGAATACCCTGGCCAAATCACAGCTTAAAAACATCCCGCGTCTCTCAAACTTAAACACTGAATTGAAAACGCTAAAACAAAATGAAACGAACGCTATTTTTATCATTATATATAAATATATTTCTCCTTTTTTGTTATTTTATTAAGTACGAAATAATAATTAGTAAGTGTTTTATTATTTCCATGCGCACTTCAATATAATTCACTGAAAACAGAAAAATGTAACACGCCGTTATTGGTAAAAAACAAAAAAACCCAAAAACAACACGAAAAATAAATAATACACACGTATGATGCGATGTTGTTTCGAAGACCAAGAAATAAAAAGCTAAGAAACTTCAAATGTTTAATTAAATTAAAATTTGCAATTCGACATTTTAAAGTTCCTTTATTTTTGGAACACAAAGCAATTTTTATCTTTTGTTAATTCTTATTTCGTGATTCACCAAAAATATTGAAGCTATCGGATAAATTGGCATGGCTTTAAAATTATTCACAAATTCACATAATAAAATAAAGTCCGTTTTATTTTTTGATGTTTCAATTAAATGCATGCGGACGATTTTTTTATATGGTCATTTAGGCGGGGAGGTTTGATATCGACACTCACCCGCTTATTTTTACATTTGTAAATCATCTACGTGTTTTACTTTGTTTTAAGATTTCCTGACGTGGAAGCACAGAGGGAGAAGACTGTGAGTGAATATGAAGTATTTTATTTGCGCTGGGTATTGTATTTGAATATGAAGTATGTTCATGAGTGTTTATCTTTTCTTTTAAGCGCCCACTAGTATGTCTTGTGAATATAAACATTAAAGTAGGTAACTGATGCAGTAAAATCCGACCGTACGTATGTAAGTTTTTACCTGTAAATGACTTTTACGTAATATGAATTTAGCAATAAGTAAATGTCGGTTTTCAAGTGGTACATGTTCTTAAATTACTATTCTTTGTAGCGTAGTGACTGCTTGGGAGGGAGACGCCATGTTTGGAAGTTTTTAGAAGAGTTCTTTTATGTAGGATACGTTTCCTCCTGGAATATGAGCATGCCATGTTTCAGGAAATCGTAGACCTCGGAAAATCGTCGGGGAGAAGTTATTAATTTTGATTGGGACATCGGAATGAATATGCTATGTTTATGTATGTAATTATCCAGTTACCGATAACTTATGCAAATTTGGTACGGAGGGAAATTTCTCAACTCAAAATATATTATAGATAATATTCGTAGTTGATGCACCTCTAAATTTATATGAGTTCATACATGAGCGGAATCACACAGTTATTTTTAAGATATATATATTCAAGCAAATATTCTTATATATATATATATATATATATATATATATATATATATATATATATATATATATATATAGAGAGAGAGAGAGAGAGAGAGAGAGAGAGAGAGAGAACATAAAAAGGAACAAACCGTATAATGTGTTCATCAACGTACTTTTGCTTGTTTAAAAGCAGTTAAAATTTATTTCAAATAAACCGCGCCGGAGACTTTTCGAATCTGCGCTTATCGCAATTTCAAGCACTATTAAACAACGTGGAGGTTTCTATAACATAGCGCCATTAATAAGTAAACACTTATTGAAAGAACATTATTTAACTGTGGACACAGGCTACATTTCTCACACCATTCAAACACCCCCTGTAATAATTAACACATAATCTCAATCAAGAAATTACATAAAAAACACTCATTTGATTTCTGTTACAAACGTATATTTGAATTTCATCAGATATATCTTTTTCCCAATAAGAATATAAACTTGCGTTCACAGTGTTAAAATTAAATTAACGACTATATAACGTCACTAAAATGCCCTTCTCTTTAACAGCGCCAGCCCCCCTCCTTTTTGAATTTCCAACATCAATTTTCGTTTCTCTGAAATAGAACTGCGTCACACTGTGCACGTGAAACATTTTCAAATATTTTGTACGAGTATATTTTTGGTTTCTTAATCTACTCATCCAGAGGAAGTCTCGAAATAAAGACGAAACGTTGATGAACACATAATACGGTTTGTTCCTTTTTATTTTCTCTATTTTGTCGGAATAATATTTCCATTATTTTCATCATATATATATATATATATATATGTTTGTATCTTTACTTATACCCAAATGCATTTATATATATATATATGCATATATATATATATACATATATATGTATATATATATATGTGAATTCATATATATATAATTATGTATATATGTATATATATACATGTATATATACATGTATATATGTATACGATTGAAAACAACACTTACTCAAGTCTCATCATTTTATTATTGACGTGTTATTGATAGAGACTACACATCTCTTGAAAAAGGTAATTACAAACATAATAATGCGTATAGCGCTATTGAATTCCCATGAGGTTTGTTTGTCAAAATCCAACGTAATTGGCTTCGCTTTCCAACTATTGTCATAAACAGAAAAATAAAATATCTTCCATAATTGCCATCTGACAAACATGTCCTTGAGTGCACGACGCATATCAGCGTTAAATATATTACACAATTCTCGATTAATCGGTCGGTGTTCTATACTTCGTATTATCTCTTGCATTGATTTGCCATCCACGTTCGTAACAAGCAGTATTTTGTCAAACAACATTTAATAGTAATGCATTATCTTCTTAAGTATAAGTAGACGCTGATAAATAGTCGTGTATTATGATTTATATAATAATAATAATAATAATAATAATAATAATGATAATGATAATAATAATAATAATAATGATAATAATAATACATCCTACATAATACATAGTAATATATAATAATAAAAAATTATTAATAAATTATAATAATTCAATTAGAAAGAAGTAGAAAGAATGCAAAACCGAAAAAGAAAGAGAATATATGAGAAACGAAATAAAAACGGTTTGCTCACTGATTAACATACGAACGAAAAACTGCAGTAGAAGTAAGAGGCAGATAAGAAAGTCAAATTCAAGAACGAAAATGTAACAGAAAATCATATTGAAAGGTTACAGATAACTAAATAAATAAGAAGCGCACATGGGAGAATAATAAGAAAGTTTGAGACAAATATAGATAACCTACGATCAAAAAAAGACCGATAAGCATAAATTGTTTGGAAGCAGATAATAATAGTCAGAACTGAATACTAAAATACAAGAAAAAAAAACAATGTTAACGATAAGGATACAAAGACGAACAATGAAACGTATAAGAAGAAAAAAAGCATAAAGGGATAATGCAACGAAGAGGATAAATTACGATTAATTAGAAAAACAAATATATAGATGAGAGAAACAACGAATAAAGATAAGTATATGAATAATAATAACCTTTAAAATAAGTATAATAATACGATGATATTTTTGTAAATAATCTATGACATTGTCTTCGTTAAAAGTTATTTTCTCATCAATATATGTAACGCATATGAGAGGCTCTTGAATCAAAGTCAGTAGAAATTAAGGTGGAAAAGTTGATAAAACTAAATAATTCACATCACTGTATAAACGCTAGAATGTGTTCGTAGTACCCCTACGTTTTTGCATTGAATATCATATACAGTATATGTGCGTCCGCATAATCGTGTTTTTTTTCATGAAACATGGTTTCTTCATAGATGGTTAAAATAAAAGAAAAAAGGGAAAGACATAGGCTATATAGAATATAAATTGGTAGGTCTCTTCTATTCTTTTTTGTACTTTGTTAGGCGTAAAATAAATGTTGATCGAAAATTAACCAATCTGCATCTCTTGATATCTGAATGCAAACAATCTTAATCAGTGGAGAAATGATCAAGCCATCTTAACTTACGTATAATGCCGACTCGGGATCTCTTATGAATTATTTCTTCCCCCATTGGCATTCCAAGGTAAGAGAAAATGTTCAAAGGAAGAGCATGTTGCTTAATTTGAGCAAGTACGTAGACCGTGCTCAGAAGAAAAAACGTCTTCATAATTAAGCCGACCCATGGAGAAGACGCAAAACATGCGTTATATAGACTACGTATAAATGCCAATCGCCGATGTCGCGACATTTACATAAGTGCTACAAATAAGCTCACAAGTACAATCCTGATCAAATGTGCTAATCTGATTGCAAAATTTGTAGCGTTGCACACAATTCCAAAAATATTTCAACCCACGTTTGAACATCAGTAGTATAAATCTCTGGTCATGGGGATTCTTACGAAATCGAAAAGACAAAAATTAGATTCCTGTAGATTACGCCACAGGTCGCATGGAATCATAACAGTCAATACTTTAATGAAAAAGCAGACTTTCTCTATAGCTCACGGAATTATTTCCGAAGGAGAGACAACGGAAATGTTTGCTTGAGATAGAATGTAAAACCCTAAACGAAAGAGGGAAAAGAAAATATAAATGGTACCCGGATTATATGTTTGCTTATAATTTCTCGGAAAACTACAGAATAACACGGTTTCCTTCATTTGATTTTTCATTTATCTGGATCACAGTGTGGGTAAACCAAAATGAGTATTTTTTAAAATTCTGCTATAATTATATTCCTACCTATTCGATGCAACACGTCATTTAAGTATGTGTATTTTTTTTATTTTGTCTTCGGGATACATTTTATCATATCATTAATTATGTATATATATATATATATATATATATATATATATATATATATATATATATATATATATATGTAGTTCAGTAGAATTTTAGAAGGCGGTACAATGTAGAAGTAACGGAAAGACATTAGCTGAAGCAGGTGAGAAATTTATTAATTCAACGTATAAATACATGTGTACATATTCATATTTCATATACGCAGTATATTTATATTTGCACAGTGGTCAGCTGGGAAATTCGGTATAGTGGTATGTCCGTGTAATATAATATTTCGAGAAAGATCTCTTCGTCAGATATTTACTTGACTTTGACAAACGTGATGTTGTAAGCAATAACTATACCGCAGCAAATGATAGCTCGGAACGTTTGGGTAGTATATGGTTAGTTTTTTTTTCAATTCTTATTTTATATCTCTAAATTATTTATTGTACCTTCTATTGTATTTTATTTATTTGTTTTTTGTTGTTTTTTAAATAGTTTATCTTTGGTTCAAATGTGTTGTTGTAAACAGTAAACAGTATCGGGCTACGTAATTGTCAAAAACCTTGTTGGTCGTTTTTTAATTTTATATGATTGAGTTTTTTTTGTTATATATGTATATTATTATTATATAATATATATACACATACGTACACATCCCCCCCACACACACATATATCTATACATATATATATATATATATATATATATATATATATATATATATATATATATATACATACACTTATGTGTATTGAAGTAAATAGATACGCAGTCTTTTTGGGCATGCATTGTTGTATGTTCTACAATAATTATTTAGTAGTATAATCACTGCACAACAATTTGTATTTCCTCAAAGAGTACAATATAACGTCGAAAACTTATAAGGAGAGTATTCAGTATGTCCCATGAAAATTAAATCGGGTGTAATATTATTAGGTTTTATTACCTGATCAGTATATATAAGTAGGTTTCGTTTATTGTCTAGCGTTTACAATTTCAGAAACAACTCGATTGCACCAGTAGTGCCAGCTGATGCAATGAACTCACTCTGGATACGATCATTTCAAAACCAATTTTCCTGCCGGAATACGAGAAAGTGTAATATTACTTAGAACAATGTGATTTAAATATACACTTTTAGCTACACATAAGTGTTATTTCTTCTAACCGTTATACTTTTATAGATTGTTTATCAGATTTATTCGTATTCAAGAGACACATATAAAATTAACTTGTACATCTACACAGTGCGTCGTATGAATAACGTGTTATCAGTAACAATTGTTCTTTGTTTTTGTATATATATATACATATATATATGTATATATATACATATATATATGTATAAATACATATATATATGCATATGTATACATATATATATATATACATATATATACATATATATATATATATATATATATATATATATATATATATATATATATATATATATATATATATATGCAGTGGGGTAGCAACGGGAAGGGGCGATCGGTCCGGCAGCTTGTGCCTAGGGGGCAGAATTTTGGAAGGGTAAAACAATTATTATGAATAAATGAAACCTGACAAATATATAAAAAAATCATGTTTAGAAGATTGTAAAACATCAGGACTTTTAGAGATATCGGTATCAGAAAATATGAGTCTATTTAAAGAGAAGAACACGCCAGCATTTTGTTAAAAAATAGAATAAAATATATAAAAGCTAACAAAAATCGGGATTTTTTTTCCGAAAATTTTGTAAAAAATCTGAAGATTTTGAGGTATCGGAGTCCCTATTTTTGGAGCGGCTCATATAAGGTAGGCGTATTTTGAGAGGATAAAAATAAAAAAATACAAAAAATAAATAAAAGTTAATTAAATCTCTTAAATTGTATTCCGAAAAGTTTGTAAAATATCGAAATATTGGACGTATCGGAATTAGAAAAATTAGTCCTTATTTCAGGATCAGCGTGTTGAGAGGGTAAAAATTTAAAATAGAAAAATAACTAAAAGTTTACAAAATATCTGAAATTTTATACCGACATTTTGTTAAGAAATCGAAACTTTTGTAGGTGCCGGAGTCAGAAAAACGTGCCCATAATTTACGATTACAAAACCGATTGTTTAAATTATTTTTCTTTGTTGGTACTAAATTAATAATATTTAGTAGTTTTAAATACTCAATAAAACTAAAATGATACTAACATCAAAATACGATGCAAATTTATTTTTTTTGTAAAACAAAGTTTCAAAATACTTGCATACATTTTCTTGGTAGCCTTTCAAAGAAAGCAGTTGATTAACATGTTCCAAAAATGTTGAAAAATTAAATAAAATATTTAACACATAACTGATAATTAAATGATAAAACAGAAAATTTACAAAGGAAAATGATGTAATTTGATAAGTGTAGATACTATAAGCAAGTACGGAATAAAAATCGACTGTAAAAAGATTTTATTAGCGTCATATCAGAGGGTATAATTTTACTTGGGGACTAATTGCTACATCTCAGATATATTTAAGTCGCTTCGTATATGATAGTGTAGATATTTTCGAATTTCTGTCGAGTTTCAAATAATCACAGAGTGATTTAGTTTTTTTAAAACTATTAACAACATTTTATAATCAGTCATGTATTTATGATTACACAGAAATTTATTGTGATGAATTAATTCTGGTAAAAGGATAGCCATGTTTTTTGGGTTATTTAAACGGAAATTAGTAAAAATATCAAATATACAACAAATAAATGTTGCCATTGGCCTACCTGAATTATTTATTTGTGCTTTAAGGTATTTTAAACGCTCTTTATTTCACTTTAAATATTAACTTTTACAGAGTAGTGAGAATTCAAAAAGTCGAAACATGTGTGCCTCTTAATATTTGTGAGCGAAGAGGTTCGTTTTCAGAGTTGTTTTTGTCGCACATGTTTTAAAACTCAACCGCTCCAAAAAAAAAAAATAAATTACCCAACAGAATGGAAATATGGTCATAACATCTATAACATTTTTCCTTGTAATCTGCTTGCTTAAGGGGGTATTGACTCTCTTTTTCCATCTCTCTCTCTCTCTCTATATATATATATATATATATATATATACATATATATATATATATATATATATATATAGGGTAAGGTATCTCACAAAAATAATTTTCTGTGGAGATATCTCACCTTTTGTGGTACTAGTTCGGAACAACAAAGGAATGTGCTTATGCAGAGAAATGCCGTGCTATTTTAAAAAAATATTTCATTTTTTTTTCAGAATATCTGCGTGAATTTTCCAAGAAAGTAACCGTAATGAAGAGAATGAAGGAGAGTATTGCGGCCTTCTGTAAATAGCGAAAAACAAAAGAAAAGGATACAAAAAAAGAATAAAGGCTCGCTGTTTAAATTTATTAAAGAAAATTCTCTAGCAGGAATTGCCGAAACGAAAGTCCAAAATCATGCTGAAACCGGAGATGAAGTTGGTATTACTAACGTTGATACTGTTACTACGAAAGTCGACATTAACAGGGCTGATATAGCTAAAACTGTCAATGATGATGATGCGCCTGAATTTGAAGAATTTTAAAGGCAATAATGGCTCGAAAGCAACCAATTTTACAGATGTTGGTTTGTGGTCAGTTGTGATTAATCGTAATAATCGGCATATGCCTGTTCGACAAGGATCTTGCTCTGTGCTGGACCTTGGCCATAAATTCAAGGAAGTATTCTGACCAGGAACAAAAACAAAAGGCGACATTAAAAAGGTAACAAAAATGGTTCTATCGGAAATTGTGCAACGGTGAAAAAATTTTAAGAACATGGATGGCATATTCTCCTTCCAGAGAATCCCTATTTTGCTTTTACATCAGACTATTTTCAACTGAACTGTCGAGATTTCCGTTGGTGTTCGTTTTAGGAATTGGTAGAAATTTAACCCGAAGTCTATGAATATGAAGCTAACACATCTCATGCTCAAGCCTCTCTCAACTGTAAGAATCCAGAGATCCGACTTGCTGAAGCAAATGTAGTTGACACATAGAGCAACATCTTATTGAGAAGAACATTAAGAAGTAGCAGGAAATTCTAGCTGGGCATCATCAGGTTTCTCATCAAGCAGTATCTGGCAGCAGTCAACGGGAAACAATTCATAATGATGAAAGAGATCAGGAAAACAAAGGTGTTTTTTTTTAGAATTGATAAATCTATTCGCCAAGTATTACCCTCTGCTCTGTGAACATTTGGTGAAAGTTAACCTGGGAAAGAAAATATCTACTTCATATATGCCATCAGAAATGTCAAATGAATTTGTGAGTATGTTGGAAAAGCAGGTGAGAAATAAATCATCGATCAGATCAATGAAAGCTAATATTTTTGCATAATTTTTTGATGTGTCTCACTATGACCAAATGATGTAAAACTTGAGGAAAATAAAGTAACAGTGGAGTCGTTTCTCTGCTTCATCGAGACAAAAGATATAACCGCGGAGGACATTTCTCAACTGATGTTGAAAAAATACTGGGGAAAGGTAGGATTTAGATTGATGATTGTATTGGCCAGGCATTAGCAATGCTGCTATTATGGCAGGCTAATGATTGGGTATGCAGAAATCAACCCAAATGTTTTCATTGTGCAATGCACTGGCTATTCATTAAATATTGTGTGTGTGTGTACATGCTGCTTCTGTAGCGGTTTTCTCTGTTACATTTGTTGGCAGACTGGACCGATTAATCTAGTTTTGCTCTGAATCTACATATCGCTGGAACGTTTTGATTCAGTTGACCGGCATGGTTATGAAGTGGACTGTAGAAACTAGATGGAGTAGTCACGCAGATATGGTGTATGTTGCGGTAAAAAATTATTGGAAGTCATATTTCCCTGGAACAGCTTAAAAATGAAGGTGAAACTGCAACCATAAGATCAGATACATCTTTAATACTCAACTCGGTATTGTCGTTTCCGTTTGTTTTATTTCTGAGCCTTTTGACAATATTTTCCCATAAAGCAATGATGTTCAGTGCTATCTTTAAGAAAACGGGCTGGATCTGAATCAAAATTCTGTCACAAATTTCAAACAAGCAAATTTTTTTTAATTTCTAATATTACATTGTTATTTAGTTTAAATCGCCTTTGATGCGTTTTTTTATTTTATTCATATAAAATCAGCGTTTCTATATGAGATTCACGCCCTTGACGTTAATGTTTGCATACTTATTATTCAAATTATTCAAAATAAATTGTTAAATTAAATTTAAATTTTAAAAAGAAAATTGTGTAAACAATAATCTGAAGGAAATTGCGTAAAGATTAATTCAGTGAAAATAAATATTTTGACAGCTTTTTTGAATTTTGAAGGATTTAACAGGTTGTCATATGCCAGCAGTGAGGGGGGGCAGCAAAACAGGTAATCATGCGCCAGCGGGAGGGGGGCATGTAAATATATAATAGCAGAAGAAGGTTAGTAAATGCCAGCGGTGCGGAGAGCAACACAGGTAATTATATGCTCGCGTGAGGGGCGCCGGCAAATATTTTACGACCGTCCCAGGGGGCAGAAACTTATGCTACACCAGTGTGTGTGTATATATATATATATATATATAGATATATATATATATATATATATATATATATATATATATATATATATATATATATATATATACCTCTCTCTTTCTCTCTCTCTATATATATAATAAAAACTATTAACTGTTTGCTCATATATATATATATTTATTTATTTATTTATATAAAACAACAAATTTAATAAAACAGCACAAGAAATTGCGTTTGAACTATAGGTCAACCACACAACAGTAATCGGGATTAAAGCAGATAGGGATGTCAAAATAGTTGGATAAATGGGGTCCACATAAAAAAAATAAACGTTGTTTCATGGTGTTTTTTGCACTCATTCTGCGCAATCAAAACAACCCGTTTCTCAAGCGAGCCTGTGGTGGGATAAGAAGTGGATCTGTTACGATACCTGGTGACGCCCGGCAAAGTAGTTGGACGCCACAGAAGCTCCTTATAACTTCATGAAGCCTGCATTTCACTAAACAAGCCTATGGATGTTTGGTGGACTTCAGCCGATCTTATCTATCACAGATTCTAGAATCCGGGAGACACGAATACGGCTGAGCAGTACTGCCAACAAAGTGACGAAAGCCATCAGAAGCTCCAAAATTCGCCCAAGATTGTTTAATATTAGCCAATATTTTTTTTTATTTAAAACGAGAAAAAATATTCCATGAAATTGAAAATTCCCCAAATAATATTTGTATATTATCTGAACTCAAAAACACACGGCTTTTTCCATTTTCTTCTAAAGTATGCATTACTTCTAGCTAAAGTGTATACTTAATCTTAGAGGTATTACTTCTTAACCAGCTTTTTAAACGAGTTAAAATAATCAGACTTTTTCAAATTTTTTTTTTTACACAGTGATCACCACTTATCAAGGCCCGGAAGCCACTCAGGGATAAGGGTTATTACAAGTACATTAAGTTAGTGAGGAGATTTGCTGAAGTGTTTACTTAAGGGGGCGGTTCATTAGGAATTTGTTTACATTGGACTTGAAGACATTCAAGTAAAAGTCCGGAGGGAAGCAGGCAGACGGAACAGAGTTCCACAGGCATGCAGTTCTAAGAAAGAAGCTTTGTTTATGGAATCCCAGTTTTGATTTAGGCACAGATATAGAGTGGGGGAAATTTTTCACAGTGGATTCAGCTAGACGGGTGTTTTTCGTGAAAGATTGGCGGGGGGGACCAGAGATTGGAGTTCAGGCGAGCATCTGCCATGGAAAAAACGATAAAACAAGGACAGGCTCGCAACGTCTCTTCTGTGGGAGAGATAGCAGGGTAGAGAAAAGGGCATCCCCCACTAAGCCACGAAGTCTCTTTTGTACTCTGTCAAGGCAGCATAGGCTGTTTTTTGCAGTTCCTGCCCAGATATGGCAACAGTATTCCATCCTTGGACGTACTTGGCTTTTACATAGATAGAGAATTGCATCAGTAGTGAGATATCTTCTCGAGCGGTAGAAGGATCCCACCATCTTTCCAGCGACCTTGGCAACAGACTTGATGTACATGTTCCATTTCAGATCAGGAGGAAAGATAAAAAAATACGGAGCCTCACCCAGACGAGAGCCATCCATTTCAATTGATGGCAGATTGGGATCAGCGCGTTGGTGATGTAAGGATAGAAGTTTGGATTTAGATGCATTAAGGGTAACCAGCCACGTATTCCCCCATTGAACCACGCGCTTGAGGTCAAAGGAGACAGAATCAGAGAGAACTTTGATGTGTTGCTGTAGATGGTTGTGTCATCAGAATTGATGGCAACGAATGATTTAAGTATGTGGTTAGAGAGATCATTGATGTAGATCAGGAAGAGAATTGAGCCCAGGATGGACCCCTCCAGCATGAATACTGCAGGTCTCTGATTTTTGTCCATCGACCACTACTCGTATGAGCCTATCAGAAAGAAATTATTTAATGATCGATAAAACATTTCCATGATGCTTGGTCTTCTCTAGGACCTGTGATCACTTCCTTATTTTTTAGGGTTGACTTTTCTTTAAAGTGGATATGTGATTCTATTATAGCTGTTTTATTTTAGAATATTGTGGATTTTCTATTACCACAGTAGAATTTCTTTTTGACGGTTTGCATTGTTCTGATAGCCTCCTTAGTGTTTAGAGATTTGAAAGAGTATATTCCCTCCTTTGAGGGCTTGGGTTTTTGAGCGTTTAGTTTTTTCAAATGGTGTCTCATTTTCCATTTTAGAGCCTTAGGTAAATTTAAGGCTGCCTCATCTACTTGAGTTATCATGCGCAAGTATAGAATTCGCTTGCATGTTGTGGCAGTGTTCAGCCATAGTTTTCACTAACCTACCGTAGGGTCCTTTTTGCTTACTTTGATCTTATTGGTAAATGGTAGATTTGGAGGTGTCTTCAATTTTTAGATTATACATATTTTTATTTGTCGAAATATAAATGTTCTTAATTATATTCTTCGATAGCGCTACGTTTTTTTTGTGCATAGTTGCCGTCTTATTAATTAGAGATATATTTCCAGACATTGTGAGAGGGTGTTTGAGATTTCTGTTGTAAACTGTTGCTTCATATTTTTACTGTTATGAATTTTGGCTTGGGCAAGTTTTTGTGCCACACGTATTGTGATTTTTTTTGGTCTTATTCTAGTGTTGACTGGGAGTTTTATAGTAAAGATCCCGCCATCAGAAGGCGAGTGTTACATAGTCATTCTTGGAGATTGTTTGTAATACTATTGAAGCCGTTTTCTACTTTCGTATTATTTCGCATCCATATCCAATTCTTATTACAGGTTTGAATGTTTTAAATGTCGGTATCGTTTAGCGTTATCAGCGAAACGTCGAAAGTAGGTATATATTGGAAATAGAATGGTTTTATAAAGATCGCCAACATTTAATTTATGCTTTCGGAGTGAGTAGCAATGCTCCATTTTTGATTTTAGATCATATCGGGATTCCATTCGAAACTAACAGTGTTGACGGAGAGCGGACATGCTTATATTGGGATCAGAGTCTCTACGGCTGTGAGCCAGAAAGCCTAGCTACGCTTACCAGGTTGAGCATTGATTGCTTCAAAGCGCGATTAAAGACTTATTCCCGTCAATGTGCGGTTCCCAAGAATTTTTCTGAAGGATAATTTGTTTGGGAAGAAGTAGCGTTGAACAGGTTGTCCAAAGGTTTAATTATTGTTGAGTCCATCGCGATCATATGCAACGAGTGAGACAAGAAGGTGTATAAAAAAAGAGGGTCCAACGTTTTGAGCAATTAAGTTCCCATAGGCAAGCAGCGGATAAAGATATCTGGTTGCGGCATTTAGAGTTTTATGAAAGGGCAGTTTGTTTATTGTCTGCAGACGATGGAAATTCCCCATGATACGTCGCTGTTAATTAAGGATTCGCAATGCACCGAAGGGATTGGTACATGTATTTAGGTTATTAAGGCTCTAGATTAATTCCTTATCGTAAAATAGTATCTTCGAAAATGTTTGCGCTGGCCACCAGAAAGACTGTAGCTCGCGTGTTTTTCTATTAGCGTCCCGAAATTTAGAAGTATCAGTGTCAAATGTGGGAGAGTGAAACACCTGGATATTGAAGATTTTTGGTGCCACCCGTGAAATGAACAACTTGTTTATATAGTAATCGGCGATATGCCAACGCACCTATAAGTGTATTGTCTGTGCGGCTTGCGGATCATTTATCTATCAGGATTAATGTCGACAAGAGTAAAGAGACGCTCAATTAATAGAAATTTACTTTTACTAAATGGGCATGGGGTAAGAAGTGACAGAGTCTTAGTATCGACATTGTTCAAGGTGATATATATTCTTTGTAGAAATAGTCAGGAGGCAAAATCTGAAAAGAGGCCTAGAAATCACTTTAGCGGGTACGGAATGTTAGGAGCAAGCATTCATGCCAGACTGTTAGAGGGGTCCATACTGAAGGTTTTTCAGGTGGATTCTCATTCAATTAGGCTTTTATTAATTTTTTAGAGCAAAAACAAAATGGCTGCCATGGTTGAAAATTCAGTACTATTATAATGTGGCATAGCTCCATATCTATTTATGATAATGTTATGAAATTTGCTGTAATTGGACATAATATTATTTGTGATGTACATTAAACTTTGTTTAGTAAGAATTCCATATTTTTATACATTTAAAATTTATTTATTATCACCTTTTAGCCAAATTTCTGACGAACTTCATTGGGTCAGTCTATCTCAATTCACCTGGCAATTACAGCCACTAACTCCGAATTAATTGAAAATTGGCACAAAATTTCCTCTTGGAAAGTTAAGATGATTTGCCAAATTATTTGGTTGTAAACGTTATTGTTCAGATTTTAGGAGGGTGTAAAGTTTGCATATTTGGCTACTAAATTTAAGCCATGAAATGTCACAAAATTTCAATGTTATCAAAATTTAAAAAAAAAATACTTCCTCAAATTCAATATTTCTGAAATTTGGTAGGTAAAACATTTAGAGACTGTATAATCCAAATATTTAATTATTTTAACTCTATATTTAACAGAAAAAAATATTTTGTTCATCCAAAAGCAGCCCCCCTCCGACATTAGTCAGGAGGCAAAATCTGAAAAGAGGCCTAGAAATAATTTTAGGTGGTACGGAATGTTAGGAGCAGGCATTCATGTCAAACTGTTAGAGGGTTCCATACTGAAGGTTTTTCAGGTTGATGGCCATTCAATTAGGCTTTCCTAAATTTTTTAGAGCAAAAACAAAATGACCGCTATGGTCGAAAATACAGCAATTATAACTGACATAACTTCATGTGTATTTAAGATAAAATCATGAAATATTTTTAATATACTTTTATTATCACTTTTTATTCAAATCAAAGATGAAAACCATTGTAAAAGTATGACAAAATCACCGATTTTTAAAATTCATGATGTTATCATAACATTTATAAGATGGTCTCATGCTAAAATAACCAAAAAAACATTCAAAATAATCTAGTCTGAATCATCATGGACACAGTCCAAAGGATTTCGACAAGTTTCCGCAGAACAACCACAACCGGTCGTGCATCTCAGTTTCTTCAGACGATAACTGCATCTTTGAGATGCATCGTTTTAGCTTTTTCAAGAATTTTGTCAGAAACTTCAAAAGTGGCAACAAAGTATGTTTCTTTGTTGCTTTTCTTTTGGCAGAAGATGCACAAGTCAGTGTTCATAGTTGAAGATTTACTGCGTAATGAAGGTGTTCGTGGTGAATTCTCAGATGCACTGCTTGAGGTTCATACTTGCATAAGTTCATACTTTGTTCTGAGCCGTGTTAGTTTTAAGGAACTTGTGAAGGTAGAATAACAGTCTTTGTGATTGATGACTTTAATCTCTTTAATGATTATCTCAAAATCAAAGGCTTGAATTCTTTCTATAGTGCGAAATTTTTCAGAATCATTGTACTTCTTGCGTTCTGCAGCAGCTATGCAGGCCCTTTGAATTCCAACCTCTCCAACATTTCTAATAGGTTTCTTTGGGTCATTCTTCTGACAAAAAAAGGCACAGGGTCCAATCAATACTTGTACCGGAGGACTTCTGAGAGCTTTGGGTGCTCACACTTGACTCCATATTGAAGCTCAGCTCAACTCAGAACATGCTGTTGGAGAATAAGAACAAATAAAAATTATGCAAATTAGCACATTATCATACTCTAAAGAACACTAGCTTAACTAATCAAATGTGTTCATGTTTTATTTTTTTTATTATCTATTTAATAAGCTCATAAACAACATCTACAGCGAATGGCACTATCATCTTTCCCTTTCTCATGGAAAAAAACGAAGAAAGATAACAAAATGGCAGTACCCGATACACGGACACTAGTGGGAGCCGACAGATAATAATAATAATAATAATAATAATAATAATAATAATAATAATAATAATAATAATAATAATAATAATAATAATAATAACTTATTATATATTACATTCATCCCATATATAAACTTCTTATACATAGATTAAGGACAAGTGAATAAAATAAAAGATTTTAAGAAAATAATTTTTCGCTTTGGCAGCAATTTTGTTTTTTGCAATAATTATCTTCCAAACTAGGCAAAGACCCCACCAAATTCTTTGGAGAACTTAAACAATCATATAGTTCATGCTATAAAAAAGAAGTTTTATGACAATTGAATGAGATGTATTTTCTCTATACTGACCGTAAGCGTCTTAGGTCTAAAAATTAATATTTTCTTTGGGGGGGGGGCTCCTTTTGGTTGAACAAAATATTTTTCTATTCAATATAGAGTTAAAATAATTAAATATTTGAATTATACAGTCTCTAAATGTTTTACCTACCAAATTTCAGAAATATTGAATTTGAGGAAGTATTTTTTTAAAATTTAGATATCATTGAAATTTTGTGACGTTTCATTGCTTAAATTTAGTAGCCAAATATGCAAAATTTACACTCTCCTAAAATTTGAACCATAACGTTTACAACCAAATAATTTGGCAAATCATCTTAACTCTCCAAGAGGAAATTTTGCGCCAATTTTCAATTAATTCGGAGTTAGTGGCTGTAATTGCCAGGTAGATTGAGATAGAATGACCCAATGATGTTCGTCATAAATTTGGCTAACAAGTGATAATAAAATCATTTTAAATGTATAAACATATAGAATGCTTACTAAACAAAGTTTAATATACATCACAAATACTATTATCTACAATTACAGCAAATTTCATAAAATTATCTCAAATAGATATGGAGCTATGCCACATTATAATAGTACTGTATTTTAAACCATGGCGGTCATTTTGTTTTTGCTCTAAAAAATTATTAAAGGCCTAATTGAATGTGTACCTACCTTAAACACCTTCAGTATGGACCCCGCTAACAGTCTGGCATGAATGCTTGCTCCTAACATTCCGTACCCCCTAAAGTGAATTTTACAGATTTTGCCTCCTGACTAAAAAAAGTTATCTAAAACATCAACAGTTATAGAAAACTGTGGTTATAGGTCTTAAAATGTATTGTTGCTAGTAATATTCTATGAAGACTATCACATCAAAAATTAGTTGCTCAATATACGAGATAGAGCAAATAAATAAAATTTTAGTTATTCAATAGATTTTTAAAACTGATGACGTGAAATGCTCACATTTCCTATCAAAATATTATTTATTATGCCATGTAAGACAAAGAATACATTTGAAATATTATAACTCCTAGGAGGTATAATATGTAAAATCTATTCTTTGTCTTACATACAATATTCAGCAAGCATGAGCATGACGACAAGGAAAAAAAATTATATCTGCGTAGAAAAGGTTAACAGGGAATAAGTTTATTTCCGCAAACGGTCTCGAAATGCCTTGATAGAAAACCGGAGATGAAACCAGCTGACACGTTCTGAAAACATTCGCAACTTTAAGAATTGCAGGAGGGATATACTGAACAATATAAAATGATAAAAGCTATAATTACGAAAAAAAAATTGAGTGCAGTGACATGAACATTTTTATAGTTTTTTTTCCGTTAACGCGGAAGCTGAATAGACGGACTGGAGAATGTATTGAACACTAGTAAATTATATATGTATATACTAGCAGGGGTTACCCGGGGTTGCCTGGGTGATCGGCCCCCTTCCCACTCCGAGGGGTAACAAAAAAAGTCACCCTCAGGATTTACATGCTTGGTGCCGGCCCCCTCCCTGAAGGTGGGGTTGGGGATTGTATCTGTCTGAAGAGGGCGTCAGGCAGAGATAATCCCCAACCCCCCTTCAGATTTGATTTGTAGCAAACTTGAAGTTTTTACAACTTTTTCGAATCTATGTGTGTACAGTAATAAAAACCCGAAATGAAAAGACCACGAGTGAACGCGCGTTTTTTTTTAGTTTAGTTTCATATATATATATATATATATATATATATATATATATATATATATATATATATATATATATATATATATATATATATATATATAAAGTAAGTATTTTTAAATTTTAACTTTCTAGCTTTAAAAAAAAGTTTTAAAATTTTATCAGCCGGCATAATTTATTTTTAAATATTGAAAAAAATCAGGAAAATTAATTTTTGCTAGATTTTCCAAACATGTGTGTCAACAGCTTTAAAAAATCGTCTCATCAAAAGAACATGTATTAAAAAGACGGTAGTGAACGTGTGTGTGTGCGTGTGTGCGCGTGTGCTGGGTAGAACAGCGTTTGTTTTCGTGTTGTGTGTACGTGTGTGCGGCTAGCACAAGAATGGCGGGCGTGATGTCGGAGGTTGGATTGTTAGATTGTGTAAGTTTCGTATTTTTGTAATTTGTAAATAACAAGTTAGGAAAAAATTAAACCCTTCCAAGATGGGCAATAAATAAGGCCATACTATTTTATGGTAAAGTTAAGAGCGTAAGAACCATAGTTTTTTAGGAGATGTGATTATTGGATTAACCAATCAGAAATCGTCTGTGGCACACACATCTCTGTTTATATATATATATATATATATATATATATATATATATATATATATATGTGTGTGTGTGTGTGTGAGTGTGTGTGTCTGTGGGTGAGTGTGTGTGGGTGTTCTCCCTTTATATATATATTTATATATATTTATATATATATATATATATATATATATATCGTGTGTATGTTAGTAGGGGTTTGCTAGCGCTTACAAAATATTAAAGATGATTAAAAACTATAACGCGTTGAAAAGAATAGTTATATATCTAAAACATATATATAGTTACATTATTGCTAAATAATGCATATATAATTATCGCTATTAATTCATTTGGATCAGGCGGGATATTTAAAATGATATATCAAATAATTACTTTCATATTATATCTATATATCTACAAAAGTGAAATTGTTTGTGTGTGTACATTTCCCTATCAAATTACACTGCCAATATTTTAATCGGTGTTCGGCTAGACATTTGACTGTCAAAGGTCAATGATTTTACTATTCAAACCTCGCCTAAACTATTCCGCCAACTGTAGGTGTGAACACTAAAAATTTCTGATGTAAGATACTTGGACATGGACCAGACAGTTTTATTTGGTTTTAGCCCAAATGCTATAAATATTAAGGGGTAAAAATTAAGGTTACCTTTTTAAAAATACTTGTGTTGTCTTTACTAAATAACTAAGTCAATTTTTATTCTATTATATGTCTTGTAATTAATGTATACAGTATAATTCTGATATAGGGCAAGCTTTGAAATAGGTTTTGACCTACTCCTTGACTGACAAGGGCTCCAATTTCAAAATATTTTAATTTTGCGGTCCCTAACAAAGTATTCAACCAATTTTTGCTCTAAACATTTCAGATTTTACATAAAATGTGATTAGGCATGCAGCAGACTTTATAATCGTTTTTTTTTAAATGTAGCTAGGAATATGGCAAAGTTTTACAGTGTATTGATGAAGACTACTCGGCAAATTTTAGACATGTCAAGATGTAGGACATGAGTCAAAACTTTTAATACATATGCTTATAAATTCATTATCAGTATATAGGGCCCAAGCAAGGCCGTACTAGACTGCAAGTATTAAATAAGTGTTTGTTAACGGATATAATTTCAGATGACGGTGTTGTAATACAGTAATTTATTAAACCTAATTACAATGTATCTTATAAATTTCGAAAAATTAAACGTAAATACATAATATATCGAATATAACAGGCCAAAGAGTAAATGATACGAAAATATTCTTCAGATTACACCTGGTATTTATTTAACCATTATTTTTATCAGTAATGAAAAACCCGAATTTAATACAACTTTGTTTGATATAAGAAGAGTTCGATAGTTTTTAAATAAAATATTTTAAATTGAAAGATTTTAAATAATCAATAAAATGGGAAAAAATTGTTGAAGATTTTGACAAATTTTATCCACAGTAACTGTTCTATTCTTTATTTTAGTAAAATGCATAAATTTAAAAGTTATTTTTATATATTTAAGAAGATATCAATATAACTCACTACGTGTTAATAAAATAATAAAATGGTTTCTGACGTCGTGTGATAAGTATCCGTCTAGATGTTATTTTTAAACAAGAGATGCACTCTCGTATATAACTACATTGAATTTCTATAAAATATATAGTTTTTCTTTTGTCATATATTTCAGACACGACACGTTAAAACAATAACATTTTTGTATCTGTAAAAATATTTTATTAAAAAATTGATAGGATTGTCAATAATGTCAGCTTGTTTGCGAATATCAATATTTATTGCAATAAAGATTTGTCGATATATTTGTTTCTTGTTTGTATAACAAAACACTCATTTAACACACTGTTGCTCTGTTTTTGTAAATGATACCAATCGCAATAGTGTCGTAAAACAGGATGCGTTTTAGTTTATTTTGTTTTATTTGATCACATTATCACTCCCAAACTTTCTTTTCGCTTATACGTGGTGCATAGCGAATATTTTTTCTTAATAATGGAGTGATTGACAGGTTGAAGTCTGAATTAATAATTGAAATCTTATATTTGAGAAATAACGTATATTCCAGAAAAAATATATGTTGGACTTATAACTTAAGCAATCAGGCACACAACGATCAATACAGTCAAGAAATGTAAAGTTGTTTACATTTGTAATGAGAGGTTTCTTTACAATAAACACTCATCATATATGTGAGTGCTTGTAAACATATTTTCAAATAAAACACTTCAAATTTTTAAACTTGAGTTTTCTTTTAAATGTCAGAAAGGACCATATCTATCATCTGTAACATCATCTTCATCGAACCGCGAGATAATTACAAGAGAGTATAGAATTATAGTGATTAATTCCCATTTTTCTAAGAAGCTGGCAAAATTTGTCTACTAGAGGAAATTGCAACAGCCATCACTATTGTTGCACGTGGTAAGCATTATGAATTCTAAAAATAAAGTTTAAAAAATATTAGTTCAACCTATAATACAAAAAGTCGTGCGAAGGACTCCAAAAAGGAAAGGAACGAAAAAACAATAGTTTAATGTTTACATAGATTCGAAATCTTTCTAAAGATAGATATTGCGATCCCGGTCCAAATAACATAAAAAAGAAGAAAGATTATGAGTGTAGTTTATAAAAATTAAGTGGCAAAACTATCCACAGACCGGCCCCTGTGCAGTATCTTCTATAATGTAATAAGTGTTGCGATGATAAGTCAATAAACCGTTAATATGATTTCATTTGGAACGATGAACGTATAGGGTTATATTTACTTCTACATCGAATTGGACGAAAAAAAACGATAATGGTGTGTATGTTATACTAAATTCAAGCTTGAAAATAAAACTGTCGGTAAAAATGGCCAATAAAAGTTTTTCTTGTTGTACTTTAAAACGCTTTAAGTATGTTTTACGCGTTGGATGAGTAAAAAGTGTATGGCGTCTACAGCGAGCATAGCCGATATGATGATTACAGAAAAGAGGTGCAGAACAATTCAAACATCTGTGTAACAGGTAGTCTTTAAATCGTGATGTTTAAACGCACGTCTGCATCCGAAACATAAGTTTTTGATCTCTAAAACTTTTAGATGCTCGACTGTGGAATGTGCTGACTATTCATGAACATCTACATTAATTCATTACTCACCCATATTACGTTTCGATAAAGTACGCGAGCTCGCAATTTATATAAAAAAATCATTTTAAACTAAAAAAAATCCGTTTATTTTCATATTATTTGGAAGACTCCGTAAGACCCGCCGCTAACCCACAACAACGGGCATGAACACGCTTACGTACGATGAAAAAATAAAAACATCATTACTGACAGAACAAAGTTGTCGACTCTTTTAAAATCTACTTCCTAAAGCAGAAAGAACTTTAAAATGCCAAAAAGGAAAAGTATGAAAAACATGACCGACTATGCATAGTCCAAACTTTTAAAGAAGAAATACATTAGAATAAATAAGCTAGGAAAAATAAAGTAGAAAAAAAGCACAGAAAAATAAAAGGCAGAAGAAAAGCCACACAGAAAACGGAGAGACAATAGAGTACAACATTAAAGAAAGATGGGAAGAGAAATTACGATCACTATTGTTTAGAACGGCAGATATGAAAATAATAAAATCAGTTGCACATGGCCATCAAAAGGTAACCTTAAAATGTGTCCCTTTGTAACAACCACGCAAGATTACACGGTTAGAACCAATCAAATATAAACATGTATCAACACACCACAATACAACAGTTGCAGATTCCAAAAAAATTACTCGCATAATATTAAAGTTATCAAACTAGCTTTACAAAATAAAATAAAAGAGAGAACAAGATGCGGAAAGAGTCACGACTGGGATAATGCAAGCAACTGCCTCTTGAACAGCCATACAAATTAACACACACAACCGAACTCAGTAATTGTACATGGAAATCATAGGATATAAGAAAAATATACAAGCAGATAATCTAATTTATGCGAAACATCGGATGATTAAGAGATGAATATTCTGCCGGATCGATGATCTCGGTAATCACAGACAATTAAATTAATGCCAAGGAGACCGAGAAGATGAGCAAATACACGTAACTGGTCAAATATCTGAAAAAGATATAAACGATTGAGAAAATTAAGACGAAATCAAAAATAGTTAGAGCACTAGAAAAGTAATTGGAAAAGTTTGCATCAGATTGATGACTGAGATGATACAATTTATTGCAATAATGTGAACGCTTAATGTATTACAAAAACACTTAGATTCATATGAGTTACAGTCGCTTGCCGGTTATATTTGAACTGCAAGAGAAGTAAATCAGAAAGAAACTATACATAGATTAAAAAAAAACTGGAGATATGTAATAAATACACCCCTCTTGCAAAAAAGTGCCGGTACCAACTGGCATCACAGCAAAAACTGGTCAAGAATGATGGAAATATCGGAGTGAGAAAGCATTAACCAGACCTTCACTGGACGAGTGCAAAGAGGAGTGGACATAAGGGAGGCTTAATGCCATCCAACATTTTCTGCAGACGAAATTTCGCGGCCAACAAGTGATCAATGATAAACGGATGTTGCGATGAAGCTAATAAATTTGAAAATACCATCGAAAGATGTAAAAAATACTAGAAAACAAGGAAAACTCTTTCCCATACAAACTCGGGTGAATTGTACTTGATCTTCAAGAAAAAAAAATGATGCTGGTTTGTAAAGAAAACGCTGGCGTTACCAAATACAACAAAAAACACAACTAAAAGTACTGCTGCTGCTACTACTACTACTACTACTATTACTAAAATAATAATAATAATAATAATAATATTAATAATAATAGATGTAATAATAATAATAATAATAATAATAATAATAATAATAATAATAATAAAAATAATAATATTAATATTAATAACAATAAAACTAATTGAAAAAAGGGTAAATAAATGAGATTCGTTCAGCCCATCAAATTCTCCACATGTCTTTTTTTACTGCTTTCAGAAACCGAGTTATTCTGAAAATGCCATTTTTATTTGCTGCAAGGAAAATGATTCCCTTTTTTTTCAAATTGTACTATTATTTATTTAGAGTACTAACGAGGACTTTTTTTCCTTCATTGCCTCCCTTTTTATAATATATAGTAATATCTTTTATATATATATATATATATATATATATATATATATATATATATATATATATATATCGTTTCTGATAGCTACGTGTAATCTATCGTCCATTACTCGATCATTTTTGCGCTGTACTTCCGTAGATATATTTCTATAGCGATAAAATAACAGTTAAGTATTTAGTGTACAGGATTTGTAGTTCACTGTCTCACAATTTTCTTTTACCTTTTACTTTGTATTATCGTATAAAAAATTAACGAAAGAGAAGAAAAAAAGCACAATCTACGTAGTATTATGAGGGTAAAGACAACAATTATGTTGGCGGAATTTTTCTGGAAAGTTTTGCCTGAATAAATACATTCAGCTGATAAGCTGTGCATTCATGAGAGGAAGAAAAACATATGAATAATATAACAGCTATGATTGATAACAAAGAGTCGCCTGTCAGAAGGTTGAAAGCGTTTAAATGATTGAATGGACAGTACTTTTAAAAAGTACACATAGAAAATGTTCTATTGTATAACAAATAGCAATAAATAAAAACAAACGAAAACAACCAACAAAAATTATTTCAGAGAAAAACTTTAACATATAATAATAGTTGTTATCTATCTCGAGTACTAGAGTGGCAATCAACGTACCAGGACTTAGATAAACAATATATACATATGTATATATATATATATATATATATATATATATATATATATATATATATATATATATATATACATATATATGCATATATATATGTATATATATGTATATATATATGCATATATATGTATATACATATAATATATATATATATATATATATATATATATATATATATATATATATATATATATATACATATATATATATATATGCGAGTATTATCTGATAGTTTTCTTATTGTCTATATACGTATATAGTTGGATTCACGTATAATCTAATAAAAAAATTAAAATATTGCGAATTTTTTTAACTAACTTTTTTACCATTACGCACCATCGTGTTGACTATATATATATATATATATATATATATATATATATATATATATATATATATATATGATGTATAGATAGGTAGATATATCGATATACATATATATATATATATATATATATATATATATATATATATATTCAGTAATGTGATTGATAATATCTAAATTACAACGAGCATTTTATTTATTTATTTTTATTTTTCTGTATTTTAATTAGATTAGTAATTTTACTATTACATTAAAATACACTCTGCTCTTTAGACTATTGTTCTAATCTCCTTTAAATAAATATATATATATATATATATATATATATATATATAAATATATATATATATATATATATATATATATATATATATATATATATATATATATATATATATATATATATATATATATATATAGGATAACAATAGGAATGGGAAATGCATTCGCAAATAACTATATATTGGTAAATATAGAGCGGTTCATTTATTAACTAAGGGAATACAAACAATTAGTTGCAGGACAGAAGAGACTCATTTTGCACAGGCACTCATCAGAATAGTAGAGAAGATGCTTAGTAACATCGTGGGTTGCCATGTCTAGCGTGGGATTACTTAGGATCGAAACAAACCGATTAAAATTATATAGTGTTGGGGGAGTTTTATCGAATTCTAAATAAAGGAGGAGCGTATTATATACAGTATAATCTAGAATAGTGTGTAGGGTATTAAATGTGTGTAGTACATGTTTTAATGCTCACGGGTACCTATAGTGTAGATGGGTTATATTATATTTTATCGGTGTGGAAAATGCCTATTATCTATGCAGAGGCATTTTTTGCAGATGCAAACGAGATGATAACATCATTATGAAGTGGTGTATCTTTTTTGCGAGGGGTATTATGGTGATGCTTTAAGGGGAAAGGGCGTATGATGTATTCTAAGTAGGGTTGAACAAAAGGGATTTAATTGGGCGTCCTGTACAAGGGTTTTTATTTACTGAGGCGGGGGAGGGGTTGTAAGTGAGTTAAAGTTGCAAGTTATTTGGTGGGTCAGATTGTGTAGATGTAAGGCTATAATAATAAAGTTCAGAATAACAATATATATTAGATAATATGTAGCAATAATTCTCGTTTTTTTCTTGCTTTTATATATAAAGCGAGGGTGCTGGAGTATCAGGCAGAGTTATAAGGATAACGTATCAAAGTTCATGGAGGTGCATAAAAAATATTAGGAGGGGGACGATTGGCGTGAAGTGATAATAGGGGAAATGTACTATTAATAATACTAATAAAAATAACAACAGCAACAACAACAACAACAATAAGAAGAAGAAGAAGAAAAGAAGAAGGAGAAGAAGAAGACGAATAATTATAAAAAATAGTAATACAATGACAATAATAATATTAGCGAGAGGGTAAATTAAATTAAGGGATAAAGATAAAGATAATGTCAAAAAGAACACATGAAATAAAATAAAGGGGTACAATATGAAGAGTAAAGTAAAAAGTAACAGAAAAGGAAAAATGAAAAAAATACAAAATAAAACAGTAAACTGTTTAAAAACATAACTATATTGAAAATTTAGTTAAATGGGGACAGAGTTGGATATCTAGGATTCATGCATACAAGATTGAGGCACAATGGAACCGTGTATATATATATATATATATATATATATATATATATATATATATATATATATATATATATACATGGGATTAGGCGGCAAAGCAGATAGTTCGGTAGACAATCCCCCGGATGATACAAAGCTCCAGGACAGAACAATGTCTGCAGAAGTCTAAAATATAGTCCCGAATTTCCCGATTCTCAGGACCAGTTATCTATGTTATGTATGAACGAGCAAAATATAAAACAAGAGGATACCTATATGCTGTGTGGGGTTTCGGTAAACTATGTCATTACTTGTGCAGAGATTTGGAGGACGGAGCCATTACCCTTATCCTGTAAAAGATTATAAGGATATTGGGGTTTAATTAGCCAAGGTCGGTGTGGATATTTCTGTGTTTGTCTTGTATATTCTTTCTTAAATGATTCCGTGGGCGTTCTTTAGTTACCGATGATAAAATGGGATCTTTATTCGTATTTTTCGTATGAGGCACCAGATTCGGGCCAGGTTCATTAACTGTGAAGAAATAGGCAGTTGTGAGCTTGTTCAGCTTCTTTCAATTCGAATGCAGAGCAGGGTAAGTTATTAATCGCGTCAAAATAGCTGGGTGGGAGAGGTTAAAAAATACACTAAATATGCGTGTGGGAGAGGTTAAGTCGACCGTAACTGACATTCAAGAGATTTAGATGGAAGAGTGGGGGTACGTGGTGTGTCTTGATTGAGGCAATCTTGAGGAAATGAAGGTTGGTTGCCATTATCGTAAATATCTTTAGGAAATTTAAACATAGTATATTTTTGGCTTGAATGGGTTCGCATTATTTTAATTGCATAAATTTATATGTGTTGATTATATAATATGGATGAGTTTAAAAGTTCTATTTTTGGAAGGGTGTAAGTGGGAGGGATGGCAGGATATTTTAGGGGTCTTTTTTCTTGCTTTGAGGTTTGAGCCCCGGGAAAGAAGGGGGTTCTAAGTTACTTTTCGTTTAGCTTTGGCTTTAAATTGGCGTGTACATATTCTTGGTATAACTAGTGCTAATGGCTAATTGAATTGCAGTTTAATAGGCGGTGTTAAGTGTTACATTTTGCGGGATGATATTTGGTTAGAGATGATTGACTGAGAAACTATCAATGAAATAGTTGTAGCGTTAGTTTTATCTTGCCAGAGGTAGAGTGATTCAAATTGGGGGTTCTGTATCAATTTTCAAAGAACGTGCTAATATTTTATATTAAAAGATTAACGTTTTTGTGGCGATATAAGCGGGTAAAAAATTAATTGAATAAATGAACCAATCTATATTTAGCAATATATAGTTTTGTGACGTCATTTCGCCATGCTTATTCTTCTCCTATAGAGACTCCAATGATATTTGTTGAGCGTTATATTGCCCCGACAAGTCTCCTATTTTAGATTTTAGCTCACTCTTTTCTTTTAATTCAGTAAGCTATACATACACCCCCATATATATATATATATATATATATATATACATATATATACATATATATACATACATATATACATATATATATATATATATATATATATATATATATATATGTGTGTGTACATGTATGTATGGGTGTATGTGGGGGTATGCATTTTAAAACAGTTGTCCATGGGCATGAAGTTTTGGAGGGCGTCTCCCTATTTAACGAACTTTGACTGTCTGTACACACACACACACACACACACACGCACACACACATATACATATGTATATATATATATATAGATATATACATGTGTGTGTTTGTGTGTGCGTATGTGTGTCTGTGCATATATACATGTAAAAATATGCATATATACACACGCATATATATGCATATATATATACACATATATATATATGCATGCATATATATATATAAATACATATATATGCATATATACACGCATATATGTATGCATATATATGTACATACATATATAAAACGTGCGTATATATACATATATAAATGTATATTTATATACACAGAAGATATGTAAATATATATATATATATAAATATGTACACATGTATATATATACATATATATATATATATATATATATATATAGCCAGTAGAGTTTCGTTTCCTAGAAGTACATCCAATGAAACAACACGTGTCTACCAAAATAGTGCTCAATGAGTGAACAGAGCATGTATATTAATTTTATTTATACAAACATTAATGGCTACATATGTGCATACATGTTTCTGTAATCACCCACGTTGGGGGATTACGTCTTCAGGCCAAGAACTACCTTCAAAAGTCTGTACAAACATCCCGATATTTTACAACTGTTGATGGAGCAGCCGCTCTAAGCGCTACCAAAGAGTTAGGGCTCCTGTACTATCAGGCTTTTGAAGGTAGTTCTTGGCCTGAAGACGTAATCCCCCAACGTGGGTGATTACAGAAACATGTATGCACATATGTAGCCATTAATGTTTGTATAAATAAAATTAATATATATATATATATATACTAATTGCATCGCCTTTGCAGACGTTGCTATTACAATGCTCCCCACCAACATCATCATAGTGCAATGCTCAACGGCATCTAAACCCCATCCGTAAGCCCGAAGTTGGCTATTAAGGCCAGCATTAAACTTACACATTTTGCCACACATATGATAGACAAAGTTGTGCCATAAAGGTTGCTTCACTTCAGGCTTGTTTTTTTTTTTTTTGCTCGCTTTGCTCCTGGCATGTGTTTTTCTCTTTAATAAAGCTGCTTTTTAGACGACCACGCGATTACAAACCTCACATTTCCAGCTCGACCCGTTCCCATTCCCAAGGTGTTTTTTGAATTCAGCATGAATTATTTTATCCCTTGCCAAAAAATTCAGAACTCTACATGGTAATCACATCGGGTGTTTGGGAAAACGACATAAGAGTACCCATCCGAACATTCGCTCAGCCCTTAGGTTTTCCCCGCACTCTAAAGCAGCCCTAGTTTTAGTTTCCAAAGGATTGCGGTCATTGACCAATTAAGACATTGAACACAATACCAACGAACAAGACGGTCCTGGCAGTGAATTGGAAGAAAATTGTTTATTCTCACAGAACTGTTCTTCAGGCACTGAAAATTTCCCCTCACTATGCCTCTTCCAATGCTGAACTGTATGATATAGTGCGGGATCTAGGTTTGTAAGAAAAGGCTGCAGAGGCTTTGGCATTCAGATTACAAGGCAGAAATTCTGTTGATCATTCTGTTTTATAATCATATTTCAGAAATCGTGACCAACTTTTTATGTTTTCATAAGACAGTTGTTTACTGGTAAGGCATCCGAGTGTTTCTTAAAGAACCAGGTGTACCTTAATATAGTCCTGTTGAATAGAATCTTTTTAGACAGTCCAAAACGCAGTCTTAAGTTTGATCTTTTACATAATAGCAATGTGTGTGGATTAGGACCTGTCGGTTACTCGATGCCTTTGCGGGAAAACTATTATCATATTAGAATTGTCATCGACTTATTAAAGTATCAGGAGCAAAATTATATCATTTGTGTAAACTAAAAGATGGTCAACTTTTTTCTGACAACAGAAATGTTTCACCATATTTCCATTTTCTCCTGTTTGTGGGACAGCCGACCACAAGGCAAACATTGCCTCCAAAAGAACTAGCATAATAGTGATACCCTTGAAACATGCATGGAAAACATAATAGAAGACCCAATTGTAAACGGAGATAAGATCATATTTACTTCTCTTCACATCAAATGAGGTTCAATGAAGCAATTTTTCAAGGCACTGGAACCCGAAAGAACATGTCTACAACTCATCATCATAACGTTACCAGGGTTATCATCTGAGAAGATCACAGAAAATGTGTTTGACGGTCCACAAATTCGAACTGTTTTCCTTAGAGTCAGATTGTTTCTGCGATGTCCGCTTTCGAATAGGTAGCACGAGTATCTTTTGTGGCAGTCGTACAAACCCTTTTTTTAAGATTGAGAATTACTGTGAACTTGTAAATAGAATACGTTTTGCTTTTCGTGATCTGTGGTGCAACGTTAACATCAAGTTCATTTTTCCATAGTCACCTTAATAAGTTCCCTGGTAGCCGGTAGATTTGAGTGACGAGCAATGAGAACGATTCCATCAAGACCTACGTATAATGGAAAAAACACTAACAAGGACACTGGAACAAAAGTATTATTGCTGACTACTGTAACGACATTAATCAGGGTTGCCTAGATTAAGTGTACAAACGCAGAGCTTCTAAACGAAAATTCCCTCCTTAATACAATACTTATTCAGATAGAAACTAATGTTTTCTAGGAAATGAAGCTCTCGGAAAGTATGATATAACCAAAAATAGTGTAATATGTTAATGGTGTGTTGCTTTTGCCTTAATAAATATACATAAACAAATATTTTGCCGTTTTAATATTCAACTGAGCACAAGAATTGTAGCTGATATATAAATTCATTATAGTAACGGAGAAAAATGTCAATAAAATTGGCAAACAGAAGACAATCTGTAGCTTGCAGGTAAACATACGCTGTAGATTTGAAATCTTTACACTCAAATTAACTAGGGGGAGGTATTTATGTTTATCGGTGTTATATACATGTGTGTTATATACGTCATTTTATTTTGTTGCATTTTTGTTTTATATGTACTGTAAAAAATATCTAGGCCCCGCCATACAACCATTTCATCTTACGATCCCTACCTCGAAACGGAGCAATGCCGTACCGCGTACTTATACTGTACTTAAATAAAGTACGTAATAATAAAAATGTTTTAGTGTGTTGTTATAATAACCAGCAAAGGATATGTGTTGGGTACACACACCGGCATAATGCACTTTTATTTATATCGCGTTTGAAATAATAGATATACTTCCCCATCAGTAGTAAATGAGGCAAATAAACTCTATTCGGGGAAAAATAATTGAATGTTTGATTCTCTTAACCGTAATAAGAGAATATCGTTCTATTATTATTTGCAATTTTCACAGTTTATAAACATAATTATCTCTCAGACTCGAAAGTAACACTACGCGTGATTATGAAATTAATGATAGATTTTCCCATTTTGAATTATATTTATTGTACATTATAGTGTTTTGATCGAAAGCAATTTATCTTGGAACATTTAATTTGAGAAAGGATTTAGTTAAGATTATTTTACTCAGCGTTATCATCTCAGTAAACATTAATTGTTCATTTTACTTTAATATGAGTGAAAGTTGAAAACATGCGTTTGAATATGACATTAGGTTGGCTTATATACATCAGGCGTTTTGCCCCCGAACGCGTATAATTATTTGTTATAGGTTTCCATTTTTTTAAATTCATAAGATCATCGGTATCTTTTAAACAAAGTAATTACTTATAGTTTTCAAGGAAACCAATTACTGGTCTGCTGTCAATGGGGTATCGAGTGAATCATCTTATTTTCTTTCATGAGTATCGCAAAAACCATCCATGTATTATAGAGTTTAGATGCATTAACGAGTCGTACAATACTATTCTCAATTTTAAGAGAAACACAAATTGACCGATCGTATAATGTACCGTATAATATGCCTTTTTAATTCATATATTAACTTAGGTGTCTTTTGAATGCACCAAGTTCTCACTGTTCTGAATCTGGTCCAATTTTTTATTAAATAATTTGCCCAGTATATGACTGAATATATACACACGGACATACACTCACAGGCGAATTTACATATATGCATGACTTTATATGTATGTCAGATTACGTATCCGAACATTCCCTAAGTTATTCGACCTGCTACGCACTTTAAAAAAGTTCCATTTACAAAAAGTTGGGTTTATTGGACGATAAAGACATTAGGCATAATAAAAACAAGCTAGACAGTTCTGACAGTTAATTGGCAAAACACTGTTTATTATCTGAGAACGGTTTTTCACACACTTAATATTTCTCAAGGCCAATTATGTAGTGCGGGATTTAGTTTTTTTGTAAACAAAGCAGCAGTGGATTTGGTATCTAGATGTCAAAGCAGACATCTTGTTGATCAATCTAGTATGTACGTTGCGTGATATTTACTTTTGCAAAATGACAATATATATGAGAAAAAATGAAACCGTACATACTTTCCTTCAAACATTTACAAAAGAATATGCAGCGGAGTTCAAATAGTTATAACTACTTTCATACCGCTACTAACGTCTCCTCATACCGACTTTTGCCCCAAGAACGACAATCATGTAATTTCCACTGAAAAAAAACTTCTTACAAATTACTACAAAATTGCAGAGTAATCGGAAACCAAATTAGATCCCTTCTGTACGATACATAAGGATCCATATTTCAAAATCCATATTTATCATAGAAACAGCATTACACGTGCAATTTCTCGTACAATCTAGTAAGACTACAATAGAAGAAAAGTTAAATAAATAATAGTTAAGATATCGAGACGTCAGCAGAAGCTACAACTCAATGTTTGACGATACAGATTAAGTTTAATAGAATTATAACGTGCGTATGCTTGTACGTATGTGTGTGTACTGAAAAAGAAATATACATTTATTCACACGCATATCTATATGCGTATGTACAGATGTTACAGAACACGAACGCACCTAAAAAAATTCCGGCAATCTTTCCTTTTTGACGCATTTTAAAGGTCTTTTTATCTTTTTAATTTTTAAATTCCTCTGTGAATGTCATCAATTTCTTTTTCATGGACATTGTCTCTTCTTACAAAGTTCTTCAATTCACCTGTTTTTATTTTAATTAAAATTTATCGATCAATAATGTGAACAAAACGGTGACAAGTGACCCGAGAGAGTGCGACCAGTTTAATCGTCATTTTGAATCAGCGTTAGCACGTATTCCGAAATCCGTTCCTTGTTTCTCGTTTTTCTCCTTCAAATTTTCAAATCAATTCGCTGCTTTTAATTGAAGGGTTTGAAATTTGTAGGATTCATTGCCGTTTCAACAACTCAAGTGGATCGCCATTGATAATTCTTGTTCAGGCAGAACTTTTAATATTTTTTTATGAGGTTCATTTTAGTTAAAACCTTTTCTTTGCAGTTTCGGCTCTTATTCTCTTGTTAAATTGCCCTCTCTAAGAATCCCTTACATTTTCTAGTACTTTATTCTTTCTTTTCATGTTTTATTTCCGCTTTAAAACTGTCAGTTTCTATTTGTCTTCGTTATTTTACTCGGCTTTCATGCAAGAAAAACCAAAAAATTAAAAAAAAAACTTTAGTACGCACATTAATCAGTAACATTCAACGACTTGTCGGTCCTTTAAAAGTATTTTATAAAAATGCATAGTACAGTTATACATGCTTTCTGACAATCTGTATAAGCCGAATATTGGATTGACCAATATTTTTCTCAGTTTTTTCGGTAAAGGGAAACTAAACATTACGTTACCAATATAATTGAATAGATACAATTAACATTCAAGTTTGATTTGAAATGTAAAAGATGTCATGTATTTTTCTTGTTTAATAACAGCAAATGTGTTTATCTAGGGGCGTTTAATTTTTCCTATTTGATCATTCACAGACGAGCCGTGCGAGGAATATAAAATAAATGTACAGAATCGATCGAGGTTCTGAAAGAGACGGTCAATAACATAATTTCATAACAATTAATAGCCTTTAAGCGGTGTATATCTTTCTAAAAAAAATTGGGGACGGAAACTATTAAATTATTTTTGTATCCTCTGTCTTTATATTCTCATTATATGCATGGGATATTTTCATAAAGATCTCCGTGGTTGGTTCTTTATTCCAAATAAACATACTAAAACGCTCAGCTTTGAGGTTTATTGCACACTTTTATGTTACTGGCTTCGATGAATACATTATTTCGATATTAAAATGTAATAATTTAAAGTGTGACAATCGAATAAATAGTGTACACTCAATAATTTTCAATACTCTTTAGAGTACACTCAATAATAGTTCATTTATCACACATTATAACAGTATAAACAAACCTAATACGCGTTACAATACTCCTAAGCTATAGCTGTTTATTTTTGTCGCTATCCTGCAGCGGTGTGTTATTTTACATGCAGTTCATTTATATTTTGTAATTTTTATTGCATAACTATAACTTTTTAAATAGCAATTTTCAATGTAGCACAGTCTAAATAAAATTAATATTGATTATATTTAAGTAATAACTTTGATGCATTCTATAATTATTACTACGAAATATATCTCATTTTCTTATATCGCGAATTATATAATATTTACATGTTGTTGAATGTCGATGCTTCTACAGAGAGAATACTTCAATTTTTTTTAAATTGCATATATTTATGTTATTGATAAGAATAACCGCCTTGTAACATTTTAGTCTGATTAGAAACTATGTCTTTATATTACCAACGTCTATACATTCAATTAATATGGATAATTAGTATGCGACTGTTGTCAAACGGATAAGATATATGCATTTTCACATATATTAGTCCTCTAAACGACTAATCTCTTGTTTATCTTACATTTATTTATCCAGTTTCTTGTTTCGTACCTCCTTTTGATCTTAAGAATAGTTTACTGACTTTTGTCTTTCTTTTATAATTCTAATTTTTAATACATTTTTCTTCCCCCCAAAATATCTTACATTTTATTTACTTTTGAACTAATCCTGTTTTATAAGATCTATTCATAAACAATGGCGCACTTTGCGTAGACTTCTTAACCCATGATAAAACGTTCTGTTATTCTTCATTTCAAGTTAAAATGATTCTGTAGAATATTCTTTTTCAAGCACTTCTAAAGTTCGTTATCCTTTGCATCGAACCTATTTAAGTGTAAACTAACTCTATGGCTATTTTTATTAAAAATATATTACAATCAAAATATCTGAATATGTCGTCTTTATTAAAAGTTTTGAATGGTGAAACAAGGTACAGACGACCCAATCTGATCCCCTGCCGACCTATCATGTTCAAAGATTGCAAACCTCCATAGAAAAAGAAATCAATGCATGTGCTTCATTCATTTTTTGCGAGTTCTTTGCTTCCTGCGAGCACAGTTGTCAACATTATTCTATTGGTGTTCTGCGCGCTAAATTGAATAGCTAAAAACACGGGGAAAGAATATTTAAAAAGAAATAGTTGGAAACGGTTTTGTATTTTGCCGAGCGCGACCAACATCATTGATAATGTCATTTAAATTGACAAAACAATCAATAGCACAAAACTAGAGAAACAGCGGGATCGAAATCCGTAAACACGGATTAAAATCAACACCATCAATACTATTCATTTGATAATAGCAATGGGGGATATTATGATGAACTCGGCGAGAGGAGAAGAACATATGTATTATGTGGTAAATGTTAGAATTAATATCTCAAAGGTCACGTCTTCTTAAAGGAATAGTCTTCTATATTTTTCAATGCGAAAGACGATACTTATTAAATATGCAACATGCTTATGCGGTGATAATTATGAGAAGTTTATTTAACAGCCACATTCCGCTATTAACATTAGTTTATGTATTTATTTAATTTAATATTTTGCCACATTTGCCGTTACCCTTAAGTGATCCACTTTACCAAATTTACACTTCTAACGATTACAATGATATTGTCAGTTTCTGCATTGTACACTCTTTAACACTGAACTTCTAGTAGCGTCTTTGCTTTTATAAGTGATGTTTCCTATGTAAAAAAAAAGTAAATGTAACAATATATAAATACTTTGGAGACAAGTTATGCCTGAATGTTTCATACGAAAAAAACAAAAACTGACTATTGTTTTCGTAAATAAAGATCGATTACAAATTCTAGAAATCTCTCTTTCTTAAAACTGTAAAATATAGTGAAAATAACATATCACTCCCCCACAATTTTTTTCCCTGCGAAGTCCGGGGAACTGCTGTTTGTAGCACCGTCATAGATGTTGCAGATGTACTGGGGATTTAAGATAAGGAAGAAAATTCTCACAATACATTCCTGACTAAGAAGGTAAACGTAACGGGCAATGATAATTGTCTAGAATATTATAATATTATCATTACTTATAGGTAAAGGAGTATTTGTATGTTTGTGTGATTGTATAGGTTTGTTCCCTGTGAAATGTGAAATGACTTGACTGAATGAAAAAAAATCCCACAAATGCACTTACTGAGTCTGAAAGTGTTATTAAATAGGTTTAGTATCGGAATCCGCTCGATGAGTACCGGAACTCGTAAATCTAAAATACATCCGATTAAAAACGGAACCGTGCAATTTCAACCAAAATTTACAATCTGATAGAAGTGACTTTTAGAAGTTTTATCACTGCATGAGTAGAAAATCTGGCTATATAAAATATACAATATTTTGTTTTGCTAAGACAGAAGTGCGTAAAAAAAATTTATTTTTATTTTGATCTAAAGTGTTGTATTGTTAAATATTATATAAATTCCTCCATCTGGAGCTCTGTCACAATTCTTCGTGGATTCGTCAGGACTAAAGTAAGCAACGTACCGAATTGATTTCAGAATGTGAGATATCAGCGATAATTATGCCAATAAAAATATTAAAGTAAGGCGCATTTTTGGATCCGAATTGAATTCTATACAGCGCCTGGCTCCCTACTAGTATTCTGATCCTGATTCCTTTCAGACGATAGTACATAGTAATTCTACAGATTATCTAAATATTGTATATAAATATCGGTTAATGATTACACTTACCTCATAATATAAACATCAGGGTACATTCTATGAAGAAAAATATAATTCTGTTTCAGTAAAATAATTGTTTTTCTTTCAGTGAAGTATTATTTAGAAAGAATTTAATAAATCCCTCACATTTTTATTCAAATTGATAGCGGTAATTTCTGTTTAAAAGCAACGATAAATAAGGCAAGTGTGGAGTGTACATTCAGCAGAATTTGGTCGAATCAATAGTTATCTATATTTCTTATGTTATTTTTTAAAATATTTTTTTGTATTGATATTCATATTAAAAACTTTTTTTATTAGTATGTGACACGAGGTCGTTTTTAATGTGGGATTAAAGCAGCTCCCCGAAAAAAGTCAAAAGGAGCAATCTGGTTGGGAGCAAATTGTCCCAGTAGAAGATTTCCCCTACATTGATCGCCTACATTGATCGAGATAAATTACCTAAAGTGTAGCATCAGTACAGATACTGCGGTTTGATCACGGCCCGAAGAGCAATAACAATAGAAAAACAAACAAGCTTGTTTTCTATTTCTTGAAAAATACGATTTTGCTATAGATTGATGGCAGAAGTGCAGTCATCTGCAAAAAACGTAGCTAATTTACATATTCTTTTAAACATTTATTTTAATCAATTCCCTATTATTTTTTCGGTTTCCTTTCGGAATGAGAATTTCTAATATACTATTACGGTAATTATATTTATGCAGATATTTTAAATGATGCATATCTGCGTAATATTTGCGTAAATAGTTATAGACCTCTTCCCTTATATTTTAATGTGTGCGTATACATATATGTATATGTATATATATGTATATATATATATATATATATATGTTTAATAGTTTTGCCAATTAAACTCCTCTGTCAGTGTTTTTATACAGCTATCACTCCAAATATATAGAGTTATCGAACAACTTCGGATTTGTGTTTAAGTCGGTGACACCCTGTGCAAATTTGTGAAAATTAAAAGAATTGAATTTTCCAGGTTAAGGTCGAACAACTGCATTACGAATATGCATGTGTAACGTAACAGCGTTTAATTCATGTTTTAACTTTTACGTTACAATCAGCATATTTTATAGCGCAGGTGATAATAGCAAAAGAAAAAAATAAGTCGAAAGTTAATGCTTTGATTTCGATCCTCAGTCTTAACGAACGAGTAATTTTTTAAAAATATTTTTAAATAAATGTATTTATTGCGGACTATTAACCTCATTTTTCGTATAGGTTGTTTCACGACGTTTTGGCCAACTAATATTTGTCCTTCGTCAGATGGTAACCGCGACGGGATTAGAACAACGAATCCTCTAACTGCATTATCAGCATCCATAGTTGTTGCCTCACCAACAATCTAAATTGTATAACACTTTCAAACAGCCTGGGAAACACCACTATATTTCTACAAAAAAGCCAGATAATTCAATGTTTTTATATTTTTTTTTAAGTTCATAATATTATCAACATAAATACGCACTTACTGAAAACACAATACCGCGGTGTAAGATTTAATGCTGACGGGATAACATTACACGTTCACTTAGAGTAATACTACTTTTCATTTATATCGAAGTATTTCTTAATTTAATAGAACAGATATGTCATGATTTATTATTTATGTACAACTGTATCAATGCGATTTAATAGAAATAACGCATATTACACGGCGCTATATTTTAAAATGCCTTGTTACTGAAACATTAATCGATCCAATAAAACTAATGTTCTTTTTATAAATACATGTATTTATAATTGTAATTATAATCGGCGAAACATAATAAAACGAAGATTATAGAACACCTATTTTTGACGCAATATGAATCTCTCTTCTTACTTAAGATATTAACATAAATCACTTAATGCCAATTAGGTGTAGTTGGTGAAAACTTAATAATGCACATATGTTATAGCGTATCAATACATGCGTGGTCATTTCTAATGTACCTTATAGTAAAACCGTATGTTTTGTGTTTCATAATTATATGTCATCAGTATTAATTACGTAGATAACACTCAATTCTACTGAGTAAACAATTACTTCCTTAAAAGTAATTTGTATTGAGATCTAATTCAAAAGTAAACATGTTTTATTTAATTTATGCATATTCTAAATAATATGCATAAATTAAAACAAAAATGTTTATTTTTTAATTAATTAGTTTACTTCGTGATTTGATGATTTAAGTTTCACAAAAGTGAGCAGATTGATAACAAATATACGAACATAGTATTTCCATTGTGTATCGTTTGTACACTAGTTATAATAACAATAATACCTTGACTTATCTAACTTATCTATCACATGCTTGCTATTTGAATTACTAATCACTTTGTATCTGATGATAGATTAACATGAAAAATGTATATTTACACATGCATACTCTTTTATATCGTGTACACAAAATTATTGTAATATACAAAAATTATATATTATGCATTGTATAAATTTCATGAAAGAAAAGTTAAAAAAATACTTTTTAGCCCATATTTTCCACAGAAATGTACGACATTCGATTAATTATATTTAATTAAATAAAAATGAAATTTTGTAATGGTAAATGTGCATTTATTTTTCTGAACAATGATCTGATGTTGTTAAAATGTAGCAATCAAGGAAGTAAGTTTTGAAAATTGCTGCAAATGATAAAAGATAGAATCGAACAGTAAATATTTTACGTTATTATATATTGGCATTTCTGATTATGTGAAATCTTATATTATGTTCGATTTTATTTTTTACGGTTCCGAAGTAGATGTAATTAAATTATATTCGAGCTGAGAAGCGTATTTCAACTAAAATCAATTAATAACAATACTTTCCGAATATCCAATAAACTTAGTATTATTAGCATGGATGAAAGAAATGTTGAATTGTGGAAATTGTATCGAAATCATTCGTTCTATTATATTACTCAGGGCTCCAGACGGCAAAGTCCGGTAACACTGTTTGTTAATCACGAACTAACTCGAGCATATCCGCCACCGCATCACGATCTATTTGTTACAAATTGTTTATTCGTGTCCCCATCTCTTAAGTAGTTCAGAAAAAAGAAGATGTTATATTACATACAAAATAGTTTATTTAAAAAAAAATATTCGATATTTTGTTCATGACGAACTTTAACATTAAACAATGGAAGGATCTGCTATTCCGCGTTCTCAAATATTTTTCACACTATAAACTGTAAAGTATTTAGTTGGAGTTCCAAATATTACGATATATATATATATATATATATATATATATATATATATATATATATATATATATGTATATATATATATATATATATATATATATATAGTTAATTCTATTAATTATCGTGGGGTACAGAACTTTATTCAAGGTGTTAAAATGGAAAAACTGAGCCTTTTTTTTGTATTCATAGGAAAAATAAGGACGGAGGGTAAAAATTCATTTTAGGTAAACAAAAGAATCATATGAATAAAAGGATAAAGTCGGCCGACGAGGTTAAGCCTTCAGTTTTCAATGTTGACACAGTTTTTTTTAAATATTTGTTGGGATCGGGAAACAAATTTTAACGGGAAACAACTAAAATGAAAGCAAACCGTTCGAAAGATGAATAATTGGGAATACGCTTAAAATTAATATATCGTTATGATAATCATACAATGAAGATGAAACACTTTAGGGATTAATCAAGTCAAGACCCCTACAAAATTCCTTTGCTTACAGAGGAAATGAGTTTGTTAACGGACATAAATAGTCTCTAAGACCCTCTGATAAATTTACCAATGAACTTGACTTCAAAGAGAAAATTAGTTAATGGCACTTCTCGGATTTTAAGCAAATACTCCGTTATAGCATAATCATATTTATTACTTAAATTGTCCGTTGGTCGGTAAATTCTCTTCCATTATTTAGCTAGGTACATGATTTGGACGTGACTATCTAACCTAAGCATTATTCCACCATAATATGCACTGCAACTTCATTTAAATTGACAAATAATAGTTTTCATATGAGTAGGGGCAGACCGTACTTTCGAGAGGATGGCAACAATGGTTTTGTAGATAGTAACACACGTACGTGGGAGGCAAACTGACAATCTGTCTTGCGATTTGTTACACCTATTTTTCTTAATCGGGTCTATAGCTTTAAATAATAAAAAGTGTTAACAGCAAAAAAATTCCATCAAATAATAATCTAAGACTCTCACACTTTACAGAAACACAAAAAAAAATAAAGCACTCACTTGTAAAAAAAAAACACAAGAGATCTAAACAAACTGCTTCGCATAAGCATCCACCTGCACACACTAATTCAGACGTATATGTATATATATATATATATATAATACATATATATAACTACTTCATTTACTCACATAAAAGTAATATACGAAAGTATAGATTTATGCGTAAACTTTAAGTATTTACTTCAAAATACATACATATATATATATATATATATATATATAACTACACCATTTACTCACATAGAAGTAATATACGAAAGTATAGATTTATGCGTAAACTTTAAGTATTTACTTCAAAAGTGTTCAATACGTAGGTAGAGCTAGTAAGTAACAAGTAAATAAAATATATATATGGCGATTAAGCTACACTGAATATTCGGCGTTTCGTCCCCTCTCTAAGCCTGACGATTCGTTTCATCCACTCACACAAGCCTGACTAATCCTAAAGTGGATGAAACACCGAATATCAGTGTAGCTAATCGCTATATATATTTTATTAGTTACTATATATATATATATATATATATATATATATATATATATATACATACATATATACATATATATATATATATATACATACATATATACATATATATATATATATATATATATATATATAATGGATGACAAATAAGTATAGAAATGTCATCTGACGTGTATTAAGGATACATAGTTTCTGATGGCAAATCAAAACACAAAATAGTCATACACTAAAAAATAAAACTGTAACTCCAAGGGTAACATGTTCCCCTGAAAATGTAGATTTATTTTGTATGAAACTAACTCCAATACAAATGTACATATACATTTGGAATGAGAAAAAAGCTCACAAAAATGTGCACAATGAATAACTGTTTTATATTAAAAAATAAGATGTATTATAATATCATTAATTAATGAGATATTAGTGTAGAAACTGCGTGGTCTAATAGCATAACGTTTAAACAGCGAATACAAAATGATAACACTACTTGTTTTTTTATAAATATTACTAAAGAAGGAAAATGATCTTTGATCTGTTTAATTGCTAAATGTACACGCACTGCTGATAATCTATATTTCAGAAAAGCATTATACACACACACACACACACATATATATATATATATATATATATATAGTAATTTATAAAATATATATGGCGATTAAGCTACACTGAATATTCTACGTTTCATCCACTGTAGGGTTCGTCAGGCTTATGCGCGAATTTTGTGGTTGCTTCTTGTTTTTATATATGTTGAGGATTTCTAGTTAGCCAATCAGCTTTCTAGTATCCACCGCGCCCCCTCCTATCAGCCAATGGACATGCATTTTATCGAAAAAAGGATCTGTTTTAGAATTAGTTAGTGGTTTAAGGTGAATTTTTCCCTCCTTTTTTATTTTATATATATATATATATATATATATATATATATATCTATACCTATGTATCCTGTACTTTAAAGAACCTCAAAATATATTAAACTGTCGACGAGAAATAGCAAACAACTGTGTTCACAAAATAAAACTTACTCTAGGATAGCGATACAAAATAGCTTTAAAACTAACAATAACAATAGAAAACACACAAATAAATAAATTAAATAAACATGAATATACGTAAACGATCACACATATATGTATATACATATATATGTATATATGTGTGCATGTGTGTATGTACACATAGGTATATTCATATATATTTTTTAAATACACATAGGTATATTCATATATATATAAAATAGGAGGGAAAGATCCACCTTAAATCACTAACCTAGTTCTAAAACAGATCCTTTGTTCGATAAAATGCATGCCCATTGGCCGATAGTAGGGGGCGCTATGGATACTAGAAAGCTGATTGGCTAACTAGAAATCCTCAACATATATAAAAACAAGAAGCAACCACAAAATTCGCGCATAAGCCTGACGAATCCTACAGTGGATGAAACGCAGAATAGTCAGTGTAGCTTAATCGCCATATATATTTTGTAAATTACTAACTATCTCTACCTACGTATTGAGCACTTTTGAAGTAAATACATAAAGTTTACGCATAAATCTATACTTTCGTATATAAAATTTGTGTGAGTTAATGAAGTAGTTATATATATATATATATATATATATATATATATTTACAAGTGAAATTGTTAGCCTGTGGTTGTTTGTGTGTATGCATTGTCCTACTAAAATACTCTGCCATTTTAAAGTTTACTAACGCGAAATAAGACATCAGTGGTACTGAGATTCACGATTTTTTTTAAATCGGTTTTCAACGAGAACTTTGGCTGTAAAGAAGTTTATGTTCTAAGATTTTACTTTTGAAAACTATACCAAACTCCACCGCCTATTTTGAGTCTAGCGACCTGAAATTTTTTATGTAGGTCACTTGGACATGACTCAAACATTTTATCTTATTTGAGCCTAAAACAATAAATGATTTGTGGTAAAAGTTAGGTAAAATTTTCCAAAAAATGGCGGCTGCGTCTTTACCTAATAACTAAGCTAATTATTAGTCTAATCATTTGAAACTTTGCTTGAAGTGTATTAAGACCTACACGTAGCTTTTTACGTGGCTTTTGCAAGGAAATCTTCTCCCAAGGCGTAAACTGTTGCTGTCTCCTGGAAAAAAAAATTCAGCCAGTTTTGTGTCTAAACATCGGAAATTATACATAAAATGAAATGTTCGTATATATATATATATATATATATATATATATATATATATATATATATATATATATCCAAGCTAAAAATATTCAAAAGTAGGAACTAATAAACTCAATGAATGGTACGAAAGTGCACAATGACAAGAGAACATTTATGTAAGTCAGATATCTTAGTTGATAACAGAAAGTGAAGCAGAGGGAATATGGTGAAGAAAAAGGTGATTACACGTGAATGGATAGTCTGGTAAAAGGTAAATAATCCAATGATGGTAAAATCCAAAGACAACTCCAAGAAAGTGAATTGAGTTTCCCTTTGCACAAGCAAAGAAATCACGTTATTGGTAGATGGTCCAAAATAATCGAAAATGCCGGAACTTATGAAATAATTCACAAATATGTACAAAGAAAAGAAAAGGGTCCAAATTCCAATAATATTAATAAAAGAAAAAAAGATATGCTTTTACACGACTGCCGAGACATAATAAGAAAGATCAGGGAAGAAGAAGTGGAAAAAATTAAAAGCTGATAGAATTAAATATAAGATAGAAAAGCAAATGTCAAACTGACCCCAAAAATATATGTTACAAGGCGCGAAAAAATATAGGGCAAAAAATAGGGCAACTGAAATGTACAGGTTATTACGTAAGAAAATATAAGTAACAGCTGCACTAAATTGAAAAAAATAGATAAATTAGTAAATAATTACAGAAATAATAAATAAATAAATAATAAGATATGTAAAAAAAATTAAAGGGATGGACTAGTCGTTATCTGTAAATTCAGGAGGAAGCAAGTAAGTATGTAAGTAAATGCATATAGTAAAATATTATAAACTATACATGCAGGGTATAGATGTGTGGGTAGATAGGAATATTTACAGACTGAGACGGAAATTACAGATAAAAAAACCGGTCAAACAAAGAAAAAATAAAGAATTTATATAAAGGATTACTAAGTTTTAAAGAATTTAGAAAGTATGTAGAAAAAAAGATAAAGTTAAAGAAGACTTATATATCTATCTGAAAGGCTTAAGTAATAACTATGTAATTTCAATATTACTATAATTAAATTTGGACTTATATTTACAGAAAGCAGTCAGCTAGTTTTCGAAACTATTATATTGTTACATTGAGGGAAAGTAATTATAGGTATAGCTTCTGTTGTGCAGATGCGACATGTCTTGGAGCCTGCAATATAAGACTTTACCTTTTTAATATAGTTCATTTGATTGAAAAGGTGGCATTGTGAGAGTTAATTTTTTTATGAAAGGTGTTAGAGAAATGCCTTGGTTATTGGAGTATTTGCAGATACCGCCCATCCTCTCCCCTTGAAATATTTTTTTTTATATTTTATTCTTTATTTATCATTTATTTTATTTATTAATTTATCTATTTATTTTTTCCATTTAGTGTCTTTTAACAGCTCTTGCTAATATGTTCTTAAGTAATAGCCTGTACATTTCAGTTGACCTATATTTTGCCCTACGTTTTTACCGCGCTTTTTTACATCCTTTTTGTCTGGTGCGGTTTTGGCATTTGTTTTTCTATCCTATATTTAATTCTATCAGCTTGTAATTTTTTCCGCTTCTTCTTCCATAATCTTTCTTATTATGACTCGGTAGTGCGTGAAAAGCATATCTTATTTTTTCTTTTATTAATATAATTGGAATTTTTCCCTTTCTTTTCTTTGTACATATTTGAGAATTATTTCATTGATCTCGGCCGTTTGTATATTTCGGACTATCTTCCAATTACATGAGTTCCTTGGTTTTTACTTGTTCAAATGGAAACTCAATTAACTTTCTTGGAGTTATATTCTTGGATTTTACCGTCATTGGATTATTTACCTTTCATCAGCTTATCAATTCACGTCTAATCACCTTTTTCTGCACCATATACTCTCTGCTCCACTTTTGTTATCAAGTAAGACCTTTGCCTTACTTGTAGTTTGATCAAATACTATGTATGCAAAATCCGATCCCACATTTTCCTAACTCCTACCCTCTGATGAGAAGGAAAGTATTCCATCGAAACTCCGCGGATTAAGGACTATCAACTTATCAACTGTTGACTTTTTGGATTAAATATGTTTTTAACCCTTTTTTAAAGTGTTTTCAACATGTTTTATTAACTGTATGTTCTTATTATAAACTCTATCTCCTACTTTTACATGTTTGAGATTAATTTATAAATATTAATTCTTTAATATTTATAATATACTCTATTTTACCAGCTTGGATCATTTTGGTAAAGTTAATTGTAATTATATATATATATATATATATATATATATATATATATATATGTATATATACTTAAGAATAAAGGTATTTAACAATCAGCTGGTATGGAGCTCCATGTACAAATTAGAGCAAATAAATGAAATTATAGTGGTTCACTGAATTAAAAAAAAAAACACTTTTTGAAGTAAAATGATTGAGTTTCAGATAAAGATGTTTATTACTCTAACCAAAACAAAGACTGCTTTAGAAATGTTATCTCCCTATCCTATATGTTTCGATGTCTACCATCTCTTCAGAGGAGAAACGATTCGCAAATATTTGCAAAGGTATGCACCCTATTTATTTGTTGTGGTTGCAAGGTTGAACAATAATTAGTAAGGAAATACAATGAAGACGCAAACAACAAGATAACGCAATAATAATTGTATTAAATAAAAGGTATATTTACAATATGTTCAAATGACGGTGTCGAGTCAGAGAGTCTTGGTGGGAGGACATTTACGCTCTTCGGCGTCACTTCCGGAGCCATTTGATTAAAACACACCAAGGCCAACCTAGGCTTGCCATTTATAGTGTTATGTTATTCGCATATGCAAATAAGTGGTTGCCACCACAACACCCCCTCCCAAGATTTGAAGTCACACAGATTTCAATATCTTTTTCTTTACGTATACGGTGGGGGCTGCCCACTCGCTGTGTTCTATTTTTGATAGAATTCCCGTCTGTTCCAATCTTTTTACTTCTTTATCAATCTTTTCCAACCCAGCGAACGGAGCATTTCGCTTTTTTTTCTAAAAATTGGGCTGCCGTTTTCTTTAAGTTCAAACGAGGCCTTGAATTTATTGCAGCGACCTAAGTTAGTCGTGAATGCCTATGGAAATAATTCTTTTAAATCGTCTTTTATATTTACTGTTGTTGGAGAAGAACATTCTAATTTTTTACAGAATGTATTGATTGGCTTATCCCATAGTCCGAATTTCTCAATTAAATCTATTCCAAGCCAATTTTCACTATTTTTTAGTGTGAATATTTTTAATTTCTTCGAAATCCTTTTCGATTTTATCGGGAGGATAACTTCAAATTTTGTACCACCACCAGTTACCGTCCGGGCTGCTTTACTAGTTTTCATCATGGCCGGGTTTCCCAACTTTTTTCCACGTATTCAGGTTTATTATGGAAACAACGGAGCCGGAGTCGAGTTGTAACTTTATTGAGGTTTTAAATATTTCCACTTTTACGTATTTTCGCCGATCTTTGTCTAATTTTGTATTTGATTTTGTTTGCTGTACTCTATTTCAAGTGTAATATTTATATCTGCAGCAATCGCTTTTGTGTCCCACCTTCTTACAAATGTAGCATTTTTCTTCTTAAAAGGACAATCTGATTCCCAATTCTTTTCTGCACATCTCTTACAGTTATATCTTGGAAGAGGCATGTTATATCCTGTACTATATTTATGGTTATTATCTTTGGATTATCCCGTTCCATTGCTTTTCTTTGTAAAGTTCTTGGTTGGTGCGTATGGTTTTCGTACTTTTCTTACATATGCCACTCCGGATTTCTATATTTTTTTAATCATTTTTTAGTGTAATGGCCCTTTCACAGTCCTCTGCTAGTTTCTGGAGGGTTAAATCTTGCTCAGATTCCAGCTTAGACAACACTCGTCTGTGTATTTCTGCATTTTTCGTGGAAACTAACCCTTGAGCGAAGATTAGACATTTAAAATCTTCAACCGTTAGTTCTGCAAGCTTAAAATTATCGCAGTTTTTATTGACAACTGATGCGTATGTCAAATAATCTTGGTTGTCCATCTTTTTTAGATTCATGCACAGCCATCTTTTATGAAAAAGAGATATATTTGGATTAAATAATCATTTTAGTAATTTTACAGGTTCCATGAACTCTAATTCCGCAGTGTTTTTAGGTAATATGTAATCTACGAATTTGCTGTGTTCTCATGTACCCAATTTTCTGAGTAAGATGCTCAATTTCTGACTATTTGGCCAATTTTTACAGTCAAGTTGAAAAACATCCTCGTATCTTGTGTAGTATGCTTCAAAATTCTTCTCTTCCTCAGGCCCATAATGAAATGTGTTCATGCTATTAAAATAGTTGTATGGGAGAAATTAACACTATCGACATTTTCTCGATTACTCTTTAGTAGTTCCAGTGTTTTAGCAAAACGTTCATCTTGTCTTTCTTCATATTCCAATTGTAGTTTCTCATGCCTTTCTTCCTGTTCCAATTGCAGTTTTTTTCTGCTTTAATTGTGCCAGTTTCTGCTTTTCTTCTTGTTTCTTGCTGCCATTTAAATAATCTTTCCTCTCCCTCTTCCTCGCGGTTAGCCTGTGCCTGCATTTGTGTTTGTAAAAGCTCGTTTTGTGTAGCTTGTCTGCGTTCATCCCGATAAGCCTGTGCTTGTAAAAATTGCATGAACATTTTTGATAAGTCTTCCATGTTTTTTTTTTTTTTTTTTTTTAGTGTGTAGTTAAAAAAATATTGTACCATGTACAATATACACCGGTTTGGGTTACAACAAAAAAGCAAATTGCTGTAAGCTCCTGTTTTCAATAATAATATCGCTGCTTGCAATAATATATTCTTTTTGCGAGTCACGCTGGCAAAAAAAAATAAAACAGATTTATCTGGAATCACGAAATGGAATTGACTTTCCGTTTTTAGGCACTTACTAATAAGTAACTCTTTCCACAAAATAAAAGTTTTTTTTTTCTTTTTTTTTCGAGTCACAATTGAATAAATGTATGCAGTACATTTAGTTCTTTGAGTTTTTTTCACTAGTATTTTAGTAATTAAAATACCTCTGAAATTGAGATTGCCTTTTTTTCGTGGCGTTTTACTGTATTATCCGTTATTCAGTGACACCTTCAAGAAAAAATCCTTTCCTTTAATTTTAGTTTTACCTGTGGTATTTCCTTTTAGTACAGACGTCAACCAAAACATCAATTAAAAAGTCGTTAGTTGTTGTTTTGTTTACGGAGAACAGTAATTAGAATCCACTGGTGAATTTTTTCGTAGGTTACTTCCTTGCTTTTCGTAATACGGATCTGACCTGTCGTTTTTGCGACAGAACAAAGTTCGCTTTTCGTTTGCAAGTTGGTCCTTTAGTAAGATTTGTCGTGTTACGACAAAACAAAAATTCACTTTTACATTCGTTTGCAAGTCAGAATCCCAGAAAACGGCGTAAATTGTCGCTTTTGCCACGTTAGAGTTTTTTTTTTTAACTTGAGTTGAAACTTCTCTTTAGCGTAAAATTCGTTTGCTCGTCAACACTTTGCATTCCTTAAAAAATGGTCAACCTTTGCGTTGTACTTTTTTTAAAATAGTTCTTCGTCAAACTGTTATATTTGACGCTTCATATCTCGTCGCCAACTGTTGTGGTTGCAAGGTTGAACAATAATTAGTAAGGAAATACAATGAAGACGCAAACAACAAGATAACGCAATAATAAGTGTATTAAAGAAAAGGTATATTTACAATATGTAAAAATGACGGTGTCGAGTCAGAGAGTCTTGGTGGGGGGACATTTACGCTCTTCGGCGTCACTTCCGGTGGCATTTGAGTAAGACACACCAAGGCCAACCTAGGCTTGCCATTTATAGTGTTATGTTATTCGCATATGCAAATAAGTGGTTGCCACCACAACATTATTATATTAAATGAGACATGGAAAATAAAAGTACAAAATAATTGATTTATCAGAAATCATATAGCAAGGGAAATTGAAAAAAAGAATAGAACCATTCAGATCAAAATTGCGCGGTTAATCCATGGTTTCCGTTCTTTCAGTAAGTGAGGTAATATTAGCAAAGTTGTATGAGACAAATTTAAAAAAAACAAACGATGCCGTATACATTAAAAAATCGCGCAGTTGGTATTCTGCATATGTAACAAATAAATAAACCGGCATGCTAGTCTGGCTCTAAGCTTTTTTTTTTTTTTTTTTTTAATAAATTTATAACTGGAAAGCAATTTAAAATGAACACTCTAAAGTATGTATATATATATATGTATATATATATGTATATATATATATATATATATATATATATACATATATAATGAAAGAAAGAGAGAGCCAGTGGAAGTTCATAAATATGACTCCTGATTAATATCTCTTATTCTTTTTTGATGATTAGGAATGACACTGATACGACGATGAGATACACAAATGTAATGTGTGAGTCTCTATGAAAGCAAGCTTGTCATGGAATTACGTCACACAACAATATGCATCATTGAATTCTTCTTCGTAAAAAAAGAACGAGCCGACCAATATTGACCTGTGCCAATTAAGTTGATGAGATTGGTGTCAGAAAAGATATAAGATGAAGACGTCGATTACTACCAGTGACAAAGATTTGTGTTACAAACGTGATTCGTATTTTAGAAAGGAATTATCGTTTATTGGTTACAGAATATCATTGAGAATGCTGGTGTAATCGAAGACAAATATGAGAAAGTATGATCGATCGTTTAAATGCGCTACCTCATAATTGTAGCCATTCGAGTTTTTACCGTATAAGTTTACTATTTGAAACCATCCTGATATATTTCTATATTTTATATATATACATGATATTGTATGATTGTATGATTTAATTCCTTATCGGCTTACACACAGCTCCACATTTTATTTCATATAAATGACTTCGTTTGTCTGCGAGTTATATATATTGATTTAGTATCAAAATGCATTACACATGTCTCGGAATTTCACAACCGAAAAAAATGCTATAACAATGAGTTGCGCCGAGACTAACCTATGTTACCTAGAATTAAACAATTTAATAGATAATCAAGAATTGCCGGAAGATCAAGTCGTAAGTTTTCAGTCAATATCCTGTGGACCATCCTAGATCGTTCGGCTACGAAGAATAAAGCACATGTTTTTTGCTGTTACTTCACTTTGGCGTTCTGTTTGAACTTGCACCCCCTTAAGAGGGCTATAACGAACAGAAATATTCAAATTTTCATCTGAGTTAAAATCACAGCTTAATTAAAAACTATCACACTGCTGGGGAAACCTGGAACGGAAATCAACAAGGAGTTCCTTGATAAAAAAGGAGCTTATTAGAAATAAATATTTCCTGTTGGACCCAAACTGAATCCTGATACATGATATATGATCTTGGCATATTGAATCTATATAATAATATACTCTCAACAAAGCAATACAGACTATAATGTTTTGTGCATTAAACAAGTCGGGAGAAGCATTGTAGGATTGTTACCTGTGCTCCGTGGTGCTTCCCTTACTAGAGGAAGCAATGGATATATGGAAATAAAGATATTAGAAATTAAAAAAAGAAACGTTCGTTAATCCTTATATTATCCCGGTGAGTGTGAGTTCACTCGGTGGTATATATATATATATATATATATATATATATATATATATATATATATATATATATATATATATATATATATATATATATATCTGTGTGTGTATGTATGTATATATGTACACACACAGACCCACACCCAAACACACACATAAATATATTATCCATGGTGTCTGCAGTGATTTACTTAAGTTTTTATGACTTCAATTTTATATTTGCCACATCTCCCAAAGAATAATATATTTAATGTTTGTAATGTTAGATAAACATTTCAGTGAAAAGGAAAACCATATATTATGCTTATTTACTAGATTTTATAGTAAGCTTTTACTTAGACGAGTAACATTATGAAAAGCAAAACATTTGCACTGACATATAATTGTAAAAATTGATTCACGTATCGATTATTCTTGTGGTTTTGTATGAATAGGGCTTCAAATTGGTAGCATAATCGGATTGAATTTTAAAAAGTCAATAAAAGATTAACAGAGACGCATATATGTCTGTAAACATAAACTTTAATTTAAGTAGATGTATCTTAATGCATTTTTCGTATTCATCATATATTTAGAATCATGTATTTAACTATTTTCAATATTCTGATGTAAATACTTATATATACAATAATTTCAATTCGAATAAATATACTAGGAATGACAATCTATATGGACACAATGTCATTAATTATCGAAATGTATTAAATCATCTGCTTTAAGCCCGTTATAGAATATATGCACACACACACATACATATATATATGAATGGGTGCATGTATGTGCATATATCTGTGTGTGTGTGTGTGTGTGCAGTTGTAAATATTTGTGTTTCGTGTTCATATTAATAAAACTTTAAAGAATTACCAATGTTTTACAGTACGGTGTTTTTTCGGTTTTCTCACTATATATATATATACATATGTATATATATATATATATATATATATATATATATATATATACATATATATATTGATAAAACATATTTATATATATTTGTATATATATATTTATTTATATATATATGTGTGCGCATATATATACCTTTGAAATATATGTATGTGTATATACGTTTTAAATATATGTATGCGTGTATACCTTTTAAATATATGTATGTGCATACCACTGTTAAATATATGTATGTGTAAGTACCTTTTAAATATATATATATATATATATATACATATATATATATATATATATATATATATATATATATATATATATATATATATATATATACCTCCTTATCTTGGGTTGAGCATCCTGCGAATGATATAACACTTCCATTAGCGTATTCACGATGCTTTTTGTGTACATAACTCGAGCTTCGGCACGTGGACGATTTAAACACATCGTTAATTCACTACCTGCTCAGCAGTCGACTAGCGGCATTACAAGAAGACTTTACTGTAATTTGAGTGATTGGGTTTCGATATTTGTTTGACGAAGTTTCCTTACTAGTTTGTATTGTTCAAATGCAACATATAATGCTGATTATATTGTAAACTAAAATATTAGATTACCTCTTTTTCTAAGAAAAATGTCAGAGGAAAATCACATTCACTTATAATAAATTATGGTTTACAACAAGAGATTAACATTTATTCGATTCCAGTCATATGATGAAGAAAAGTAATAATTTCATTAGAAAACGTCTATAGTCGAATTTACCTTCGCAAAATAAAATTTATACAGAAAGTCGAACTATCTATCTTGTGAGCGAAGACTATGCTTATAACATAAAGTTTTAAAATGTCACCTCGTCTGTTTAAGCCGTTATCCAACTTATTTTAATTAACTTTTGTCGGTGATGCTATCCTCTCGTGCTGCGCGAGGCTTTCGGATCAATTCCCTTAGTTATGATTGTAGTGTCATAGTTTGTGCCGATTAGATCAGCAATTCTCAAAGGTACCGCCAGTTTAAGTGTTAAAGAACGTATCCTGTTTGCGGGCTCATATTACAGGGAAAGTTGTTAAAAAAGGTCATTGCATTTCAGTTAGTTTTATCTATTTAAAATGCCTGCAATGCTTGTCGCCATTCTTTATTTCTTTTTTGAATAGAAGGTATTATCAGAATTAGTTCTTTCTGCATCATAAATCTGAAGAGCCATACTAAAAATGTGCCCGAAATTATTGCTCCTTCAATAAATTTGTGTTGATTGTCGTTGCCTTATGAGTTGATGTCCATTATCTGTTATCTTTTTTGTAAAGTTGCTATAAAAACCAACCAATTAACGTATTAAATAATTAAAAATCTGGTCGGCATTTTTCTGTTTTCAACAAAACATGTTATTACTGTCATAATTATAAAAAAAAATCTATCCGTGCTTAGATTTCATAACACAAGTTTTATCGTTGAGGATGTTTGAGCGAAGGTGTTTCAAGTTTTTGTATTTAGTCAACGACATGGGTATTTTCTTGTTTTATTGTTTTATTCCTGTATGAATATATATATATATATATATATATATATATATATATATATATATATATATATATATATATATATATATATATACTGCGTATCAAATTATTAATGACTTTACATTTTTTTTTTAATTCAATAACCGGTGGAATAAAACTCCATTAAACTTTGATATTCAGTTACTCATTTACGCAGAATTAGCGAAACTATGGCAAAATATAGGGATACATGTTGATGTCAGTGTTTCAAGTTATAAACGAGATTGAGAAAAACACAATATACCCATAACTTGTTTGTTGAAATAAAATTCAAACATTAAATGAACTATAAAAATCCTTAGAACACAATAACTACATAACACTTTCTAAGTTTACATAATTAGTAGGGCATATGCGACTCTTTGTTATGAATGACATGTAAAAGGCGTTAATCAACACAATTAGTAAAATTTCTGATTTCGTCAATAGTTATTCTTCGCGATACCTCTTGGAGAGCATTCCACAACTCATATTAGCTCTTAAATTGAAAAACGTCGCTTTATGATACTCAAAATGTTCTTAACTGGGTTCAAATCTTGTGAATTTGCAGCCCACTTCATCTTCCGTCGGCTAGGGGATTTCAATTGTGTCAAATACTCTTTGCTTTTTATTGCCACATGCGAGTGAGCATTATCTTGCATAAAAATAATGATTCTTCTTAACCTCAACCTTTACTTCTTCAGCAATGTTTCAACTACTTCTTTCAGAAAAGCTATGTAAGGAATTCACTTCATTTTTACGCCTTCTCAGACTCTCCATTAGCCAACTGAAGTACCTCCAATATCCCATCCCAAATCATTATCTAACCACCTTGCTGGCGCCTTAAACGCTGATAACGATTTCTCCCATCTAGGGCGCATCCCTTGCTACATCCATCTGGGCTATCACTAGTTACACGCATTTCATCCGTGAACAAAACTTGGGAAAACTCCGTTTACATGTTGTCCTCTGCCCATCTCTGTCGGTTTTGTACCTGATGTTTCTGTAATGGAGGTTTTTTCACGGTTTAACATACCTTGCCAATTCTGTCAGAAGGCGATATTAAGAACCTTTTGAGACATTATTTAATGCGGCTTGGTCAAAGGCTTCTCGACTTGTCTGCCAGTATTCTTAACAACGTCACGATTTACTTTTATCCGCTCTCTTACCTGCCTTTGTAATTTCCATTACAAAGTCCTTCACAGCTTGATGGTACCTTTCTCTCACTTTCGAGGGTAAATTTTACTTCTGTAATAGGAATCATTTTAGCACTACTCAATCCAACTAAACGACCCATTTTATTCACTAAATGATATGCCTTGTTAATAATTTGCCACCCTTCAAATACCATAGATTCAGCAATTACGATGGCAAGTTGTTTACATTGAGCGGAATAGTACGAAAGGTTCACAGTATGCGCAGCTCAGCATTGCCAACGTTTTCGAAGCTTTTGATACGAACATACAGGTAAGTTTCTGGAAGTGGTAAAATGTAATTTCGTTACTAATTACACACGCAGAGTGTATTCAACTGTATACTTATATGTGTACATTAATATACATGCATATATATATATATATATATATATGCATATTTTTTATTATTTATTTTTTAAATTACATTTTCACCCCAAACAAGGCACACTCCCACTTTGATGTAGGGGGCTACTATCACGGGTAGCAACTACCTGGCCACCATGTAGAGACTTCGGCAGCAAGATGGCGGTTCACGTTACACTTTAACTTCTGCATGTCAGTACAGTTGGGGAAGCAGGTGCCTGGAATGGAATTCCAGAGTCTTGCGGTTCTAAGGAAGAAACTACCGGAGTAGAAATATATTTTACATCTAAGAATCTCTAATGCGTGGGGTGGGATTTAGCTTTCCGTCGGATTTGTCGAGGGTGTCTACGTCGTGGTGGCACAAGTGTCTGTAGTTCGTCAGAGCATTCACCATTAAAATACTTGTAGAACAGGCAGAGGGATACAACGTTTCGTCGCTGAGACAGAGGCTGAAGCTTAGATGCCAGTGCAGGGCCTATTAGATTGGTGACTCTCTTTTGAACCTTGTCTAGGGTAGAGACTAGCAGCAGATGCCCCAGTCCAAATGTGACAGCAATACTCAATACATATGCGTATGGTAGCCTTATAGAGGTACAGGATAGTTTCAGGTGTCAGTAATTTTCTAGCACGGTAGAGGGAGCCTAGTTTCTTCGCGGTGACCCTGGCAATGTTTTCAATATAATTGTTCCAACTCATATTTTCTGTGAAAGTTAGGCCAAACAGTTTGAAAGATATAATCTCAGATAGGGAGTCAATGGTCATTGATATTGGTGGCAAAGAAGATTTCTTGTAATTATTGAGGGAAACCAGTTTAGTCTTGGCAGAATACACATGCGTACGTATATTAGGGTGTAGTTAAATCAAACATTTTGTCATATTAAATTTCTATAGTGAGAAAAAGGTGTTCCTTTTATTAAAGACATGAACTATACTTATTTTCATATTATATTATATTGTTTTCCTTTGCCGCCATCAATACCAACTTTTGTTATGTATCCGGAATACGCGAAATATGAAGTGATTATTTCTTAAACTTTGGTACTAGAAATATACTGTTATATTCTGGGAATGATTCTAGTACAAAACTACTGTTCTGAGAATGTTTTTGTCATTAATCAATAACGTCCTTCTCAATTTATTTAACTATATATTACACTATGCTATACTATACTAGACAAATGTAAACTGAATCATTGCGTTTTTCTTTTGCAGTTGAATATGATGGCAGCTAAATCTAGAAGCAAGATAAGTTGTCTCGTCCGTTGTCTTATGTCTGAATTAGCTTATAACCAGCTGCCAAACATTGCTGATATTATGTGTTTCTATGAAATACGGCGAAGTGATCTACCAAAAACTACTCCCTTGGCAAACATTGCCACTGATATTGCTATATCTGCTATGGGAGTATTTATTACAAGTTGTATTCCAACTGCTACACTGTGAAGAACTGAGCTAAAAATTGTAAATATCCGATATGAATTGTCAAATGCATCAAAGGAAAAAAGGGATTAGAAAAGCAAAATGCAATAGAACAACTGAGCGCTAAAGGAAACCTATTGGTTGACATGGCTGCCTGCCACAGTGAATTTGATTTCCCTACATCTCATAAGGTCAAAAAATGCCAAGTACTGGAAAGTCCTTTTTAGATAACAAAAGATCAAAACGAGGAATTGTCATAGGGACAGTTGACAAGGAGGCTAGTGAATCTTTAAGACAAAAAAGAATTAGAAATGGAAAAATAGAACGGTATTACAATAAAGTTGCAAAACTGGATGAAGGGCTTTCAATAAGTTTAGATCACATCAGTAATCCAGACAGTTCAAACTCGGATTCTTCTTCTGAGGACATTTATGAAGATGAAGAATAACATAGAACATCTCAATATATGACGTCACTTCCTACTTTGGCAAGAGAATGTTACAGATATGGTGTTTCAAATGCAGCTGGTGCTTCCATTGACACATCTTCTCTTACTAATTATGGACTAGTGACTGATAATGACAACACGCAGTTGATAGTTGTGGAGAGAACGCCAACATCTGAGAAGCCAACTTAGAGAAAGTGCCTCAGAAAAAAACTTCCTAACCCCCATATTCTTTAACGGTAGAAAAGAGTTTACTAGATGCCCCCCATCTGTGAAAACGACGTGTTGAATAAGCGAAGAACATGTTCTAGTAAATGAGCACGATTCAGAGTACGTAGATCATGTTTCCCATTCAAGTGGATCATCTGCTAACATTTTTGCAGATGTTACTATTTTTTATGAACATGACCTGTCTCTTAATAATGTAAGGGGTGTAGGATGTGATGGAACAACAGTAAATATAGGATCCCACAATGGTGTAAGTGACGACTTGAGGTGCATATAAATAGACACTTTCAGTGGCTGGTTTGCATGATGCATATGAATGGATTATCTTTCAGAAGCATATTTGCCTTTTTGGATGGCACAACAAGTGGGCCTACTAATTTCAATGGAAAAATTGGTAAAAACCTTGTTACATGTTAACCACTGACAGTTGGTGAATTTTAAGCCAGAACTGGAAACTTACCTATGTTTAAAGACCTATACTCCCTGAGTAAAGATAAAAACATATCTGTACGATATTTCTATGTCTGCCAACAATGGTGTTGTGCCATCAACACTTGTATCAAAATAACCAGGAGCCACGGTTTATTCAAGGTTATTACCTATGGACAACATAATGCTGAGACTCTATATTTCTACCTTGAAATCATCGGAGCAGTAAAAATTCAGAGCAGAATATATAATGAAAGTGCATGCTCCAACATGGTTTAGCATTAAACTGAACCCTCAATGTGTCTTTGGAGTTCAACATCTGTGGAATATTATTCATATCTCCAGGTACCTGCCAGAAAATGTTCGAAAATCAGTCGATAAATGTATTCAGCATAACGCGTACCGTAGTCATCCTAAAAATATTCTGTTGGCAATGATTAAAGAAGAAAAGCAAATAATAAGGGAGCAAACCCCCAGGAGAATTGCAAAGAGAAGTGAAGACAAAAGGAGAAAGAAAGTTCCAAATTCCAACATTGAATTTCAATTTATGAAATGGTTGACTGGGTCGAAATTCCGATATGTGAACCCCAACAATCAAAAGTTTTCACAGATCATGAAATTGAGGAAGACATCAGAAGTGTTTGAATTGAATAAGTGTCCCTGCCATACACAAGGAGTTGAACGACATATAAAAATTGTTACAGAAGCATCAGCGACAGTTTGTGAAGAGCTTCGCCAGGATGGATCCGTGCTAAGATTGAATAGCGAAAGCAAATGGTTACATACAGCAAAAATAGGGACTGGAATGCTTGACTCTATATTCTGTTTTTCCACAGTTGAACTATTTACTTGTTACATGCAATTCTTATGGTATAACTGAGTATACATTTTCGTGTATTTTTTTAATATATGACTATTCAGTCAGATTTTCAACTTTTTGACTGCAACGGAAAATGACTCTGAAAAACTACTCATTTTTTTCGAAACTAACTTTTAACTATAGGAGCAACTGTTTAGCACATTCGAAAAGCAAACGCTATATGTTACTACTCGCTAATGCATATACACACACGTATATTTTACTATATATATATATATATATATATATATATACATATATATATATATAATGTATAAAATATATATTGCGATTAAGCTACATTGTATATTCCGCGTTTAATCAATTCTAGAACCCTTCAGGCTTATGCGCCTAAGTCTAATAGTAGATGAAACGCGGAATATTCATTGTAGCCTAACTGCCATATATATTTTATAACTTACTAACTAGCTCTACCTAGATGTTGAACAGTTTTTTAAGTAAATACTTAAAGTTTACGCATAAATTCATACTTTCGCATATTAATTTTATGTGAGTAAATTAAGTAGTTATATATATAGATGTACACACATATATATATGTACATTCATATATATATATATATATATATATATATATATATATACAGATAAATATTTCTTCTTATTTACATAGACAAGTATTATATACTCGCCATACGACACATTCTAATTATTCGGGGTAAATTGGTATAATAAAGAAACAAAATGTTCCTCACCAGGCGAGATAAATGATTTATGATGTTCGCTTGTACTGAGTATATTACACTTGTATATATACATTTAAAAAAATATATTATGTTGGGCTCCTTTTATTTTGCATTCTTAATACCTTCGTTTTAATTCATGGGGTTTATTTCCTGATGAACTTTAACTTTGAATACAGTTATATATATATATATATATATATATATATATATATATATATATATACATATATACATATATATACATATATACATATATTATTCATAGATTATTTATATATAAACACGTGTGTGTATATATATATATTTAATCACTGTGTAATATATATATAACTAAAAATAACACTGCGGAAAAGAGGAGCCCCACTGCCACTAATACAGAAAGGTATTGAACTGGCTGAAAACTCCAATAGACCAACTAAGAACCCCAAAAGAACACAACAAAGTACAAATTCTATCATACGTCTCTACGCACAGCACAAACAACCCAGAACTATTCACACAGATAACAAAAAACCTTATCCTCCTCAATCAGAACGACAAACTAAACAACATACTTAATAAAACAAAAATAATAAAAAGAAAACGCCAACCCAAAAACGTAAAACACATCCTAACTTCCTCCAAACTCGTCCCACATACTACAAAATGAGTTACCAAAATGCAACAAACCGCGATGTGGAGTATGTGACATAATAATAGAAGGTAAAACATACGCATTCAAAAACCCAGCACAAACATTCAAAATAAAAAAGGATCAAAATTACACCTCCAGAAATGTAGTATATGCACAATATGCAACAAATCCTACATAGGCGCCACCAAAAATTTCAGCAATATATTGGCCTTTCATAAGAGCAACATCAAAATTGCAGATAACAGACACCTCTATGTTTCAAAACACGTACACACATGCAGTAGAAACAGCTTCAAAATAATGCCAATCTTCCAAACAGACAATTATTTTTATTTACTTACACAGGAAAAAAAACTTCATCACCAAATTCACTCCTGAACTGAACAGAACCTAATACCATCACACAAAACACATGAAATGCAAGGTACACTCGCATGCACACCCCTACACATACACATACACACACCCACACATAAAGCAGAACCGACACATTAAAACACACACACGTGCGCGCATACAACTACACACAAACATAACACCCCTATCTCTAATACAATACACTGAACAATACCAACCCTACTTAACCTCGAACTCAACAACCCTAGGAGACACCTAAAACCATAGTATAATATCTGTTCCAACACCTCGCTCCCTCCTACGTCAGGGGAGGAGAACCCCCTAATAACTGAAACGACTATCTTCCCTTCTATCATCCCCCTCCCATACCTACACCCCCCAATGCCCCCCTGGAAAACAAAATCTTTCCCACACTAGGAACCGATCCTGGGTCTTGCCATACCCACATGGGGAGACAAATAAATAGAAACATTAAAAAATCCCCTATTTTAAATACACCCCTCTTTCTAAACAAACAATATAAGACTAACACGAAAAATCACAATACTAAAACCCAAGAATCCAAAAATTAAATACCTAATAGAATGAAAGCACCCCTACCCTTACTTCAGAAGAGCCAGTCCCCCCTCCCCGCACATACACATTATTAACGACCTCGGACCACAGCCGCCTTCCTAAGAAAGCAAATAACCCCACAATACTATAAAACAATATACACATTCCCAAACCAATAAAAGCAAACACACACACGCACACACACACGCACACACACATACATACACCCTACCCCACACTAAATGAAAAGAAAAACACATTAGCAGAAAGAGATAGCGACTGACTACAGCGAGGTCAAAATCTCCCTGGGCAAACCAAATAAAACAGAAATAAAAAAGCAATACAAATTTTGCATACCAATGTATAATACACACTTACAATCCTCCACCCCTTGGAAAAACTTCAAACTAACTACGAAAATCGCCATTTTTACACATTTGAAAATAATCTCTGACGAGGACGCATCAGACCGTCTGAAACGTACGTATACGATTTCAATGACTTAAAAACATTATTGCAATGAGCCAAACATAATTCTCAATGAAAAACCAAGACACGGAATAATAAAATAATGTTAAATAATACACATTGTCGGTGACTACTCCCTTATTTAAATGTATATATATATATATAGATAGATAGATATATATATTTAAATGTAACTATCCAAATATTAACCCATGTGTATATATACGTGATAACTGTGTATTATATATATATATATATATATATATGTATATATATATATATATATATATATATGTATATATAATACTTTTGATGATGTTGGTGCCCTGAAACTGAATTTTTACTCAAAGCTCGAGCAGACATAAGAATTTGTTTAAAAGCGGTATATGAGTGATGTGTCACGACTTTCTAAGAAAACAGCAAACTCATGGCGTTTAATAACCTTCGAGGTATACGTGACCTGTTAGTACATGACTATTTTGAACCTTAATCGTTGGAGAAAAATATCGCATGGCACTTTTCCTCTGGTGAATAATAATTTAATAGGAATATAGACGCATTTGTGAATATATATTGCATTTAACACTAATGGGTTCATTGGAGTTTTAATAAATCTAACCTTGACAATGTTTAAGTAAAGCTGCCCATGATGCCATCCGGAATAAAATATTGATGTTAGCTTTGTGTATTGTGACTGTACTATAAGAAATAACGTTAGAAATTTGACATTTTTTAATGAGTATTTCAGTTTTGTGTAACGTCTTTTTATAATGAAAAATTGACCCATCTTACTTACAATATCACAGAACAAGCCTAATGTAGCTTTTGGTCATATTCTGCCCCCGTATAATTTAACAGAGCAATTAGTACCAAAGTTTTTTTCATTGAAAATCATAACCTTGAAATACTTGTATAAATAATAAAACAAATATATTAATGCGAAACGAATATAGACTTACTGCGTACGCTATTCTGTGACATTTTTTAAATTAATTATAATACGAATACAGTTAAATAAATGCTCTAGTTTCCTCTTTTCTTGTGCTTTGTGCGCCCAAATGTAAACCATACACTTTTTTTTATTCACTTTCTTTTTTTTTAGAATCCTGAAACTGCATTTCTTGTGAATTTCTGGTTCCCTTAAATTTAACTTATTCTTTTAATGGCGTCCTTGCATGCTCCTGCGTTTAATTTCATTCAGGTCACTAAAAAACAATGACGGTAAAACTTTTCTTCATAAATGCTCAGCTACCTTTTAAATTCGAAGCCTATAATATCAAAGGTATCATAGTATGACTTGAAAATTTTAACACGATTTTGACATTTGAACAATATATGGTTTGAACATAATTCATAGTTTATCACGATAATATTGATGTACGTACAAGGACGAAGTCCAATTTTTACATCCAATTAAAAAAGATATATGTATGTTCACGATGGGCATATTTTAATCTATTAAAACAAAGAGAGGAAGGTAGACATTTGTTTCATTGCAGCTTTAAGTTATTCATTTTATGCATTTAGTAGCGCTAATTCGGCCTCCTTAGTTATATACTTTTGGTGTTCACTTAAAATTGAAAAATTCAGAAGGTTTTTAGAAACTGTCTATAGGCATGTTTTAGACACCTTAATTTTGAGAGGATTTTCTTCGCTGTCTCGAGGGGCCTGATGTTTTATTTTATATTTTGAGCTGTTATAGGTTTGCTTTTGTAATATATATATATATATATATATATATATATATAGAGAGAGAGAGAGAGAGAGAGAGAGAGAGAGAGAGAGAGAAAGAGACACATATTAGCAGGATCATCATACCCAACAAGCAGACTTAGAACCTAATAGATATACTATTACAACCTTTCACTAATTTAGCCAGAAGTTTTGTAAGAGATGATCCTCCCTTCCTTAGCTCCCTACCACAAACAGTAGACGATGGGACAATACGAGCCACATTTGATGGTAGCAGCCTATATAGCAATACCGCACACAACCTGGGAAAAGAATCTATCTCATATTGGAGTGACAAACATACACACACTTTACACCCCAGATTAAATAACAATGCCTGATTGACAGCATTGACATAATCCTAAAAAATAACTCCTTCCAATTCAATAATGGCAACTACATCCAAATACTTGTCACCGCAATGGGTACTAAAATGGCACCGACATATACAACCCTAACACTTGCCTTCCTAGAAGCGACCCTTTATTAAAAGCTAGAGCAAAAGCACGGGTACAATATAAACCCACGCTTCATAAAATCTTGGAAAAGATACATAGGCGACGTCTTTATCCTCAGAGATCTCCAAACTTTGCTATAAAGCTACATCCAAAAATAAACTTGACACTAGAACAAAGCCCCACAGAACTATATTTCCTAGACATTTTAGTAACACTCAAAAACAACAACATAATCACAGACATCTACCACACACCCACAGGAACTCAACAATACCACCACTTCAAAAGCCATCATCCTAAAAACTGTCTACAATCAATACCCTACTCCTTAGCACGTAGAGTCGGCACAATAGTAACAGACAGACACCTCCGTTCGACTAGACTGAATGACCTACAAATAACACTGCGGAAAAGAGGATATCTACTACCACTAATACAGAAACGTATTGGACTGGCTGAAAAAAATCCAATAGACCAACCAAGAACCCCAAAAGAACACATCAAAGAACAAATTTTAGCATACGTCTCCACACACAACACACACAACACACACAAACCAGAACTATTCGCACAGATAAGAAAAATCTTATCCTCCTCAATCAGAATGAAAAACTAAACATACATAAACAACAAAAATAATAAAAAGCAGCCCCAACTCAAAAAGTTAAAACGCATCTTAACTACCTCATAACTCGTTCCACACACTACAAAAGGAGTTACAAAATGCAACAGACCGCGATGTGCAGTATGTGACATAATAATAGAAGGAAACACATCCACATTAAAAACCCAACACATTATTAAAAAAAAAGGATCCATATTGCCCCTCCAGAAATGTAGTATATGCACTAAGATGCACAGCATGCAACAAATCCTACATAGGTGCCACCAAATATTTCAGCAATAGAGGTATCTTACATAAGAGCAACAGCAAACTTTCAGATAACAGACACCTCTATGTTTCAAAACACATACACATGCAGTGGTAACAGCTTCCAAATAATGCCAATCTTCCAAACAGACAATTATTTTTATTTACTTACACAGGAAAAAAAACTTCATAACAAGATTTAGTCCTGAACTAAACAGAGCATTTTATCAACAGACAAAAACATGAAATGCAAGGTACGCTCGCATGCACATCCATATACATATACACACCCACACATAGATCAGAAGCGACACATTAAAACACACACACTGGCACATACAACCGCACACACACATAACACCCATATCTCTAATACAACACACTGAACAATACCAACCCTACTTAACCTCGAAACCAACACCACTAGGAAACACCTAGAATCATCGTGTAATATATGTTCCAATACTTCGCTTCCTAATCAGTCAGTGGATGAGAAATCTATCAGAACTCAGACAATTTTCACCCATCTATCATCCTCTCCCATACCTATACCCCTCCAATTAGCCCCTTCCCTCTAGGGAATTGGGTATTCCCCACACTAGTAACCGGTCCTGGGTCTGGCCAGACCTACATGGGGAGACACATAAATAGAAACATTAAAACGTTCCCCATACATATTTATAAATACTCCTTCTATCTAAACAAACATAATATAAAGAATACCCGAACAGTCAAAGACGGAAACGAAAATTCACAATGCAAAAATCTAAGAATCCAAAAAATAAATATCAAAATAGAATGAAAACCCCCTACCCTTATTTCAGAAAGCTGCCCCCCTCCTCATACATGCACATCAATAACGACCTTGGATCACAGTTACCTTCCTAGGGAAACAAATAAATTCATAATACTATAAAACAGTACACACATTCTTCAAACCAATACAAGAAAACACACACATCCTACCCTAAAGAAAAACAAATAAAACACAAGCAGAAAGAGAAAGTGAAAGACAGAAACACAAAACAGGAGTGACCACAACCCAATGAAACAGCAATAAAAATTGCATATTTCAATAAATAGTAGACACTTAGATGTTTCCACCTCTTAGAAACATTTCAAATTTACTAGGACATTCCTATTTTTACATCCCCAAACGATTTTGAATATATTATAAGCATTTTAAATAATTTCTGAAGAGGACGCGTAATAGAACTCCTGAAACGCTTTTAAAATGATTTTAATGATTTAATTACATTATTACAATGATCTAAAAAAAAAAATTATTTCCGTTAGCGTACTTTTGATTTAAAGGGCGTATTTAAAAGTACGCTAACGGAAATAATTTATTAAAAGGGCGCCCCCCTTTTAAAATTCACCATTCAAAGAGCTGAAAAACTATAGCAAACATATATATGAGTATGTTAACCATAGTTCCTGATTTCAAAAGGCGAACAATTTAAAGATACATCTGCCTTACTTTTAATGCTAGGTGTATTTATGGTGTCTTTTAAATTTAATAAAATCCCTTCAAAATTTGCTGACGAGGAGACCTTACTTATTAAAAAAACTATATGTAATAATTATTGTTCGTAACTGGATGTTTCCCACAATAAAAAAGCACTGTTTTCCGAAACGATCGTACAGATAATTGATTTTGTTGTTGTTCCTTCTTATGAAACGGATTTTCAATTTAATTATAATTTGATTTTTTAAATTATCAATCACATTACTTATTATTTGACGTCTGTTTTTTCTATCAGGACCAGGTTTTGATTTTCTGGACGAGAGAGTGTATTAGATACAGGTCTTCATACCTATAACTTATTCAACCGTAAGTCACTGTCAGTGGCACATTTGAAAGATGAAAACTGTTTGAAAAACGAAGAACTATTTGGAGACATTATGATTGAGCATTGTTAAGGTAATATAACGTCCGGGCAAATTACCGAAAAAACAATTATGGTATTTTATGTAGTATACGCAATTATTTATCGATTTTTTCTATTTAGGTAACTATTATTCAAATAATTTTCTATTCAATACTATAAAAAGTATTGGGCTCTGCAGACCATATACAGCACTTTGATCCGGGCCCGAAGCCCAAGAACAGCAGTGTATTTGTTTGTTTTCACACTGAGACAATTAGGCACAAGGCCGTTTTGTATAAACAAAACGGCCTTGTGCTTAATTGTCTCAGTGTGAAAACAAAAGAGTGAAAAGGAAATGGGGGCCAGCTCCCCGGCAAGTAGGGAAACTGGATAGTGACAATTGGTATAAAGGGTTTCACCTACATTGACCAATAACTGATTGCCGCAAGGCCAATAGTCTTATATGCGGGGTCGCCCCCACATATGGTTTTGATTGAAGTATCTGACGGAACAAATACTATACTTTTATTCGACTTGAAGGCCAAAACCACAGTGTATTTATTTGCTCCCCCACCGAGCAAATTAGTACCGAGGTCGATTTTTATGTGAGGAGGCAAGGGGAAATGGGGGCCAACACGCTGGGGAGTAGGGGAGCTGGATAGTGACAATTGGTATGAAGAGTTTACACTACGTTGAGCAAGGTTTAATATGTGGGGCTGCCCCCACATATGGTTTTTGATTGCAGTATCTCCCAGAACAGATATTACATTTGATCCCGACCCGAAGGCCAAAACAACAGGGCATTTATTTGCTCCCCCAACTGAGCAAATTAGTCAAAGTCCAAGTTTTCTATGTGTATAGTGAAGGGAAAATCGTGATTAACTCCCCGAGGAGTATGGAAGCTAGATAGCGACAATTGGCATGAAGGATTGTCCCTACATTTACCAAGGTCTAATATGTTAGGTTTCCCCCACATACGGTCTTTACTTGCATTTCTGCCGGAACAGATACTACTCTTTTGATATAACATTTTTATTCATAGGAAAAATATAATAGGAAAAATGAACAAAAAACTTAGGCACAAGGCCAAATATAAAAGAAGTGGGATAGTTAAGTTGATTTATCCATCTCGTCTCTATTGTAAAGTTTAAAATATTTTTTTCTCTCAGCCAGCATCATTTACCATTGTAAATTTTTAAATTTGTATTCATGCGTAGAGTGGGAGAGGAGTGTTCCTACTTTAACCAAATTTTAAAATATTTTTTAATCATATCAAAAAATACAAAAAAGATAACAATATTAATAAAATTTCATTTGTATCGGGGACATGGGGAAACAATAAAAACCTTTTTAGTAAGGCCATATATGAAATGCTAGGCCACCCGTTTCACTCTGGTTTGTAAAAGAAACAGGGTTTCGCGGGCAGCCTCTAAATAAAAGGGGGGTCTTAAATTGGGAATAAAAAAGTTGGTGGCGAGCACGGGGGATGTTAGTGTTTGATTTGAATTCCTCAAAGCTGGGTTGAATTTCGAGAGACGGGGTGCAAAAAAAAAGTTGTTATGTTAGCATTGGGGGACTTTGAGGCTTTTTAATAAGAGAAAAAATACTTTTCGGCTGGCTGAGAGAATGGCTGAGTAGGATTAGAAGAAACCACAGAACCGCGCGCTCCACACCTAGGCGAGGAGCACGTATTCAAATTTCGTCCTTCTTTATACACACAGACTTCCTACCTGTGTCCATCTTCTTTCAAAAGCTATGTGATGCAGACTTCTTCTTGCATCTGATGTTTACCTGTAATTGGTGTTTAAAGAAAGCGATCAGATCCTGATCAGAAAACGGCACTCCCCGGCTATCTTGCAGTATTGACGTCCAAATAACCAATCTTGCCACGCCCAGTATCGTAATATAGACAATTTGCCTCTCCGGGTCCTATGGCAACCTCACGTTGTTAACTATGTTTGATACAGTAATCGGGCGAGGGTTCTCGAGGCCGATTCGAGCCGTCACCTCGCCAACATACAACCAGTATGGGCGGAGTTCGCGGCAATAAAAAATGCGTAATCAGTTGTTTCTGCGGTCGTAGTCCCGCAAAGGGGGCAGACCCGCGACTCCAAGAAATGTTGGATACAGACCTGTCTTCTCACCCAGTTCCGTTTTCTGTCCCAAAGGAGCGAGGAAAAGAATGCGACCAGAGCTGTTAGGTGTTGAGCAGGCAGAAGAAGTACGGCCAGTCGGTAAAGGATAAGAGGGAAGACGTATGTGTCGCACGCCTCAGCTCTACGTATAAAGGAAAGTTTCCTAGGAAGCCACGCAATGACCGCAGCTTCCTCCTTTCGCCGTACCCCTGACCAATTCTTATCAAGCTGGTGACCCGGTCCGAACCAGACTCCAAGGACCCGAACCGGGACATCCGTCCAGCTAAAGGGAGCTGGGCGGTTTGCATTGCCACTCCAGGCACTCAACCGCAGTCAGACCGACTTGCTGCTATATATCTTGGCCCCCGTAATTCTTTCGTACTGCGCAAGCGCCTCCGAGATGACCTCGATGTCTCTGCAGCTCGACACGAAGACCGTGACATTATCAGCGAACGCGGATACCTTGGCAGCTGAGCCGCCAGGCATACCCATTCTGCGCAGGGCCGAATTTGCACCCTCACCTCACAGCTTGCAGACCAGAGGCTCCAAGGCCAGAACGCATATCAGGCGCAAAAGCGGACAACCGTGAGGAACCGTCCGAGAGATAAAAAGGGTTTCGAACACTTTCCGTTTACTTGCACTACAGCCATGGTCTGTCGATACATCACGGAGATTCATTAGCAGAAGGCAGATGCCAATACATGATGGACGACCCTATGAAACGCTTTGGATTGATCTAGGTTGATCAGCGCGGCTTCCGTGTCGTCATCTATTCCTCCCTCTAGGATCGTGAGGATCAGGCGCAAGTTGTTCTGAATCGATCTCCTCTTTCACAGTGTAGTTCTGTTCCGGTAACAACCTGCAGCCGATGCGACAGGATCTTGAGAAAAATCTTCAACTCTGTAAAGCCGAGTTATGGGCCTGTAGTCGTCTAACTCTTCCCGCCATGTCCATCACCGTTCTTCAGCAATGTGATCACTCCCTTGGTTACATGACCTGGGATCGATCCCTGAGCGAAATACTTGTTGAAATCATCTGTCAGAAGACACATAAATATTGGCGACAGCCTCAAATACAGTTCGTATTGCAGACCATCAAGTGCCGGGGATCTGTCACAGCTGACCTGCTTCAGCGCAATAAATACCTCTTTCTCCGACACCGGCCCTCGCAACTAGCCGCTCTAACCGCGGCAAGACGGGGAAAGTCGGCCAAATAGTCGCAAAACTCAAGGACTGGAAGATCGCTCCTCGAAATTTTCCTGAAACCGCTCGCAGATCTCTCGCGTCGATTCAAGGGTGCGTTCATCCGGATGTCTAACTTTTGCAATGTATTTGTCCGAGCAACGCCTATAAATCTCAAGACGCGCGACAGCGTCAGAGTTGACTGCTTCTTTTCCTATTTTTCTAAGCCTAGCTCCGACTACGTGACCTGCATAGCGCTCGCTAGTCTCGCTCAGAAGATCCTGCCTGACAAGTTCCTGACCAACCCTACCACCCTCCACCGTAGCTCGGGCTTTTTTCTGTTCTAGCTGCTTTATCGTCTTGACCTTATCTACTACGAGGATTGTGCATATTGATAGAGAAGTTTCTAATGTTGGTTTTTAGACCTAACCACCACTTGCTCCCGGTAACCGCTCCCACTAGTGCCTTTGTAATTAATTTTCTTAACTTGTCTCGGAAGTCCTGTATCTCCAGAAGTGAGATGTTTTTCTCTAAATACTCCGCTAAATTAGGCCTATTTCCTAGCTTCAACCGGGTCATAACTAGGTTATGGTCTGACTGACCTAACCAAGTGAATGTGGAGAAAGATAGAAAATATATTTCACCTCTTCTAACTAGTATCCTGTCCAAATAGGTATTCGGATAGGATCTAGACATCAGATCAGCCAGGCTGGACTCACATCTCACCGACCGTTTGGCTTCGCTTCCTAGTTTATCTAACTCTGGGTCTAGGATCGCGTTCCAATCCCCCATTAGCACTACCCACTTCGTCAATCTACAAATGTGTCAAGCTGACCGAAGAATGAGACCCTCTCGCGAGCGGTGCTGGCCGCATGAACTGCGACTGCTCGAAACACAGAATCTTTTTCGGCAATATCTGCCACGACCAGCCTATCCACCGTATCTCTATGAAAAACGCCGACCGTCGTGGGCAGAGTTGGTTTCACTAGCAAGGACACTCCCGTTCACCGTGAGCTGTCATATGCAAAGAACATTCCGAAATTCTGGTTCAGCACCTGACAGCCCACAGAAGAAACGAAATGCATCTCTTGGATCGCAGCAATATACACTCCGAGGGAAAGAGGTCGTGCCGGAGGCGAGCCGCCCGCCCCGGTGATCTTAAGCCCCTCGCATTCAAACTGGCCAAATTTAAACACATGGTATCTACCTTGGGGTGTGTTGCACTTGCCTCACAAGTCGGTCGGCGTAACTATGCCGACATTGTACGCGATGCTCAAGGAGGTCAGGTTTTTCAGATCCTGACCTCTCACAATGTCGCCAACGTCTAGGGGAAAGGTCAACTTTAGGGGCCTGTAGAGAGACAGATGAACCCTAACTGGGGCCCTTCCCTTACATTGTTTTGGCAGTTCGTTAAGGGAAGAGTCACTTTAAAAATCATTCTTGAAGAGCCCCCTTCATCTGCCTCCAGAAGTGACCACAAGTTACACTTGCAAGTCTCTGGAGTTCTGACGAAAGTTATTAGGAGCGGGGCTTCCGGGAAATTAGTGGGGATGTTGACATATTTCCCCTCTATCTGTTAGTAACCCAGCAGCGGTTTAAAGTCTTTCTCTGCCGATGTGTAATTGCCGTCGCCACAGACAGAGAGTCAATTTGGCAAAATTCATTCAGTTTGGCTGGCCCTCGAGAGGCAGAATGGTCCCTTCTTCTCTCGTGTTCATTCGTTTTTTTTTCTTTGGGGTGATGGGGCAGTTTGCATACGTGTGGAGGTGGATGTTGGTGCGGTCTCAGGTGTTGGTGTAGTGGGCGTGGTGTGTGTGAGTTGCCTGGTGTTGGTGCTGTGTTGAGTGTTGCGTGTTGGGTGGTGGTTAATGGGGTGTTTGGTGTTGGTACGGTGTCTGGTGCAGGGTGGGATTTGTTGTTGTTGTTGTTGTTGTTGTTTGGGATGGTGTACGCTCACAGGAGATCGGGGCAACCTTTTCTTCCCCTTTTTTGATTCTCTGTTTCTTTCTTTTCTGTTCCTCAAATGGGCCAGGTAGCGGAGTGTTTTGTTTTCCCACCCTTTCGTTGGTAGACTCATCTTCCGCGGTCCAAGATTGGTTGTTCACCAGTTGGTGGCTTCTCCATGGTGGGCGCGGGCTGCGGCCCTATCCTGCCTTTCTCCTCTTCTTCTGAGTTGTTATGTGTTGCTTCCTCTATCGGGGAGCTTTCTAGGGGAGCAATGTGGTGCATATTAGGCAGTATGCCCCTCTTCTCGGCATCTCTCACACAGACCAAAGTGTAGCGGAGAAAAAAGAAAAAAATAGAGGAAATGGGGTAGAGCGGATCAGAAGAGAACAGAGGTTTGCCCTCCCTTTGTGGGGAGGTCGGGTTAGCAGCTCGAATCCCCTGGTAGGGGGAGAACAGAGAAGGAAGACATAGTGGGTGCAAGCGGGTCAGAGTGCTACATCGCAATTAAGAAAGAGAGGGGATTGACCTCTCTGATCAGGGAGGGGAGCAGAAACGAAGAAAACCACAAAACCACGACACCTACCCACAACCAACAGTAAGCAAGCGATAAAGAGCATCCAGTCTGCTCAATCCGTTGAGAGAGCAGCGAAGGAAGACAAAGTTTGGGGCTGGCAGGTCAGAGTGCTGCACAGGCAATTAAGAGAGGAGAGAATATACCATTTCAATCTCAGAGGTGAGGAGGAGACGAAGTACCCAACAAAAAATACCTCTGCTAACCCGACCAGGTCGCGCCAACCTAAGAAAGTTTTGTCGGTCCCGAAAACAGCAAACTCAAAAAGAAAGGATCGGTTTGAGGTCCAGACAACCACACAATGGCGTCGGTCCTGGGGGAAGCTAAGAGGGTCCTGACTCCCCCCAAATTGGGGTCGATTCCACTTACACAATTAGTAAGTCACGAAAGTGACAAAAGTAACACCTTGAATTAACTCGGGGGTCAAATGGCCCAACCCTTTGGAAAAATCAAAAATGGGGTAACTGGGCGAAATAATACTACATATAGATCCCGGCCCGAAGGCCAACAACAACAGGAAAAAGGAAAAACTTTTTCTATTAGTATTTATTTGCTTTCTAACCAAAGCAAAATGTGACACAAGGTCGTTTTTAATGTTTGATTAAACCAACTCCCCCCCGAAAAAAAAGGAAAAAGGGGATGTCTTGTTGGGACTATAAATAATAATTGCCCCAGTATATAGGGGGTCCCGTCCATTGACCGGGAGAAATTACCTTAATTGCAGCATCTGCAGACAGATACTACACTTTGATCCCAACCCGTTGGCTAAGAACAAAAGAAAAGAGGCAAGCGTTTTTCTATTTATTTGCTTTTATTTATTTTTTTTTTGTTTAGTGGTTGGCCCCGGCCCTAGCATTATCTATGGCCAGAGCCCCATTTGGGACCCAAAGCATTTAGTCACAAGGAAGGTAGGGGGAAGTGGGGGCTTCGAGGGTCATTATTAATTAATAACTAGGTATTTGAATGACTTGATTAAGTATCCCTACACTAAGCGACTATCACAATTATACCTTATTCATACCATGGGGCTTATCTACTTAAAGTCTCCCCAGCGTATATGTTGGCTTTATTCTGCAAAAATAATTATTTAAAATTGAACAAAAAACAAAAATTATGTGTGCAAACAAAGTTTTTTTTTTAATATAATAAATGTGGGATGAGATGATGTGGAGGGGGTAGCTAAGGTACACCAAAATAGAAAGAAAAAAACTAAACAGAATTCCTGTGGGGGCGGTTTAGTAAAGGATCCTCCCAACTAACTTCTAAATATGGAACGCCCACAGTCTTAAGGGTACTACTGGGTGTGTTACTCCCAATTTAAAAAATCTCGACACGAACACTGGGGCACAACAGGGAGTGGTTGGCCCCGAAACGGTCACTGGAGTACCACCGGCAGGGGTACCCCCACAAAAAACATTGCCCCTCAACTGGGCGTGTTTTTCCCAGAACCGATCACTGTGGAACCCGGCACGAACATTGGAGCACCACGGGTTGTGGTGCTTTCCGAACCGATCTCAGGGGAACCCGTCACGTACATTGGAGCACCACCGGGTGTGGTGCCCCCGAACCGATCACTGTAGTTCCCCCCACCACGAATACTTGAGAACCACCGGATGTGGTGCTCCCCGCCACGGACCCAAAACCGGGGGTGTTCCTCATAGTGGCAGGAGCAGAGGTATGCTCCCTCTAGTGATGGCCAAGTGTCTTTGCTCGAGCCGCTGATTCGGAACTAGGGGGGCTTCGCCTAACGAGGAACGTCAGTCTCCCATCGACGTGCCAGCTGCTTAAGTCGAGCTCTAATGAGAACACACATTTTTTAAATGTGGCATGACACCAAAAAGGGTGTGGGGCGAATGGGGGGCGAGGGCCATCCACTTGATAAGTCCCTACAACTAGTGCCGCTCACCACAATACCGCATTCACTCGTGGGATTGTATCTATTTAAAAGCCCCCCGATGGCATGAACAATATTCACAAGCCTTTTTTTTAGCTAAGGGACTGATCCACTACGGGATTTTCTAATCTAGACTGGCGATTGCTTTTCCGGTCACTGTGTGCCATGCTAAGGCAAGGAACACGTACTCAGGCCTGTTTCGTACGAACGCACATAAACTAGCGGTGTGAATCCACCGCCTACTAAACTGTTAGCGAGATAACCTCCTTCTATCGCATCTGATTTTGATTTTAAGTTGGTGTTTTAAATACAAAATCAGATCCGATGAGAAGGCGTCTCCCCCCACGCCCTATCTCTATGCGTGAAACCCACACTACTAGTCTAGCTACGGCCAAGGTCGGTAGGAGTCCCATTCGTTCCTCCCTAGGCCATAAGGGGTCTGCGTTATAGGTTGGGGATGATAAATCAGGGATCGTCGCCTGATTGGGGACGACGCGAGCCGTGACTAACTGACATACCCCCAGTATTCACGAATCTTGGAAAAAGTACAAAATGCATGATCTACAGTTTCTAAGCTCACTTCCTCGCACCGTGGACAAAAAGGGCTAAATGCCCTACCAATTCTGAACAGTATGTCAGTGAGTGGAGAAGGGTTTCTAACCAATCGCCATTTCAGGGAAAATTCGGATTGTTAAGATATCCTCGGTCTGGCGCCCAATTCCATAGATGGCTAACCTCCCCCACCGAAAGCTGCAGCCGCTCCCCAAGCTGGTCCAAAGCGTAATTGTGTCCATATATATTTATGCACACGTATATATTTTTGTTTAACACATTTTGCCTACCACTCTCCTCCTCGAGTTTTTTGTCTTCAGACAGGGCACTTACTATATAAAGTATTTGAATCAATGCAAAACTTTATATTGCGATTTTAGCTCGAATAAATATCGGTGCAAAAGTTTGAAAATTAAACAATAATAAAATATTGCAGGTAAAGGTCGAACGCCGGCATTACGAATGCATTACGTAGTAGCTATTTTTTATGCTTTTACTTTTAGCCCTGCAGCAAACATGTTTTCATATTCCAGTCATTGACCGCAGACGCAAAATAACTAGTGAGCTGAATTTTTTGGTTTCAATTCTCGGTGGTGGCGCAAAAGAATTTTTTTGATGTACCTTTTAAATCATAACTATATATTGAATCCAATCTCTCTCTCTCTCTCTCTCTCTCTATATATATATATATATATATATAGAGAGAGAGAGAGAGAGAGAGGGAGATATATGTATATATATATATATGTATATATATATATCTATATATATATATATATATATATATATATATATATATATATATATATAAACCTGAAAATATATATCTTTCTTTTCTCTATGGTAGTAAAGGAAGACTATTATACCGAAAGGCATTCCTTTATTATGCACTTTTTACTATATAGATATGCACGGGTAGACCTGCTAGTATATATATATATATATATATATATATATATATATATATATATATATATATATATATATATATATATATATATATATATATATATATCCGTGTGTTTGTATATACCATAGTTGATTTTGGTTGAGAACAAATAATATTTTACCAATAACAAAGAAAATCTGAAACGTCACGTCTATGTGCCCCATTCATATTGAAATTAAGTAGGATTCAGTTAAATGTCTTTATCAACTCATCAGATGAATGAAAGAAACTGAAAAGTAAGGCACTATTAAGCGCATAACTTTTTATACTATCATGCTTCTGATGAAAAATATATATGTCGAGATAAAGAACACTACAAGAAAATGCCTTATGAGGTAGGAAATTTTAAAATTACGCAAGTATAAGCAGAAAACGTATTATAGAACAAGCGACATGTACAGGGGATTATAGAATAATTCAAATTAGTTTGCAGCTTTGTAGTAATGGTATGAAAACTTATCTATGCAACACACGCATATACACACACACATATATATGTATATGTACATATGTGTATATATACATATATTTATGTATATATATATTTATATATATAAAAATATATATATATTTATATATATAAATATATATATATATATATTTATACATACATATATAAATATATGTGTATATATATATATTTATATATACACTCATATATGACCACTCATATATGGCCACTTTACCCCCTAAGCCTCCTTAGTATGTCGCTTAACATAAATACTATACACTCATATACGACGCCGTAGCCCTATGTACCACACATTTACACCCCATAACATTCAGCGATATGTTTATCCTTATAATATGACAATCACTCAGAGTTCCCGCCTTATAGTTGCTAGGTTTTGATTTCTAATGTTTATTTACGTCTTTATCACATAGATATCCTGTGACTTGCTCTTCTTTCTATTATTTACTTTTTAACAACTTATTATATATTTACTATCTACATTATTTAACTAATTATGTAATTTACTATCTACATATATTATATATTTATTTTATATTTTTATGTATTTGTGTGTGTGTATATATACTCATGAATGTTCTCTTCTCACATTGATGGGTGTGCGTATGTGTATATGTGTGTATATGTGTATTTGTGTTATTTACTCATTATAAATATTCCCTTAAATAGGTTTATTAATTTATTATTTTATTAACTTGCTGATATGCTTACCTATTTGTATATTATCAAAATAAACCTGTAACGTATAATCCATTATTTATAAAATAAATATAAAAAAACAAAAAAAATATTGTTCAATCTCCCCCGCCTACAACTCTCGCTATCACCTTAAACCCCGTATGCAACATGTTTTTCCTCCTCCCACCACGCCGACAAATGCTGATTTACAACAAGTTGCAATGGTGAGCTGTTAAACTAACTGCTACTGCCACTTAAACTTAAGCCGTTATAAACTACAACAACATCCATAAACATAAACACATAATTTATGTTTGATAATAAACCCCCTCTCATTATAAACACTCCTACTACTTATAATTCCAACGTCCTCTGCCTCCACTCCCCCATTCTTGTCTACCTCCCCTTCATCTGCTACGATTTTTTTCCATTCTTATTTTGTATTAAAACTCGGTCCATCTATGGATTCTAACGAAACTGGTTGAATATTTCGTCATATTCTGAGGGTATCTTAATAGCGTAAACAATATGTAAATCTATTCCGGACTCATAGCAATAAATTTCGTATATACTGCTCTGGCTACTCATTTAGCACTCTAGTCCGTTTTTTTTTTCAACAATTTTATATATATATATATATATATATATATATATATATATATATATATATATACGCACATTATATGTATATATATATATATATATATATATATATATATATATATATATATATATATATATATATATATATAAAGAGTTGGACCGTAGATGAGATAAAGAAAAAGTCGTCCTCAGAAATTTAGTCAGGTTTACAGTTAAAATCATTGTAAATATTCATGGATATTTCAGCCATTATGTAGTAAATATAGTAAATCTTGGAAATGTATGTTCTATTGGCAGATATAATTAACTTAGCAGAAACACAATACAAAATTAGAAAGGAACTAGTGCACAAAATCATGGGGGACAATATGCAAAATTAAAAAAAATGTTGATATTAATCCGAGAACTCTAGCCTAAAAAGATACGTGAATTTAACAAAGATCGCCTGAATAAAATGGACGCACACGATTACCAATCTTGCAAAATGATAAAAAATTAGGAAACTAAAATGAAAAGTGCATGCATTCCAAATTAAAATACGATATTAAAAAAAAATAAGTGAAAAATTAACGATAAAACTGTTATATATACGAATATTATACATCAGTTGTAATCAAGGATAAAGTTTAGCAAAAAAAAATGAATATCTCACAGACATACAAATTAATCGCATACTACCTGCCAACATAGCCGCTTATTTATCATATTACTTATTGGAAGATTAAAATATTCCGATATATTAGATAAAAACGGATACTAGTTGCCGATATTAATGCTTTGCACTTAGAGAAAATTTGAATATATTCTAATTCTGGTTCTTGTAGTTTCGTTTATAAATTCCTTACCCTTCCTCATTTTATGCACATGCATGTACACATCACATCTAATTCAATTATATTGTGAGTTGAGTGTGCAAATATTATGTAAAATATTGTTAAAAGCAAAATGGTCTACTCGTATGAGTAGGATAATATTAATTCAGGAAACTTGAAATAATCATATTTTAAACACAGCAGTTATGCTAATTCAAACATTGATGTAGTATTATAATGTTTTTAATGAACTTAAGATCAAATTTGTGGCAATAATAACACCCTCGATACACAAGTCCCACTTCAACAAATAAATAATAAAGAGGTGAAGAAATCCAAAGAAAATATATAAATTAATTTCTACCACGTAAACTCAACATCAAAAGTAATTTATTAAAAGCGTAACAAACTATATCACATTGATATCACGGAATATTAAATAAAACTCCTGTTACATTGTTTTTTTTTTCTACTATGCATTTTATAACGTAAACATATAATTTATTCTAAAAAAGAAAATACCAAAAACAAAATCATCTGTACATACTAACTAATTAAAAAACAAACAAACTACTCTATCATCGCTAATTTTAAAAATAGTTGTCTGGACAGTGTAATAAATTACTTATATACAGTTACTCCGACTTAGGCTAAATAATAATATGTGCCACACATATTACGCTTCTTTATAAAGAATGGACAGTACTCAAAATCTTACTCTATCTAATATATCGTCACATAACGCAGCATGATATAATCAGAAATTTAAAATATCGCCTAATACGTTTAAGAAGAGTCAAGCTTGTACCGATAATGATAATAATTGATCCCCTGCACGTTATATTATTCAAGGTTTTATCTGAAAACGGACCTTTAAAATTTAATAGTCTTCTTCAAAATCAATATTCATGTTTTTGCCCAGTTTTTTTTTTCATTTGAAAGGGCAGTAATAGCAGGAATAAATCGCCTGATTGCACTACAGCCATTAGAGCCCTTTTTTTCAAATAAAATATAATGGTCATAGACATACGCTATTCGAAAATATTCAACTCAAATTCATCATGCGGTTAGCTATTACAACACTGTATTTTGGAAGTATTATAAAGATAACTATACAAAATTTAAGCAATCTCCCATCTTACTGACTGGGAAATTATTACGTATTCCAACTTTAAGAATCCAAGAGATACCTTATATTTATCCTTTTTAACTTAATGGTACACCCTTCATTTTTTCATGACGTCACAAACTTTCATTTTAAATTTCTGTATTGTTCTTATTTATTTATATGCTTTGATGTATGTATATATTTGAAAAACATATTCTTTCTCCTTATAATTTTATGGAGAAAAAGATTAATCCACAATTCTACTAGTTTTCACTAACAACATTATTTGAAGAATGATATATTTATATTTGTTCTTACAAGTTTTACTTCATATCATAAGGTTTCCATATTTTTCATTGATGAATTGCAAGAGTATTGTTATTATTGCGCATCAAGGTGGCTCTGCACGTATATATATATATATATATATATATATATATATATATATACATACATACATATACGTGTGTTTATATAAATAGACATATGTTTTTGCATACTTTTTTGTCTCTGCAAATTATGTACGAATAAATTTACATTCTTCCTCTTTTTTGATAAATCAGTAATCAGCTGGGGTTATTTATCACTAATCTTAAACTAGGCCCAACTTTCACAGAGCACGAACACACACATGCACACACACTATATATATATATATATATATATATATATATATATATGTATATATATATATATATATATAATTATAACACTTAAGTGGCATTGTAACGGGTGTCTTAATCCAACATCCTGGTTAAGACTTCCTGCTGCACGTGCATACATAAACATGAACACCTAACGTAATACGGAAATGAACAATGTAAAAAAATGTAGAAAGTATTAACGATTGTGTACTTGAATGATTTAAACACGAAAAAAATGACGATAAAAACGTACACAGTCAAACAATACGTTTTATTACCGCGTGTATTATTTATTTGTAACGCAAATTAAAATGAAACAAGAAAATATTTACAAATAAATTTTCAACGCGAACAATAAAACGTTTTTTTTTTAATGTGCACGTTTTCAGCGTCTCAATTTTGTGTTCGCGTTTAAATTATCCAAATAAACAATTGTTTATACTTTCTGCATTTTATTACATTGCTCATTTTCTTTATTACGTTTAAGTTTTTTTAACGCAATTTTCTTACAAATAAATCTAATTTAACCCGTTGACAATTATGAGACCATTTTACAACGAAGTTGTTGTCTATTTTTGTATGTTTTTTTTTTTGCGTTACAAATAAATATTACAAATAACGTATTATTTTTCTTTGTACGTTTTCAGCGTCCCGATTATTTTTCATTTCGCGTTAAAATTTAACGATATATTAAAATTTGAATTTAACTTTACGTATTATTCTATCTGTTCCGTGCATCATATTTACCTATAAGTTTGGCAAAGCACATATAATTCAATGGTTGTAAGTATTTTTTTCAAAAATATACAATCATAAACAGAACGACTAATAGAAAGCAACCAATGTTCTTTTTTTATTTTAATATACTTTCACAGAAATGTGTCTGTTATGTCACACAATGTGTGTTCTTTACGTCAGAAGTGTCACACTCATGCATTAATTCCATTGCTTATATAACATACTGACCTACCGCGTCACTGGTAGTCTGATATATATATATATATATATATATATATATATATATATATATATATATATATATATATATATAAATATATATATATATATATATATATATATATATATATATATATATATATATTGTGTACGTTTGTGTGTTAGTGTATGTTTCTACTGCTACCAAAGTAAGACATTTATGTTTTGGCAATTTTCACATCCAAAGCAACAACAAATGTATAGACTTATATAGATGTATAAACAAGAAAAGTACGTAAAATATATACCCCTTATTATTCTGCCGACAATTCTTTTTAACTTGTTCATAAATTCCATTTTATTATACTAACAGCGAACCAGAAATTAGATATGTGTGTTTGGCTGATTGTAATTGAAAGCGTGTTCCGTTTTCAAAACAATTACTGTTGCTGAACAAATAATTTTAGGATTTTTGTTTTGTAGAACGTTTTATGGTCTAAGATGTATCTTGTTTCTTTATATTATTAACGGTGTCAGCGGTCTTTACCTTATAGACATTTCCGATGCTCCCGTTTTAGATACGTTCGTTTATCTATCTTCTTATCTGATTCTCAAATGACACACGAGCTAAGCTGTTCTCACTAATTGAAACTGTTATTCTTTGACGGGCGTTTCACAAACGATTATAGTACTAAAACACAGTGTTTGAAGAAAAAAAACGCAGTTTATTATAGTAATTGATTTTTTTGTTACCTTTACTTTTTATGGAAGTAAAGCCATGCTACTTTGATATATAACACGAGAAATACTGTGTATATGTGGTTAAGCGTCTTACATCGCCTCTATGGACTCGAAAATAACATTTTACTGAAATTTAAGACATAAGATCATTATGTGCCTAACAGTGATCTCATATAGCTTTCTCCCCAGAATACCTTGGATAATTTTCAATAATTGTTAATCAAAATAATAAAATAAAAGAATGCATATCTAAGAAAATGACCTCAAATCTGTAATGGAAGTGGTCACATTCAATGCTACCAAGACTGAGCTTGTTTCCACCAATAATTAAAAGAAAACATCTCTACCAGAAATAGCAATGGCCAAGAACACATTACCCGAAAGCACTTCCGTAAAACTCCTCGGTCTAACGGTTACAGGGAATATGAACTGAAATAGATACATAGACACCATGTCCAATGCTGCTGCGAAAGAGGTGGACTCTCTCTACCGTGCTAGAAAACTATTTACGCCTGAAAGTATCCTATACCAGTATTATGACCACCATTCGCCCATGTATGGAGTGCTGTTTTCATATTTGGGCTGTTGCATCATCTAAGTGACTTTCAGTCCTTGAAATATTCTTAACTGTAATCTCGTCCATTAGGACAGGTCGATGTGCAACATTTTCAGAAAATAAACATGCCATTGGTGATGATAGTTGGAATTTGATGTGGTAAGAACATATACCAAAAATTAGATTCCCATCTTGAACAAAAAATTGAGCATTTAATTTTAAAAATCGTGTAGAAAAGTAGTATTTTTCACAACACTGACTTTGAAATTTCACTATTTTTATAAAATATTCAATTGACATTGATATATTTATATGAAATACATTGAAAGAAAAATAAATACATGGATTATAATTTTAATTATAAACCACAGCAAAATATCTCAACCTTTACATCATTAATTAAACAAAAATAGTAAAAGAAGGTAATTAACAACTAAGTATTTTAAATTTCACAATTCAAAAAGATGGGGAGCTGTATTACAAAATATAACAACTTGATACAATTTATTATGTATTATACTTTTTTATTAGAGGCAATAATAAAAACATGTAATAGAACTAAACTTTTCTTTATAATTTTCTTGGAGGAAAATGTAGGTCTAATTTGCTGGCTTGGTGATTTTGTAATAAAGTCTCTGTGTCTTGCCTCCTGCCCATATACAACATTTTGTGAAAAATCAATCAAATTTGACTGCAAAATTGATCGAAGCAATACACAAAAAAACAAACACTTATTTGAAACAGACTTATTTTTTTATATTTTTGCGATGTAATATGAATAAAACTAACTATTTTTGGGTTAATTAAGAAAACTAATAAAATTTAATGGATAAATATTTATTTCCCTAATGGACACAATCGTTTTAATGCCCTCTTCTCTCACATCCAATTCATCTGAGATTATCGATATTATATTTTCCAGAAGTAGTGCAAAAGAACTATATTTAGAACTATGCAAAATAGTAATTTGGATTTCAGTTAACTGTTTTTTTTTTCTCTGAATCATGTAAAACTACACTCTTGTTGGTTAAAAAAAATATTGTCAATTTTGATCTCAAACCAACTAACTGCATACACGTGGATGATAAATTTAACCAGAATGTTTAATTTATCATAGTGTTAGGATAAACAACTCTAGTCCATGAACACATGAATCTTGCGGCTTATGTTAACCATCTTCCTTGATTCAAGGGCCCAATTTTCTAAGTTAACTTCTCCACAAGAAATGCCAACAGCATACTCAAAATGTGGCCTCTGGTCCTTACACTTAAATTATTTGTTTCTCCTGCTGTCAGATACTGATGATCCGGAGGGACACTAATTTTTTAGAATTCTACTTGAGGCAAATCTTGATAATTATTGATACAAAGTTTCCCCAAAGGACTAGTAAACAATATTAGGAGTTTTGTTGTTCCATCAATTAATTTTAAAAAAAAAGTTTTTCTAGTGGAACCTGAAAATAGAAAAATGTGCATGTCTAATAATAGAGCTAGATTATATAATAAATACCAATATATTATTCAATTTTCAACAAAAAAGGAACATAATTGCAGGTGAATCTATAAAATTAATTTTACCTCCTTGTTAGGTGGACAAGTGCAGATTATATGTCTTTTTTGACAATTTTCTGTTTTGCACTTTACTGCAAAGTCATCACATCTCAAGGCAGAACGTTACATCTACAAGAAAATATATCAAACCGTCTGTCTAGTTGTTCCTTCATTCTTTTTACTTGGACTGCTGCAAGAGATTTCCTGTTTATCTGTTTGCCCCTCTTTTAGCAAAATATATCGAACTTTTGTCCGATATAATGTTATCTTAACAAGGGTGTTTGTGGATTAACTGCTTGCCGAATACTAATTATTTCCTTGGCAATTAACTAAGAAATATCACTATTTTTAAAAGTTTTCGAGGAAATAACTAAACTGAATGATTTGTCGTGAAGTTGGAGTGTTGTTTCATCCAAATGGCAAGGTGGTGTAGCAAATTTTGTGAACCACGCGTTTAAACTGGACATCGGGCGTTTACTGACATTCTAAGCTGAAAAGTAAAATAAATAAATGAATTATAACTGAAGTAAAGTGTTTTAGGTTGTGTTCCAGTTTCATACGTAAAAAAGTGCTAGTTATAAGAAATAATGAACAACTTTGTAGAGCGAGAGGACCATACCAAATAAGAGGCATAGTAGGTTTTAGTTTAGACATTTTTAGCAGATTTTAGCTCCTCCTTCGATAACATGAAGTTATCCTTAAAGAGATGTATTCTTGCTGTAGCTGAGCCATTTTAAACGAGCGTTTAGTGTTTAGAGTTTGTAAAAGCAGTGCTTGTGCATCTATGTTACTATGCTATTTTTATAGTATTTTCACGTTAAATTTAATTGTTATGCTATTTTTGCTTATTGAATTTTTAGGTGAAAGTACAGAATAGTCATAATTCAACCTCCTTCCCATATTAAGAATGGCTTTAAAGGAGTTTACTTATTTACTGGTATTAATCTTTGTGGGTTATCTGATTTTAAAACTATAATTTCAGAAGAAAAACACTGCTTAAAAACAATTAATCTCTAAAAATAAAAGAAATAAAAATTTGATACTAATTATTTTGCAAAGTATTTTTCATTAAGTAGAAACATTTTAAAATTTACAGAGGTATGCTTCGTAAAGAATGTGTAGAATACACATGTATGGACTATTTTTTTAATATAAAACTTGAAAATTACCATATTTTAATACAAATTCCAAATCAAATTTGCTGTGAAATATTAGGTTGGTTCAAAAATAATGGCATTATTTTTTAACCAACCTTATAGAAAACAAAATAAAACATATAATATATATGTTTAAATTCACTGAAGGCGCGTGAAATATAATAATACATATTTTAAACAAGTCTTTTTCCTTGTTTCTTTCGAAATAATTAAGTCTAAATCGTAATGTTTGCAAATTAAATAATAAGCAAACGTTAATTTACAATACCAATAACGAGCGTGTTTGCGACGGGGAAATCTATTAAATGATCCTAATTATGATATAATAAAATTATTTATTTTTATGTAAATTATAAAATTATTAATTCCATCTACTAACTAACTAACTAATGAATTAATTTTATTCAAACAATTTTCTCTAAATAAATATATGCAAATAATAGGGGGAAATAAGTTCAATCCAGCGACTGACACCCTTTCTAACTCAACAATAAACAACAACATATGCAAATAATAAATAAAATATTTATCAATATTCAAATTTTATTTTTAGCTGCAATATTTTAAGTAAAAAAAAATATTATTTTTTACTTTACTAGAATATCTTGTTCTTTACCTTCCAGGTTGAATTTCTTTACCTTTACTTTTCCAGGATTAATAAAATCTTAAGAATATTACTTTTCATGCGCGCATTTTTCCATATAATATATATATATATATATATATATATATATATATATATATATATATATATATATATATATATATATACTAGCATGGTGGAGGTATATTGCTCTTGATTGAATGGCGATAAATCAATATTCCTGATTCCTATATATTCATCGTCACCGGAAAGTGTAAAATCACCACTTTTCAATCAAAGTTTGGATGACTTTTCTAGTAGGAAACCATTCGATGTGCATGAGAAAAAAGCTTCTATCCACTTCTCGGTGTCTCGTTAACAATACGTGCTAGTCTACACGCACATAAGTTAATCTTAATAAATCTCTATTAATGGCACGAAAATTAACTAATATAACTCAAGACGAAACTAAACTAATACTTACAGCTAGACAGTCTTTAATAACATTTGATAATAAATATTGGACCAGGAAAAATACCCCTAACCACTTCAACATTTTAATGGGATCGACGGACTCGACTCAGGTCACTGATCTGGTTGGCTATTTCCTTTTAAATGAAATACATTGTATACTCAATAAACAATTCAAACTTGAAGGAGGGCTATATAGAGATGATGCACTTTTCATAACGAATTCTACTAATAAAAATTATGAAAAAGCAATTAAAGCTCTACATAAATTATTTAAAAATTATGGACTTAGTATAAAAATCGACCCTAATAAAGAAATTGTTAATTTCTTAGACATAACATTAAATCTTGAAAATTCTACCTTTGAACCATACCATAAACCTAACCAATCACTTCTATATGTCCACAATCAATCAAAACACCCTAAGTCAATATTAAAATCAATAGTTCCCAATATCACTCTAAGAATGTCTAGACTGTCTTCTACTAAATCAATATTTACCAAAAATGAAAAATACTATAATGAAGCCCTTAAAAACTCTGGATATAACTCACAAATTAAATTCATAAATGAAAATGATAGAAACATAAACTGCATTAAAAATAAACCAATTAAGAGCGTAATAACATACAATATGGCAATGTATTCCCGTATACGAGTTAAGAAAAATAACCAAGAGACAAAAAAAGATAAAACCAAACTGCAAATATTAGATAATAATACAAATAAACAGCAAACTAAAACCCGCAAACGTAAGAATAGACACAAGGAGATCCTATGGTTCAACCCCCCGTATTCCAAAAACCTAGAAACAAACATAGCTAGAGAATTTTTTTAAAATATTAGATAAGAACTTTAATGTCCCCCATAGATATAATAAAATTTTCAATAAGAACACAATTAAAGTCTCTTACTCTACTATGCCTAACCTTCATCAGAAAATAATTAGCTCTAATAATAAGAAAATTAATAAACTACAAAATACAATTATACAAAATACATCGGACCGTAACTGTAGAAGAAAAAATAAATGTCCCCTACAAGGCTCATGTAAAATTAAAAATGTTATCTATAGCTGCACCACATTATAATCCAACAATAGCCCTAACGGAAAATAATCATACTAATCAAGAGGTAATATATATTGGTTCCACATCTGGCCCAATAAAACATAGAATTTCAACGCACACACATTCTTTTAAAAATAACTCTCTATCAAACCAAACTACTCTATCCAACTATATTTGGCAACTAAAAAATAGCAATATTTCTTTCAACTTAAAATGGCAAATAATTGAGACTTGCAAATCATATAAACCAGGAGATAAATCGTGTACACTATGTACAAAAGAAACCCTAAAAATTTTAAAATATGAAGATATAAAAAGCACAACCAAACTAGTAAATTCAAGACACGAGCTTCTAACATGTAATCATAAACGTTGGTTTAAATTTAATAAATATAAACCACCTTAAATCATTAAAAATTACTCATTAGTAAAAATAGATTACAATTTTTTTTTAATAAATTAAGTTAGACCAATTACCGTCCTTAGACCCGTAAATCAAATAATAAATAAAGCCAATAACACATGACAATTATCGCCCCTTTAAAACTTGCAAAATAAATATTCTCTCTATATATATTAACTGTAGCGTCTTTAAATCAAAATACGCTAACGGAAACAATTTACTGCACGAGTGTCGCCCTTTTCAAATTCATCATTCAATGAAATAAAAAGCTATAGCAAACATCTAAATGACTACTTTAAATACAGTTCCTGATTTCAAAAAAAGAAAAACTAAAAGGTAACTATCTCTATATATTTTTCAATCAAATTTATTATGTAAATTCAAAAAATATATTTTTTCTACTCATTTCTACCTCTAACCTATACTAATTTTCTTATAAATTTTAAATTCAAACCTTTTATTTCAATTTTTCAGAATCATCTGCCTTACTTTTAATGCTAGGTTTATTTTTGGTGTCTTTTAAATTCAATAGAAATCCTCCTAAATATGCTGATGAGGAGACCGTGCTTACCAAAAAAACTATGTATAATTGTTTTACGTGACTTCATGTATACCACAAATAAAAATCACAGATTTCCGAAACGATCGTACAGATAATTGACATTGTTGTTGTTCCTTCTTATGAAACTGATTTTTAATTTAATTAAAATTTGATTTTTAAATTAAATTTTTTTTTTAATTTTTAAATTATAAATCACATTACTTAATATTATATATATATACACATATATATATACATATATATATATATATATATATATATATATATATATATATATATATATATATATACATATTTAATTTTTATTTAAAAAATATAATGGAGCAGAAGGTCAGAAAACATTGGCACCGTCGGTTTTCAGCAAAAAAACAAACAAACGAAGAAATGTAGGAAAACAAATGAAAAAAGATAACGAACAGATCTATGAATATAGAGGTCCCAGAAGTAATTACGAAATTACGCGTAGAATAGGGAAATGGCTGCCTAGGAAAGAGAAAAGTATTTGGAACGTTATAAGATCCTCAGGAGAATTAGCCAATAATCCCTCATACAGACTTATAATCTAAGCTAAAAGTCAAATAGGATTGGCCAGTAAAAATGATAAAAGGAATTGCCAATAATATAAAAGGTAAAACCAACCTCAATTTATGGAGTAACCTCCATATATTTGTAAAATGGTTTAATTATATAACTGAACCACATACAGATTTTAGCCCTCAATTTCAAAAGACACTAGGAAAAGCATGAGTATTGCATCTAAATACAAAAGCATTAGCAACCTATAAATATAAATTACCATGCATGTATGGCCAAACGTCTTATTCTTTGAAGGGAAGGCCTGGGGAAAAATCGAATTCAGAACCCGTTTGATATGACAATGGGGGACTTCTATATTGCAGATATCTGCGTCATAGTTGGCCTATTCATCCTAGAGACTCTAAGGAAAAATTCCCAGATCACACATTACGCTTTATAGGCATGATGGTCTTTGCCTCTAACGGGATCACATCGGGAATAGCCTAGACAAGCTTAGAAGCATCTAACGAACACTTTTCACGAACTAGGGGTAAAAAAATAATAAGCACCAACCAATACGAAGTAGGCTTCCTAGATACAATTCTAAATTTAAATTATAAGACACATACACCCTTCCACAAGCCCAATGAAGCACGAAGTTACATAAACAAAGGATGATATAAACGCACTAGAATTTTAAAAACATAGTTTTCAATATCAGGAAAAGAATCTCCACGGTCTCATAAAACGCCGACATCTTCAATCAAGCAGCTCTATATGGCAATGTGGCGCTTCAAAAAAGCGAATTCACAGAAAACATAAAACACCAGCTAACAAAAAACAAGCGTAATAAGAGGCGGAAAATAATTTGGTCTGCACATCCACCTGCCATCAACCTAAAATCACGAGTGGTACATTTATTCCTAAAACTAATAGACAGAAATTTTCCCCCACACCATAAGCTGCACAAATAATTCAACATAAACACAGTTAATGTCAGCTATTCTACCATCCCGCATCGCAAGATAACGCAATGAAAAATAAAATAGAGACTGTTCTTACAAATCAAAGTAATATGGTCTATTAGAGGGAAGATGCAGGGTGAAATGCCTCGTATATGAAGCGACACTCATGCATCAGGCTTCTGATACAGCAGTGATGACTTTCATGTAAAAATGAAAAAAACGTGTAAGCAAATATTTTCATGCATATTTGTTAATTTAGCGCAATAAAAACGAGAAAGACAGCATTAGCTGTCCGAGTATCCAGTTAATAAACAACGAACGACAATTCGCCATAAAAGAAATTATCATACAGAGAAGACCGGCATGCAAACGAGCCTCAAAACGGTGTCCTCTTTGTGATGCCGAGTAAAAAGACATTCTAATAACTATAAATTATCCCCAGGAAAACTGTTTAAACGTCCGCAGTGAAACCCTTAAGGCCAGCATACATAGAAGAAAAACGTTCCTAATAATAAGAGAGAACCGAACAACAAACGAATACACTTCACAGAGGACATCTTTCAAGAGTATTCTAAATGCAGTCAATTTAACGCAAAAAATAATTTAGCAGAAGTGAAAACAAATATTTAGTTAATTTTATTGAAAAAGATAGGAATATTTACAGATATAAATATCTGTACTAAACCCAAATATATAAAACAGTAACAAAAGAAAAATTCCACATTACAAGCCAGTAAACGAAATTAAAATAGATTATCTAAGGTTTCTTATAACGTGATACAAGCTAATTATACCCGGATACATCGTAAGCAAAGATTAACTAAATTGACACATATAGAATACTGATTGATTAATCAAAATATAAGTGTATAAAAATATTATATATATATACACATACACACAAATATAAAAAATAAAGTATAATAAAATAGAAAAGCAAAGTTCATGAATTATAGCACTTTAAATAGCATAAAAGAAAGACCAAAGTATAAAGACTTAATAAAATAGATTAATTACCTCTCTTCGATCAGCCAAGAATAATCGATTTATACCGGAAGCTATGTCGATTAGAATAGGCCAAAATTCACATAAACATAAATTACTAAAATTAAAAAGCTAGAACATTGATATTAAATAAAATATATAGAAATAGTAGTAAGCAGTAGTAAAATAAAAATACACACTATTATTGAAAATATATGCGGTCCTGCAACAGAAAACAATATGGCTGACAAGAGCCTATCATTATTTGCCATTAACTGGCTCCATTATGTTAGGCTTGAAATCGACGGTACCAATGGGTTTCTGACCTTCTCTGCAATTTTATGTAAATACATATTAAACGCTTATATTGGAAAATGTTTCTTTGTAATCGAACACGTTGTTGAAATTATTTTCCATAAAACAGTAAACATATATATATATATATATATATATATATATATATATATATATATATATATATATATATATATATATATAGAGAGAGAGAGAGAGAGAGAGAGAGAGAGAAAGATACATCTATGTAATGTACTGAGTTCGTGTAATCCAGTAAAGAAAACACTAAATATCAGTAAGGGAAAACTTGATAGTGATCAAAAGAAGAAGTGTCGGAAAATAATAACAGGTAAGGATGAGGGTGATAGCATTAATCAGTGAAATAGACGCAAGAGACAGGTTTGGTGCAATCCACAATTTAGCGAGCATCTCGAAAATATTATACCTACGAAATTCTATGGAATAATAGATGAACATTTCCCAGTGGAGATTAAATAAAACAAAATAATAAATAGACCCTCGATAAGATTATGTTTCTCAAATTCTAGCAACTTTACTAACACTATAATAAGCTCTGACAATAGAAAAATCAGCAACATAAGTAATAATAACGAACTAGCATCAAATGAAAGTACCTTAGACAACAATTTAATTGCAGAATACCCGGGAATTATTCGTTGGATGGGATATGTCTCACCTTGGAAATAGTGTATAAATGCGAGATAAAAACCGGCAATACTAAAAAGATATATCTTTGGACCACGGCCGTGTTTAAGGATAGATTTATAAACAACGTAGTATTCTTTAAAAAGAAACCTGATATAGAAACTAATAAAGATGGTGTTAACGATTGCAGGGGAGTGTACAAGAATCAGCAGTAAAAAATTAAAAAGAGGAATACAACTGCATTAAATGATTGGGTCAGGGAAGCTAATAGAAGTAATGAAGAACACGAATAAAAATGGTCAGTAGTGCATAAGGAGGAGAAAGTATAACCCTGGGAAATCAAAAAGGTGCAATCTATGTTTATTGGAAGTCTTTTACAAACTGAATTCTAAAGAGGAAATTTTGACTAAAAGTCTAGATGCCATACAGGGGTGTCTTCACAGGAACAGATTTCTGCTATCACGCCTTAAATGTAACTGAGGTATAACTTTTACAACAATAAGGATCCTCGGATGCCAGGATTACATTATAATGTACAGTTAAATAGTTGGGAATGATGTAATCTAAACGAAGGATCCAAATCTAATAAGCAAATATAGTTTCTATTATTCTTAACTGGGTAAGCAATATAAATAAAGTATAAAACTCATGTAAGAATGGAAGTTTATGTTCCATAAAGGTGAGCATTTTTGTATTATTGTAGCAGTATTGACGGTGACATAAGTGATACCCCTTCTCATCGTAGCGAAATACATTAGGTATGGGTTTGTTGTGCTGTCAGAATAATAATTAGAGGATACATACGATTTTCTTTAGATACGAAAGAATTCAACACACGAATCGTAATTCTGGCTTTGAAGACATGGGTAACCCATCTTGTTATTGGATAAATAATAGATACAGGTAAAATCCATGGGTAAAAAACACACTGTTTTTAAGATTGAAAACATAATTTATATTTTTAATTTGTTAAATAAGCTATGGTAGCAATGTCTGGATCTGTTTAATTAAATTAATTATTAAATCATATACGCTTTCTTGTTTCCAGACCGAAAACATCAAACGTCCTTAATTATATTCCTTTATCTGTTAGTGGAGCTAATATTGCCCTCTTTTCCAACAGAATTAACTATTACTAATAAACAACGAAATTGGAGTATCTACCTTCGCAATTGGTCTAGTAACGATAGGGAAACATTTAATTAGAAAGATAATGAATTTTTAAATATTAAATAATCATAGATAGATTAGAATCCTTTACTCGAAATGCTATATGAGGATTAATATATATATATAATGCAGTCTTTTTATTTATTCTTATATTCAATTAAACATTAAACGTAAAATTGTCTCAATTTAAGTATTAAAACAAACGATAATTTGTTAACATTACTTGCCACTTATGAGCGAATACGAAACTAAAATTAACAGTAACGTTAATGCAAGATTATTGTTGCCATATTATAAATATAGAAATAAAAAAAAATACAAAAAATATTTTAAAAAATAATTATGTGGAATAAAGAAATAGAGACATCTAAGTTAGGAATTCAACGAATGGGATATATTAACAAAATGTGATTTTTTTAAACGGCTAAGGTTTTTTTTGTGGAAACTTCTTATGACTTTGTTTTTAAATAAGGATACGAAAATTAGGTGTTATATTAACCTGTAAGTGGGCTTTTCACGGAGGTTAGAGTGCATTTTTTTCACATACCTTTTTCCGTTAAGGGAGTTTTTTTTTTCTTTTCCTTAAAACAATGCCCTATTGCCAAGAGTGGTGTTATTCATAATGTCCGGTTTTGTGAAAATTTTCAAACTCCATAATGTTTGAAATTGTCGATCTGTTATGGAACAATTGTAACGTAAAATGAAATACACTCCTTGTTGCTACCAACACCTTTTATGAATTCTTGATTTTGCTTATACAGTGCATATATATATATATATATATATATATATATATATATATATATATATATATATATAATTGAAAATATATCTGTGTATGTGTCTGTGTACATTTCCCTACACAAAAGCTTTAATATTTCGGTCTACAGACTCGTGCTTTGACATAAGAGAATTTGAGATTTAGGAACATCGTTTTTATCTAATTAATTTATTTAGCTTTAAATCGGTAAAATCCGATTATTTGACCGCTTAAAACTCTACAAAACTCCTCCGTCAACTTTGGGTCTAAACGCTTGAATTTAAAAATGTAGGTTACTTGGGTATGGATCTAAATTTATAATTCCACTTTAGCCACAAAAATTCATCTAAAGGGTTGAAATTGGCTCAAATTAAAAAAGCATTTCACTTTTGCGGTGTGTACCAAATTACTCTGCAAATTTCTTGTCCAAATATTTGAAATTATACATAAAGTGTATTCAGAGATAGGGCAAGTTTTGCAATCGGTTCGAGTCAACCATTTTAGCTACCCAGGGCTCAAGGTACAAAATCTGTTACTCTTGCGGTGCCCAGCAGGCTAATTTTTTGTCTAAACATTTGAAATTTTATATAACGCGAAGTCAGACATGTGGACAGTCATTTTAATATGTTTTAGAGAAGGATTTGGGTGCCAAATATCAAAGTATAACAAGTTGACTTTTTCAAATTCTACTGAAGTTCTCTGCCAATTTTTGGTCGAAACACTTAGAACTTTAAATGTAGGTAACTTGGACATAAGTAAAACAGTTTATTTTAATTTGAAACCAAAACAATAAATGTTGAACCGTTAAAATATGGGTCAAAATTTGTAACAAAAATACCTCTTCTGTCTATAGGAAATTACTCAGACAGTTTTGGTCCAAACGTTTTACATTTTATATAAAATGATATTCACACATAATGGCAGTACACACGTTTCCAGCAAAGCCGGGCCGAAATGCACGTAGTAAATAAGGCTGGTGTTGAGAGTAATATTAACTTAATAGGAAATAATTTTGGTTTGAGATTAACAGTGAATAAAGAGTTATAAGGTTTAACGTTTTGAGGATTTATACATGTGTATAAAATAAATTTGGATTTAAGATTAATAGCGAATTAATCTTTCTATCAATAACTCTATCCATTTATCTATAAAAGTAAAAAGGTATGTCTCCGTATGTGGGTGTGTGCCAATTTAATTTCCCTACCAAATAACTCTTTCAATTTTCAGTCGAGTGACTCGAGATTTGAGATAAGAGAAATTGCAATTAGGGAAAATGTTTACAGCGGATTTCGGCTTGAAATTACGCTATCTGCTGGGAAAACTTCAACGATTGGATCTTTGAAAACTCTATCGAACTCTCCCGTCAATTATAGGTCAATGCACTTGAAATTTTAAATGTAGGTTACGTTGATATTGGTCAACCATTTAATTTGTTGTAGCCCCCCAACATAAATTTTCAGTGGGAAAAAATTGAGGTAAAATAAAAAAAAAGTCATCCTGTGGTCTTTTCTTAATGACTCAGCCAATTTCTTACCTAAACAGTTGGAATATTACATAAAGTGTTTGGGTCGAAAATTTGGGCTGCCAAGGGATCAGAAATCAAAAGATATCACCTTTGCGACATCTAGCAAACTACTGAACTAGTTTTGTGTCTAAACATTTGGAATTTATACATAAAAAAGCATTCAGTCATTTGAAAGGCATTTTAATCAGTTCTGTGGCGAAAATTTTGCTGTCAAACGTCAAAGTTGAAAGAGTTTACCTTTGCCGATTCTACCAAATTCTTCTGCCAAGTTTGTTTCTAGAGACTTGAAATTTAAAATGTATGTAACGTGGGTATGGGTAAAACTTGTGTTGCGATTTGAGACCATAATAATAAATGTTAAAGGGTAAAATGAGGTTCAAATCTAAAATAAATTCACTTCTGCGGTCTCTACGAAATTGCGCAGACAGATTTTGGTCTGAACATTTTAAATCTTACCTTAAGTGTATTCACGCGAAGGACAACTTAGGAACAGTACATAGGGACCAAGCAAAGCCGGGCAGAAATGTAAGTAGTAAATAAGTTTGGTGTTTAGAGTAATAGTAAATTAATAGCCAATAATGTTGGGTTTAAGATTAATAGTTTGGAGTATAGAACAATAATAAATAATTTGTAAATAATTTTGGGTTGGAGATTAATTGGGAATTAAGCTATGTAGTGGAGAGCAATGGTAAATTAGTAGCAAACAAATTTGTGTTTGAGATTAATAGTCAATTAATAGTGAATCGATTTGGAGTTGAGAATATTAGTAATTTAATAGCAAATAATTTTGATTTGAGATTCATAGTGAATTACTTGTAAATAAGCATACACTTTAGAGAATTAGTAAATTATTAGCAATTAAGTTTGGTTTTAGAACAATAGCGAATTAATAGTAAATAAGTGTTGATTTAAGATTAATAGTAAATTTATATCAAATAATGTTGGGTTTCAGTGAATAATTCGTAAATAAGTTTGGAGTTGAGAACTATAGTAAATTAACAGCAAATATTTTATGGGTTTGAGATTAATAGTGAATTCTTATTCAAGATGTGTTTAGTTAAGTATAATAGTAAGTTAATGTCAAATAATTTTGAGTTTGAGATTCAGAGTGAATTATTAGTAAAATGTTTGGAGTTGAGAAAATAGTAAATTCGTAGCAAATAATTTTGGGATTGAGATTAATGGTGACTTAATAGTAAGTATTTTAGAGTTGAGAGCAATAGTAAATAAATAGTAAATAATTGTGGGTTGACATTATTTTGTAAATTAATAGTAAATTAATTTAGAGTTAAGAATAATAGGAAATTAGTAGCAAATAATTTTGAGTTTTTGATTAATTGTGAATTAATCTATCTATATATCTATTAAAGTAATATTGTGTGTGTGCACGTTTCTCTAGCATACTACTCTGTCAAGTTTGCGTGTACAGACTCGAGATTAACCAAAATGTTTATTGAGACATGGGAAAACATTTGTAATCTTAATTTGGCTACTTCATTTACTCACATAAAATTAATATACGAAAGTATAGATTAATGCGTAAACTTAAAGTATTTACTTCACAAGTGCTCAATACGTAGGTAGAGCTAGTTAGTAATTTATAAAATATATATGGTGATTAAGCTACACTGAGTATTCGGCGTTTCATCCACTCTAGGATTCCCCAGGCTTATGCGCGAATCCAGTGGTTGTTTATCGTTTTTATATGGTCCTTTTCTTTTGAGGATTTAGTTGGCCAATCAGCTTTCTAGTATCCACCGCGCCCTTTCCTATCAGCCAATGGGCATGTCTTTTATCGGACAAAGGGCATATTTTAAAACTAGGTTAGTGTTTTTTTATTGTTAGTGTGTATATATATATATATATATATATATATATATATATATATACACACATGGGTGCAGACATATATGCAAATATATATATAAATATATATACATACATATATGTGTGTGATCACACATATACGTATGTATATATATACGTATATATATATTGTTAGTGTATATATATATATATATATATATATATATATATATATATACACACATGGGTGCAGACATATGTGCAAATATATATATAAATATATATACATAGGTATATGTGTGTGATCACACATATACCTATGTATATATATATATATATATATATATATATGCATATATATGTGCATATATGTATGCACTTTTCAGTAAGATAGAAAAATAGAAACAAACTACACTATAGATGTTTGCGAATGGGAAGGTGCCTCTGCTAGGATATAGTGCAAGGTTTTAATATTACGCATAAATGTGTATGAGATGACGTAAAAATTGGTATAATACAAGGGCTATAAGTTTGTATGTGGCATGTATTAGAGCAAACCTGGTTAACTATTGGCCAGAACGCAATTTCTGCAATAAAACTGATATATATATATATATATATATATATATATATATATATATATATATATATATATATATATATATATATATATATATAGCTGAACGTATGTGTGTGTGTCTGGTCAGAGATTACTCCTTTATGATTGATTTTTTATAGACAAATGATCACATATAATGATAGAAGATGTATCGAGACACAAGAATGGTCATGCTTAATCTGGCATAATGATGATTCATTAACATTTTTGGAGCTGCGTACACGCCTGGTCCACAAGGTATTGCAATAAAAAAATTAAAATAAAAAAACACCGTTTAAATGTGTGTTTGATATAGATGCACATGATAATATTTTTCAAATTATGTTGTAACTGTAATAGGGATGGTATAATAAGATTGTGGAGTCTGAGTTCGACACTGACCTCCATAGAGTGGAAATAGGCGCAGGCATTAATAAAAAGTTGTCATATCTATCCTCGTAAGTATACTTTTATTATTATGGTTCAGTTTGTAGAAATATGATATAATAAAATTATGGGGTGACCTCCATAGAATTGGAACTTGTCACAAAGTTTTACAAGTTTTTAATAATATTGATCCACAGAATATTGTGATAAGGGTTTCAGTGTGAACAGGTATGGTATAAATAAATTATGGGGTTTGTGTATTTTGTTTTTACTTTCTTATTTTGTTTTTGTTTAGATGCCGCCGAATTGGTAGCTATCTCTTTACAACCCTTACTTTTCATACCCTATTTTACTTTTACAAATCAGTCAATTTTCTGTAGGTTGTTGTTTAATCCAATCAACAACGGGTACTTTTGCTAGTATATATATATATATATATATATATATTTATATATATATATATATATATATATATATATATATATATATATGTATATTTTAAAAATGAGTCCTGTAAATATTGATGGATTATAACCTTTCCACCAGACGTGCTTTTCTGGTGACGTTTATCCATCTATTTTAAAAGTAGCCATTACCTTTGAAACTCTGCTTCTTGAAACGTTAAGCATTTATTCAGGTTCTGTTACACTAACACCTGCCATACGAGCTTAAACATTTTCGCCTCTTTCAAAGTCCGTAAGGTTTTCCACTTTTATATGAAAGTTGTTGATAGTTTGAAATATCTGTCCAATTATTTCATTTAACTTAAGCCTATCATATTTAATAAAATAAACAGGAAAGGATTTAAATATATCCCAACATGTTCAAAGATTGATACGAAATGTGTAAGGTGTTTCTTTCATTTTGTCCAAATCCTGTATATATATATATATATATATATATATATATATATATATATATATATATATATATATATGTATATATATACTTGCTGTACCCTGCCACGCGTTGCTGTGGTTCAAATTGGCGCAATGGAAAAAGTTCCAAAATGAGAAAAAGCATGATTCTTATAGGTTTAATTTTCCATTTTGCATGGGTACACAGTTTTTGTTGTTCCATTTTCTTAGCTGATATGGAGATTTTCCGGTTTGGTGACTCTTGAATACGTAATATAAATTGTCCATGTGAAAAAACAGTCAGTGTCTAACTGTAAAGCCCACAATTGTAAAGATTGTTCCCTGTGCTTTGTTGATGGTTATTGCAAATGACAATAAAATTGGAAAGTTCAATTTCCTAAAGTGTAATGATGTATCCGGTGGAATCATAGGAATGCATGGAATGAAGATATATTCATCTGTGAAAGGTCCTGTTAGGAGTGTGTGTTTCTATGATATTGTTTGTTATTTTTTTTTTACTGCAAGCTATGTGCCGTAGCAAAGCTTGGATTGGTTTATATATCACAACATGATAATTAATATACCAAATTTCAGTTGCAATACATGCGGTGGCATCCCTAGCAAATGTAGCTGTTGGATAATTAACCACTTTATCTGCTTTCACAATAGTGTCGATGGATTTGTATTCGACTACCTCACTTGGAATTTTACATTGAATAATAGCGTTAAGTTTATGGGCATCTTTGAATTGACCTGCAACAATAGCTCATTCACTCAGTCAAATGGAATTCTTATAATTTGAATATTTGCAAAAAACCTTTTTGATGAAATAAAATTACAGAAACTACAGAAGTTAAAAGTCAAAGAATTTTGCCCTTAAATCTGATCAGCTGGCACTTTTTCGTACCCAATTTCCCACAAGTGATGCAAAAGTGTTTGTGCGGATCGAACAGTCGGCAGTGGACATGCATATTTTGAGTTAAGTTTAATGTCTTTACATGGAACAAAAAAGTAGAGTATTTGAGGTAAGCATTTATTTCATCTGCTGGTGTTGATTGAATAATGACAGGTAACCTTTGTCTGAAATCTCCTGCAAGCAATATAACTGCATTCCCAAATGGTCTGACATTGCCACGCAAATCTTGCAAGGATAGACCAAGAGCCTCAAGTGATTTTTTGCATACCATTGTGCATTCATCTTAAACAATAAGTTTGCATTTCTGCAATATTTTCCCCATATTGGATGTTTTGGAGATGTCGAACATGAGATTTTTGAAAAATTGAATGTTTTAAAGTAGAATAAATAATTCTTCTACTTGGCAGCAAGGTCGCAGGTATTCCTCATGCAGCAAGGGCTAAGGCTATGTCATTTTGTTACCAAATGGCTGCCAAAATCAATGTAATTAGAAAGGTTTTACCAGTTACTTCCGCTGCTGTTCAAGGTAGCAGTAATTTCCAAATAACTTCTATTCTCACAGTCAGTAAATTAGGTTACAAAAATAGGATTTATCCATGTTTTGACAATGCCTTATTCACTGTAATTTATTTAGGAGACTAACTGGGGAGGTATTTAAAAAAAAAGTCGATAAAAGTCGTCATTTAAAAAGAAATTTAAAATCAAATGTTTGTAAAAGTGAGAAATTATTAATTTAATAATTATTAATAAATGTTTAGTAACATTTTTCGGTGCTAATCCAGAGAGTGATCCGCGCTATTTTTTAAATCGTGTTTTTTTTATTCCAACCAATCTTATATCGAAAAACGAAAACAACTCAAAAAGCAAGCAACAAACTTTTTTTGCCTTATATAATAAAGAAACATGTGTGAATTTAATAATTTGGAAGATACACAAATGAATTATGTTTTTATTTTACTTACTAAACAGAAAATGAAATCTTTCGTCAATTCGTGGCTGTGAAATGAATCGAACCGGAAGTTCAGTTTTATCAACAGAACAGATTCGCACCGCGGTTAAAAAAAATATATGTATTTTATTTAATATTTTAATAATTCGCGAGGTAAATTTATTTTAATAACATAAAAACATGCCTCGACTCTAAAGATGGGTTGTCTGAAAATTTCAAATAAATTAGTAACGTAGAAATATGGTTTTATTCGTTTTGAACGAACCAAATGTTCATTTTATATATATATATATATATATATATATATATATATATATATATATATATATATTTATATATATATATGTGTGTGTACGGTTGTGCATGTCTTTGTGGCTGTGTGTCTGTGTGTGTCGGCGTGTGTGTCTGCGAATGTGTTTGTAGGTGTGTGTTTTTTTGTGTGAGTATCTCCGTGTAGGGAAATGTATCGTATCTTTGTGTGTTGTGTCGCCAGTCATATATATATATATATATATATACATATATATATATATATATATGTATATATATATATAAAAATATATATATATATACATTTTCATGTTATATATATATAAATATGTATGCATATAAACATGTATAAATACATTAATATACATATATATATATATGTATATATATATATATATATATATATATATATGATGAAGAAAGAGTGAGAGAATAAATATGTATAGCCATATATCTTAATATTCTATGTATTGCATTTTTTTTCTATATTATTTTTCCAAAATAATGATAAAATCATCCATAAGAAATTCCTGGGAAATTTTCTTGAGATAGAGGATGATAAAATTGCGTATGACGAATGCGATTAAATCAGCTTTCAAAGTTAAAAAAGGCTGACTGTTCCAATCGTAATATATAACACAAAAATTATCACAGACACAAATGGCACTTGACGTAGTGATTTTACTAGTATGTCCAAAATAATTGCCACTATATAATTTGAATAATTTCTAATTAAATCGAAAGCCTTTGTTTGTAAGTCTATTGGAGTTAGTTGCCTATTTTCGTTTGTAGTGGTAATTTCGAGTGATTATATTATATATATAACCTGATAGGCCCTGAACTGGCATCTAAGCTTCAGCCTCTGTCCCATCGACGAAATGTCGCACCCCTCTGCCTTTTCTACAAGTATTTTAGTGGTGACTGCTCTGACGAACTGCAATCACTTGTGCCCCGACGACATGAGCACCCTCGACAAACCCGACAGGCTGCTAAATCCCACCCCCACACTGTAGAGATCCCTAGATGTAAAAGATCTTTTTACTCCAATAGTTTCTTCCCCAGAACCGCTAGACTCTGGAATTCCATTCCAGGTCCCTGCTTCCCCAAGGGTGCTGACGTGCAGAAGTTCAAGTGTAACGTGAACCGACACCTTACTGCCCAAACCCCTACATAGTACCCCAGTAGTTGTTGCCCCTTATAGTAGCCCCCTACACCAAAGTGGCAATTTGCCTTGTTTGGGGTGAAAATGTAATTATAAAAAATATATATATACTGACGGTTCAATAAGAACATTTTCCCGTGGACGTTGAGACGAATATATTGCAGTCAGTTGGAAAGCAGACGGGCAGAACAGAGTTTAATAGCGTATAGCTCTATCAAAGGAAACGTTATTCATGAATCTATCACAGGGGGGATCCATTGCTGAGAGTTTGGTCTAGACAATATTTTAATGACAATAGCCGACAGGGACAATGGATTGAAGCTCAGTCGAACATTAGTAATGAACCTAACGATAGAGTAGAGATAGCCTCGCAAAGCCTTTTCTGTGAGAAAGAGTTTGCGGCGAAGAGAAATGGGCATCGTCTACTATATTACGAAGTCTGTTTTGAATTCTGGCAATGCAGGATATGTTCTTCGAAATACCCCTGTAATTCTGTGATAAGAGTATCTATTCCAGGACTTACCTGGCTCTTATACACGTACAGAATTTCATCAACAGTGAGATATTAAGGGGATAGTTAGAATGCTTATACCATTTTCCCAGGAATCTTAGCAAAGGATTTGGTGTGAGTGTGCGCTCCATTTCAGATCAGGAGTGACAGTAAACCTTGGATGAAGACCAAGAAGAAATTTTAGCGCATCAAGGCACCCTCAGAGAGACCAGAATATTAATGTGAACTTCTGTTTTCTGCTAATAACGTCCTACTGCATTACATCCAGTAGCGAGAACTTTTGTTACTATGCTGAATCAAAACGCAGATTCCATTCCATGAACAGAACTTCTTTCTCAGAAGTGCACGCCGGTGGGATACTCTTCCGTTTGCCTGTTTTCAACCTGACTACATCTTGGATGTCTTCAATTCCAACATAAAAAAATCCTGATGAACCTCCCCTTAAGCAAAGCACTTTATCAAATCTCCAAGTCTAACGGTTACGACGATACTATCCCAGCTATTTCGTACTTGGAGACCTGTGGAGCAGTTCTTTATGCTAAACTTTATCGAAAGCCTTTGGTATATCAAGAGCAATTGTCCTCGTATAAAAATCGGCCTCGAGAGATTCACTAATTCTGCGGAATATTGCTTTTAATACATCAGCTGTAGATTTTTAAGAGACGAAACATATTGCATATTATTGAGGAGGTTTCTTTTTCTGTTAAGGTAGTAGTTCACGTTTCAGTAACTTACGAACGGGAGACAGATTGGTTAGTACTAAGATTTGGATGCTGATCGCCTAAATTATTAAGTAAGTGGAAGACTGAAGAGGTTCTTCGGGGTTACGGAGAAAGCTAAATACAGCGGTTTAACCGTATAAATATGGGGAATAGTTCTCGTTAAAGCACTTAATTTGGACTGTTTTCGGGTTCAGTTGCTTTATTATTGTAGAAGTTTTAAAATAAATTTAGCAAACCCATATATTACTTTTTGGGTGTTTAGAAACACAAGAACATACGGGGTACGCAGTCTAAATCGCATTTGGTAGAATGAGCAGAAAAGGCTTTTGCAAGTGTTTGACAGGCAGATGCTGAAGAGATTACCTCAGATACAATGATGATTATTAGGAGAGATGACACGCTTCGGTTAAAAATTCTGTTTGTTATTCGCAAAAAAAAAAGCAAGAGAACCAAGCTGCTGCTTAACAATTTTTACCTGCCGAACTCTCCATCGCATGATTTATTTCATTTCTTGGCTGTTTACTGGCAGTTTTAAGGGCGGCTTTAGTTACTGAACATTTATTTCGCTTGAAGAAGGGGTAATAATGGTTTAATTAGGCAGCGGCGTTAAATCTTCTAAAATTAAGAAAATGAAGATCGGAATAAGACTTTTATTGTTTTCCCTAGGTAGTTTATAAATAGGTGTGTTAATGAGATTAATTGCTAACTAAACTAGAAAATTCTAACTAAATAAGTACACACCTTTGTAAAAATAATATATTCACCTCAAAATATTTTAAAGTTATCATGTACAAAAACGGATAGTTAAAAACACAGGAATTAATGCAATAGTATAGGCATAGCTTATTCAATACGTATTGAAACATATAATAATAACAATTTATGTATTAAAATAACTCATATATACAATCTAGGAATATATATATATGGTTTTCTTACAATATAAATATGAATAAAATTGTTATAATTACGGTATAATGAATACTTTCTGCTATTAATTATATGTACGCAATAATGAATAGGCGATTGTTAAGAAATAATGAATGGTGAATGAGTTTATAATAAAATATAGTAATAAAGAACTAAGTTAAAAAAAACTATCTATATTATCGGATCGAAGTAATTTATAATTAGATGTACTATAATTTTAGGTTAGGACAATACCAACTTTATTTAACATTCATTCTAGGTTTCTGAATAAAAAAATATACTTTATGCAAAACACTAGTGTATTAATTTGAATATATAGAGTAAACATTTTATGTGAGTGCTGGACTGATTTATAAGTTAATCCAAGCTAACCATAAGATTATTGTTAATTCTAAGAAAGTTTACGTGCATCTATTTCCAAATTCATGATAATTGTAATCTGTAAGTTTTAACTTTTCTTTCTTTCTCATGCGCTTAAAAAGTCGCCCTTTCTATTAATTAAATAACAGCTCACATGTAATTTAGCATATGTTTTATAGCGAACTGCAGTAAAATATTGTAAAAGATTATTCTTAGGTTGTTACATGCGCAATACAGAGAATACAACACCATAATTATTTCAAAACCGAAAAAGGAGGCTGGTGTTGCAACATCCCATGAACAAGTCATGTGATTTATTGTCTGAATATTGTCCACAAGTTTTTTTTTTTATTTCGATCATATTCTTCAAATATTAATCCAAGTTTTTTTTTCTTTCGAAATAATAAGCATTTGTCTGGAACTTATCTATTTTTGTTGAATCCTACACAACTCTCTCGTAAGACGATAAAGATTTTATATTTTGAATGTGTATTTTACGATAATATTGTCAATGTATACGGAAACTACTTACAATCCGGTAATTGTTGTATCAGTAATGTGTTGGAATATTTCTGGAGCTGATGGCCGTAAATAGTATGACGTTAAATTGAATTAGGTCCTTGTGGCTAAAAATATATTGTTTTAAAATCTTTATCAACGTCCCTTTGTAGATATGAATCTTACAAGTCCATTTTTGCAAAACACGTTTCACCGTTAAGTTTGTAGAAGAGATCTTCTGGTACACGTACTCGATACTTATGTGAGGTCAGTCTGCCACTTAGTCATGTGCTGGAGTTTTTCGTAGGCGTAATTTACCATTAGCAATGACAATAAGTTCAGTCTAGGACGATTAATTTGTAGGTGAAACTACCACTGCTTGCTGTACACGATTTACTTATTTTTCTACTGCTCAGTTTTTAAATCGCTAAATTTTTAGAACAAAATGCATACCCTTCCTGAAACACATTGGTGAACTACGTTCTAAGTATGTTTTTAAAAGTGTTTCAGCATCTGCTGATTAATCAATATTAACAAAAATTAAGAGAAGATTGATAAGATCAGCTTCTTCAATGAAATCCAAACCAAGAAGATTTTTACGCACCAGTTCGATTGATTTTATCTCCCGATAAATCACAAACAATATGAGTTGCCTTCTTAAGAGTTGTTTTTTTTTTCAACAACTCCAGGTTATACCTTATTTTAAAACTGATAGTCGAGTATTTACCTAGTTTTTGTTCATCTCAACACTTACATATTTTCTCCTAAATTATATATTTACTGTGGAAGTTGCAAACATTTAATTGGATGGGATTTTCCGGAAGTGTCAGAGCTTTTATTGTGGTTCTTACTTCCTGGAAGTTTGACGGTTATTTATACAAAAAAAAACTAGTGTTGTGCTAACGACGTGAACAGTGTTGACATGCGAGTCTGTTAAATGGACAAACAATAGTTAGATTATCTCTCTACATAATGAATATATAGTTGACGACTTTTTATATCCCACGTCGGGTTACCGATTTGATTTTATTACAAACCGATAGGCTTTGTTGTTATACCGTTGTTTTTGTACCGATTTAAATAAATTAGTCATAGAAATTATGTGGCAAAATGTTTAGCATTATTTATTTGCCGTTTCCACCCATACGCAGTAGACATGTGCGAATATCTGCATGTTTCGAGAAAGTAACTCTGAAAATTAAATCATACATTTCAATTGATCGTCTGTTAGCGATTTCAGTCGATAAATTCCGTATTATAAATGAACAATCCCAGCATGTTTGACAAATTATCTAAAACTTTTATTTTTTATTTTAAATCTCAAAAAATTGTAACGGATATAAAATCAAACTTCTGATTCACAAAAATACCTCCGAAAATGTCTTCACTTGTGACATTTTGTGGAAGGATGTAATAAGAATATTTTTCATGTTCTGATGTGCCCAGCTTCTGAAGTACAAAACGTATTCCTATGCTTTCTCTATGGACGCAAACCCATGCTGAAATATATAGTTTAATTGACCATATAAAGAAGTAAAGGCGTTTTGTAAAGATGCATTGAATTTAAAACGCATATGAAGTAGGCTATGGTGTCCTAACATATTGATTTCGGGGTGTCCATCAATTGTGTGTGAAAATTAGCAGTAGATTTTTTGTTATTATATTGTTTGGAGACTATAAACATTTCTGCTGCTGATTTTGAAGTATGTCCCCGATAATTTCGAATAAAATATTACCATTATGTTTGTTTTCGTTTCTGCAACCGATTATATTTTTCTATTGTATTTTTAATGTTTTATAGAGTTTTTGTGTGTGCTGTTAAGTAAAACATGTAGAAAATTGTGTTTCCGGTTATTCACAAACATATTTCGGAGAAACTGTCTTTTTTGTGTGTGTCTACAAAATATTATAGTAAAAGATATAAATTCGCTGTGAGCACCAAAAAATATTTATCATAACCTTTTTTTAGTTCGCGCAGAAAAAAGTAATTCTCCTCTGTTGATTTCCTAGAATCTTACAAGGTGAGTTCTCGTGTCTTTTCAGGTTCGGAATTAAATTTTGTCTCATGCATGCCACCAATTTTAGTTGTATCCGTGAAATTCCAAACAACAATTAGAAAATCTCATTTAAAGAAATAGAATTTATTCGGGGGATATATATCAATGCTTTATAAAACAAATGTCAAGGTGTAAAACGAATCGGCTATATTGTTCACTGTTTGCGATGTATCTCTCGTCTTTTTCTAGAATCTAAAAAGGGTGATAACCTTATTTCTTTATTAGAGATGTTCTTTCAATTTTAATCGTAATAACAACGTGTGTACGCATAACTAATATATATATATATATATATATATATATATATATATATATATATATATATATATATATATATATATATATACACTTTTGAGATATTTTCAGCCCTGTGTTTAAATGCATATATTAAGAATAATAAAAATCATAATATTCCACTAACAGTCCAAGGCTAGAGCTATAATTACTGTTCTAATGTAGCAAATTACTTAAACAGACTCGTTTTTCATGGTTAACACAAAATATGTGTATTTGTTTATTATACAAATTTTTCTATCTTTACAGTTTTTCTATATATGCTTTTTTTGTATCGATGCATCCATCAGCGTAAACTCTAAAGTAACACAACTGTAATCGAGCTAGAGATAATCTCTTGCGTTGAGAAAAACACGCATTGCTAATTTAGAATTATTAATTACATGAACACACTATCATATGATCTGTTCCTCTTACATAATGTTACGCAACAAAGATTTATTAAAATAAATCTTAAATAATTTTGCAGTGCAGTTTCTAATAAATAAACAAATATTAAGGCTCATATTTTCGGTAGTTTTTGAAATTATAAAAGCGTCAGTTATTGATCGGCCATCTTGTAATTTTCAATTCTAAAACACCCGTTTAATTCTTCTTAGTAGGGGGGTGTTGGGCTATGGAGGAAATTTCGTTATTCCATGTGCACATTTTACATTATTATATTTTATAAAAATAAAGGTAATTAAATTTAAAGAAATATAAATAAAGTTCAATAAATATATATTTTTCATGATTTTTATTGTTGTAATAAAACATTGTCAATATAAAATTCTCAGTAATCGGTCGTCTTTCATGAGTATTTATAAAATTATTATATCTATGTTTCCCTAGTAAAGGGTCATACACGAAGTAGAACAAATGTAGCAAAATATATATTTTACATAAAATAAAATACAAATAAAATATTGTTGGGCTATTTTGAATGTTAATTAAACTGCCCCTAGTCTAGCGTAAGGTCGCAATGTTTTTTTTTCTGATTGAAGTAGACAGAGATGTTTTATAGGTGTTTATTGTAAGTTAGTATGTTACTCCCCTTTATAGTGATGCAATATTTCGATGTTATAAACGTTTGTTTTTTTATTTGGATTGTATTACTACTAATTTATTTGCAGCATTTTATACCATGAAGTATATTCCTTTTATCACTGTAAATTTAATTGATTCACATTGATTACAAAATAAATAAGAAATTCATTTACAACCCAACATCAGCTTATTACAACTTGAAAAAGGCACCTGTTTGCAAATGCCGGACTCTTAATTAAATGGAAATATTTAATAAGTTTTATTAAATTATTACTAAATATATTTTCTTACTCTCTTCATCTATATCTGTTTAATGCATTAAAAAAACACCTTTAGATCGTATTCTGAATAGATTCTGATGCATGCCATATGTGTAAAGTTCGTTGATATTTAAATAATTTACGTTATTTAAAATGCAATACATGTGTATGTAGCAGGGTGTTATTTCTATAAAAGTTCTTATTACATTTGATATAAATACTCTAATATATAACATCATATTATTTTTCATATAATGCACATTCATATTTGACCTCGGAAAATAATATTTTTCGTTGCAAAGTCGAACAGCACATATTTTCTTTTACTTGTATCGTAATTTTTCAGTTTGTACTTTTTATCTCAATTATATTTTAAATGTTATGTTTACTTATTTTTCATTTTAGATGTCATAAAAATCATTGAGAATTTTATATCCATATCATTAATTGCTAGAAGAAAGATTATGTTTTTAAATTGCAACAAACTGTACATTACAGAAAATAAAGTCAAGGGAATTTTTGGATTCAATGGAACTAAATTTGCATACCTTACTTTGTAAAATTTATAAAACTGCACTTTTAAGATGAATAAATTTCAAATTGAATCTTGTATCTTCATTTTAAAAACCTATAGTAAAAACATTTTGTTTTAAAATGTCCATGCCTTGCACGAAATGCTTTATTAACTTGTATCATATTTTTTTCAGATTATATTTTAAAACTCTTATTCTCTCTATTTTAGTTGTATTTCTCCTCACACCACAACTTATTTTTACACCCCCTTTTTATTATTACAGTTCTGAATTTTCTATCTGTTTCAGTTTGTATTTCTCCTTACACCACAACTCATTTTTGCAACACCGTCTTTGTATTATTACCGGTCTGAATATTCTCTCTGTTTCAGTTTGTATTTCCCCTTACACGACAACACATTTTTGCAACCCCCTCTTTTGAATAGATGTCTGAATAATGAGAAAATTAAATTTTTTAACAAAAACTTTAAAATAACTTTTTTCCATTAATATTTACACTTCTTTCAGAATAGAAACTCTTTAAAATTTAATAAGGAGCATATTGTGCAAAGGTTGCCTTAACAAATATTCAGTAGATAACGAGAAAAATAGAGATGGACGTTTCAAAATGAGTATATAACTGCTTACGGCCAATAGTAGTCCTCGCCCGCGATTGCCTTTGTTTTTGTTACTCTATTCTTCTTCTTCCTCTACTTCTTCAATAGATTTTGTCTCCTGCTCTTTCGCGCAAGGACAAATATACAATGTGTGTGTGTGTGATTTGTAACTAGAGTTACGAGATTGGAAAATATGGAACAAATATATTTAGAGAATTTCCAGTCGATTAATAATACAATGCGACATTTTCGTATCTTTCATTTAAAGAAAGCGATATGATTATAGGAATTCTTTAACATGTTTCATATAAAAATCCAGGAGCCTTAATTAAGGCACTGATATCATTTCATTTCTGTTAAAATATATTATTTAAACAAGAAAGGAATGGTCGATTTAATTATCAACATGTGTATAACTACAACCGTTTTACGGAAGATATACAGGCATATGACCGGTAGGTTATTTCATATTTTTACCTCAATAAGATTCTTTTATATTGATTTGATGTATTTTACATTTTACAAATGTATAAATTGGGAAAAACTGTATAGAATTTGTATACTATGTTGTGGATCATTTTCTCGTGAAGAAAATATACTAAAGAGCTCTATAACAAGACACTATTCTTCACATAATTTTGACCCTCCAGCATATATTAGTTAATATCTTATGTGTTTTAAGATAGAGTGAAGTGCTTATCTGTAAATTAACTGTGTCTGACTGTGACGCATATATACTCGAGAGTCAAAACAATGATAATATTCTCTTGTAACAGTCTTGTTTTTTTTTAGGAGAATTTCAGCAAAAAATAGTGTTTTTTTCATAATTATGTAAAAATATGTTAATAACATTTTATATTTTAACTATCAAAAACACTTATCAATTATTTATATTATTTTAAAAACATGCATAACGTTCTGTCCCTTACGCCAAAAAGTATAGTAGCCATGAGAGGCGCTCGTAAACTTAAGTTTATTTTTAGCGTGGTCGGCCAGCCTACTCCACTCGTCTTTCAGGCGATGAGTTCGGAGGAGAAATCTTTCGAGCAGATCAATATATTTTAATTGCTTTAATTATTTCAGAATTGTCATTTTTTATTCTGTTTGATTAGATTAAAACTAATTTCGAAGTATGTGAATTGGTCAAAGAGAACATAATTCCCAACTCTCATTTCGTTTAAATATTTTAATTAATTCAAAACGTATCGCAAAACAAAAACAAATTAAATAACACAGACAAACGCGCACTTATTCTGCGAACTAAGAATTTCTAAATACCGTATTATCCCTTCAGCGCGAGGAAATATAGATAATATATGAATAGCCTTTTCATCTTAAAATTTACATATTTAGTTGCAATATTTAATAATACTACGTATTTCCGATTGCCACTTCAATATATCTAATATTTTATGTTTTTTTGTTTTGAGAAGAAAAAAATTTTCTAAACATAAATATTTACTGAGCTACTAAATAAAGAAAAAATACAAAAAACTAATAATTGTATTTCCTTTGTTAACAACGTGTATAAAATATTCTATATCGAGTTGTTCTACGTAAAAACCTTGCGGCGAATTTGTATTAATCTTTATTCATTCGATTAGGATTTTCTTTACTTACATTGTATTTAATTTGAGTTATCAAAAACATCCGAGAAAACCACCGTTGCACGCATGTGTTTAAGTGTTTATCTATAATTCATTGTTGAAAGATTATACTTAAAGTGTGTTCGTTCGATTTACATTAGACTTGTTATCTTAAATGCAACAGTAGATAACAGGAAAAGAAATAAATTTACTAAATCGATAAAACTAACGTATTGTGATAATTGTTTTATACGGATAACAAAAGGTTCTTCTAAACAGATCTATAATATTGGAAATACCGGAAATAATAAACGGATGATTATTTATAAAAATCATAAATATTGTGCAAATACTCTACACAAAGACATATAAACAAAAATCGATCACGAAAACCAGGCCTCTAATTGTTTTAAATTAGAATTGCATAGATATTGTTTGGAATTAATACATAAAAGAAGAAGAGGGAAGAGTGACGTGTGCTTATATTAAAGTTCACTTATTTAATTAGAAATAGAATAAAACACCAGACCAGAAAGTATGGCTATTACAAAGTTTATGCGTTAACAACAATTTTCGATTTAATGAATTGCGAGGACTGTTTTATAACTTACGCATTGTCGGTCTATATTTTATAATGCAAATTCAAAGCCTCAAAACGCCATTTTGAATTGAGAGATAAGTTTAATTCTTCAACATATAACTGTGTTATTGGAGTTAATATGAAATAAATATTTTTTTTAAAATCCGGCGATAATATACATTTAATATCTTAATTCAGCAATTCATTTGCGCGAACAAGATGAAACTAGGTTCATTTAAAACTTGGACACATTCTGAAATTATAGGAACTTGAGGGTAATCAGTGACTAATTCTAAACTCATGATAATGTTGAAGTTTCAAAATTATCTGCATAATGATATTATAAAAACATCTAATCGATTAAATATAAAACTCCCCCTTGATATTACTACTTTAGAAGGTGTGAATAATATTAATCATAGGACAATTATACCCAAACTGTGTGGATCCCTATTAGTGCGTTCATAGGAAGACTTTACACGTCCACATGAGCCTATCGGGAGTCGCCATTTTAAGTTTACAGATGGCTATTACGGCAGCATAAGGCACATACTGTATTGTAACTGCTGAAAATGGAATCACACGTATCTTTAATGTCAGGCGAGGCTAATTAAAGTACAAAGCCCAATCAAAACCTAAAGGAGAAGTGTGTAAAGAATATACGTGGAATAGGAAGCCCTAATGAGAAAAGTTACTCGCAAGACAGAGAAATAAGCATCTTAAATGGTACTGGTGATTCTGGGGAGTAAAAGTTACACTCATTTCAGCAAGAATAACTAAAGCAAGAATTAAAACATATAGAATGTCCCTGTTTAAAATCTATTTAGAATTGGACCGAAACTCATGAGAATTTACGGTTGAAGCGATTAGTACAGGATATAACATTTTATTTAATTTTTGAATGTCGTCTATATTTTTACACCGATTAAGCGGTTTTTTTATTGCTCAATCAGAAAATGTGACACATTTGTTTTCATTATATCAAGTGTTTTGTGCTCAGTTGATTTAAATTAAAACACACATACACACACACACACACATATATATATATATATATATATATATATATATATATATATATATATATATATATATATATACAACTTTGTGGTTGCATCGACTGATTTTTGCTAACACATTCTGTACTATATTTTTTTTAGAGAAAACATATTCATTAATTGATAGAACCATTGATTACTGTATCATGGCGTTTGATTGACATAAGTATATGCCAATTACATATTATGTTTCAATTGTTTAAATTTCAGTCCTATAATTTTCGTTTCTCCAAACTTCTCCAATGCTTTATATTTGTCTAAGACCCTAATATTTATTATTTATATCTTTAAATACAAATGTAATCACTCCCCCTGCCCGTTATTTATTGCAACTATGTTCTCAAGAAACAGATTCACATGTGAAAATCGCTAGGCATGTGTCACACTAGATTTCTGAAAGCAATCGCCATAGGATTAACACGTTCAGCATAGTTTCTTGTGTTTTTGTGCTAATAAAGTTTTCTATACCAGAAATAAATTGTTGCATAATCCCATGCCAATATTGGTATTTGAGTTTTCGGAATCTGGACCGCTAATTATCTGTCAGATCTGTGGGATTTAAAATATCTAAGCTTTAAATTTCTCCATGGTCAATTTAAGAAAAGCTTGTCACAATATTTTGTTCAGAAATCTAGTGAAATGCTTAATTTAACCGAGATTTGTGCAGTGGTCCGAACGATTATTCAGCTTCTGTCTATTAGAGTGTTGTTGATGACGTGTCATGCTTTGCAAATCACATGTCAGTCTTTCTTTGTGTACACTGATCACGAATTTTCGGAAGGCATTGATGTTTTTTAACTTTTTACTTGGGGCAATATATTCGAAAGGTATCGCACCTGAACACGTAATACTATTAATATCACATGTTTACAATGAGTCATTGAATTTTACTCCTACCAACATGTTTAAAACATGCTCCTTATGTGGGTACATATGATAGAAAAGAATGTGATTCTAGATTTAGCGCATCAGATGTGTCATTAAGCAGCTGGAGAAAGCGAGAACATATGCGATATTGGTCAGTGAAACCTACAAATGATAGGCAGGCCAATGTTAATGTGTTATGGTAAAGACAACAAACAATATTACGCGTCGAAAACTACTCCACTGGAGCACTAAACTTATGAATATATTGTATGAAAATTGGCATCAACATTAATAACAACAAATAAAAATAGGAGATTTAAACACTATTTACAATTTCAGAGTGTTGGACTAATTTTTATATGCACATCTATGTTAATGTGACGTGACTTATGTAGTTTAAACAAATTGTAAAATAACACGTTTTATTAAACTTGGTGTAATCAACTGTCAATTTACATTCTACGAAATACTTTTTTTGCATTGAAGCTATGGAGGGGGGTATATTTCATATTTAACTAAAATGCCAGAATGATAATAAAATGTTCCAAACATTATTTCATGTACAATGTTATCATGACAATGCAAGGTAAACGGATAACATAAAAATTGTTGGACTTTTGTAAAGACGGTTTCTTAACAGGAGTTATGCAATGTTTAAAATTGTATAAATATGTAAGTATGCTATAATTTCCTCATAATCTCCAATATTTATTTAGCCAATCGGCATTTCATTTAAAAAATAATTAAGCAAAGACATTTCTTTATACGTATATTCTAAATAGATTATTATAGTAAATATAATTTTATAGTTGTATGCGAGTGCTTAAAATGTATTTTTCAAACGTAACAGAAAAATCCATTTTCTTTGAAATTAACATAATCGATTAATAACTATATTAGTGTGTTTATGTTATATATAATTAAATGTTCTATTTTCTGACTGAGTTTTGACCAACTTGTTCATGAGAATTTTAGACATATCAGCTAAGCATAATAAAATATTCTATTGTATGAAATTTTATGGACACTTTTTGCGGATCCAAGAGCTAATTTAATTATAGCATTATGTTATGGAGAATGTTGCACTGTTTTTGATCAATGCATTTTGTAATTAAATTATTCAAATTCTGTAAAATGTATTATAATAAAGTTCTAGTTTAAATGGCTCTCATGGAAAATGCAAAGTTAGCCACTATGTAATATTTGGTTAAATGATTGTAGACAAGAGTCCAATAAAATTTGAATTGTTATATTTTATACCACATAAATATTTACATATTGATAAAATAAGGATTTTATAAAACATTTAGAGGTACGAATATATATATATATATATATATATATATATATATATATAACAATTCTGCAAGGACTTATATGCACTTAACGTAACAATACTCCAATTACTATCGATAACGATGACGGTAAATGCTTAATTCCGACCTGTTAATAGCAAAAACCGACTTAATAAAATATTAATCCTCTGAATTCGTAGAAAGGTCTTAACTATATTTTAGACTCTGTAGCATACAAGTTAATTAAATCGGTCTGCGAATGTTCTAGGTAGTTTAACACAGTGCTGAGTGGCAAAATCCTTCATGAGTGCTTTACAAGTTTACATTTAATACTGGTGATATCTACACCTCCTGAGCAAAAAAAATGGGTCAAGAGTTAGAAAAGGAATAAATCGATTTTTCAATATATTTCCCATGATTTTTTTGTTAATTTTGCAGATCATTATTATTATAGCATATAATAATACCTGAAAAACTGTATCCTAAATATGGCATGTCCGCATCTTAGCGAAGATATAAAACACCGAATTGCAGGATTAAGACAGTCCAAAATTATATTCTAGCAGATTTTGGATATTTTAAGAAAAGAAAATGCGAAAACCTCTCTTTTTGTAGTGAAGTGAATTGTTCAAATGGTCTAAGTCGAATGCTTGGTAAAAGGGATCAGGTCGCTTTGGCTCATTCACTTCTAAAGACGACCACAGGCTTAAATTAACTGTTTTGAAGGATTGAAAGAAAACTTACGTTGACCATCGCAAAGAATTAAAAACTGGGACTGGAAATTCTCTTTCTAGGTATACACTACCTAGACGAATCAAAGAAATAGGGGTTTCTTCTTAAGGGTGTGGAAAGGAGCCATTTTTATCCAAGGAAACACCAATGATAGTAAGAGATTTTTCCTGTGTTATGGAAAGAAAGATACAGACTTGTTCAGGAACGATTTTCTTGATCCAATGAATTAAGATTTTATGTTCTTAGTAATGTTCCTGATCTTCTCGAAGAGTGCAATCGAATATCTGGAGAAAAATCTTGGCCAAGTTTCATAAAAACGACAGTCAAACACGAAAATTGACTGGTAATAGTATGTGAAACTTTAACTGCATCAGGATTCGGAGGACTTATTAGACGTGAAAAGTCAATCAATGCAAAAAAAGACATTCGAGTATTAGATCCAAGTATCCAGAGACTGGGGACATCCCATAACATTACTTTCCACCATGATAATGCCCGTGCACGCAATGCTAAAGTAGAAAAAATATTTTTTTCTGATAATTCAATTAATGTAATATTTTATCCGGGTAAACCCCCCGGTTTACACACAGTCGAACACATTTAATCCATATAATCTCGTAGATTGGTTGTAAGAACGGTTTTGAACAATGACAAACTGTCGGAAGCTATGCAAAGCTAATGAAATAGCATGCCATCTTCAGTGTTCCCTTTTGGTTGACAGCATGCCTAAAAAAGATTGATCTTTTAAAGTAATCAAAAGGGAATGCGATTCCATCCGAAGCATTTATTAAAGATAATATCTTGTTCGGCGTTATTAGTCTCGTTTTAGTGTTCTTGTTCAATTGTCGTTTTTAATAAAGATTTTAGTGCCATACAATTTATAAGATCTCTTTGGGCAACGTTCTTTTTCTCAGGAGTGTATTTCTGTCTATCTCTACTGTTGATTTTCTCTCTCTTTATTTCTTTCTCTATACATACATATACGAACATTCACATATTTATATACTATGTATAGGGTTTTTAACGATATAAACATCATATCATGCATAACTTATTACAAAGAGATGTATTCCCCATGTTTTGTTAACAAATCAAGAAGAACGTCTACATGTCATATGAGATGAATATAAAGTAAAGCATTGTAAAACAACGACTTAGTACACATTATTCCAAACTTTACTAAAAGAGTATTGTAAAGCTGACTAGTTTTTTTTTTTTTACAAATGGTGCATTAACAAGAAAAGCATTAACTTCATTCGACTTTAGAATTTTTCACTACGAACATTTAAATGGGCTCTTTAGCACTGCATTATAAAACATGTTAAAACACTTAGGCAAAAAGTAACGATTTTCTTCCTCATAAATAGATACTAAATTTAAGAAATGCATTACCTTGTTTTTGTTATCAATGTGTTTGTGAAATGGTTTTCGCATTTTATATTCGACAAACGCAGACATCTTCCATTAAATGAAACGGTGATTGCTGTCATTTTATGAGTTTTATATACTTAATCATGAGAGGTAATCTAGACAACTCAAGCCAATTCGTTCCCCACGCGACGTGTCTACATCCTCTGTCCATTAAAACGACCACTTATGATTTCCTGTTCACAAGAAAACAGACAATATAGAAGAAAGAGATTAAAGAAAGACAGAACAAATATGTAAAGATACAACCGTTCAGTATGCTCTTCCTGGGAAGAAAAGTCTTTTCAGAACTAAAATCCGACGACACGATGGACTAATAGGAACAATAATAATGATGCTTTCATAAAACTCTAAATATAAAACTAAATAGTGTATATAACTTGTAGGACACTGGAACCGACGTTGCCCGGTTGAAGCTCGCTCGCTCCCCCCCCCGTCCCTTACAAAGAACACATAGCTGCGGTTGTTCTTAATGGAAATTGTGGTCTCTAAGCAAATGCCGAGACAAGCGTTCGTAGCTGAAATGAAAAAATCACTGTAGAGTAGCGATTATTTGGGTCGATTACATGCAGGTACATTTTGAATGTAAAGACAACAATTAGGGGCATGCCTAAATCAGTGTTAATCGGTATGAATAAATAAAACACGAAAAGTGGTTCTTTGTAATTTATAATACATTATTGTGGATGTCATATTGAGTTTGCATTTTATTTTTATTTATAACGAGGTAGTTTTGATATACTCACCTAGGGTACGCCCAGACTGAAATACTGGTGTAATTACTAAAACGAATTACCTTAACCTCTGCAGTCTATAAACTGTCTATGTGTTTTTTAACTCTAATATTCTTAAAAAGAACTAATGCAGTATGAAACTATGCAATGATTACATGTGTTTTATTGTATATTTTAATTTAAAACAAAATGAGCATTTATAATGTGCTGTTATTTTACTGTTTAAGTAGAAACACGTATGTTTGCTTTAAGCGATTTATCGGTGTATCCGAACGTGTCAATTTAAGTAAACACATATTTCGAAGATATTTACCATAATTTAAATATCATGGACTAATTAACATGAACTGTTTGTTTAATTCGTAATAGTAAACTTAAGTTTACATTAAACGATTTACCAATGAATACCGGACGAGGCAGTAGTAGTAAACACATACTTGTTAAATAAATGTTGAAAAGCTAAATAGTATTTTTTATTGTATTAAACAACATGAGATTTTAATTAATATTCGGAAGAGGGGGGTTACTATACACATATTCGAAAAAGTTGTCAAAAAAAAAATAAATGAACGCAAAGGTACAGTAAATTATGTTTCTACCTAACTTGATAATCTTTTAGTGTTTTTATTTAAAGTAAAATGTTTAATTAGCTCGAGAGATTAAGTGTTTATCGATGTATTTGAAAAAGACGAATAGTCGCGGACTCTGTTGAATACGTTAATTTGGAATATCAGTTAAAAACTAAAAAAACTATACAAAACAGTGTCATACACTCACCAATTATATGTGATCGTGACATAGGCGGACATGGGTTGCTGACAGTATTTTGTATAGATTTTTTTAGTTTTAAATCATTTTCACAAGCTTAACATCATCAACAGTGTCCGCCACCATTTGTATTTTTTCAAATACACTGATAAACATTGTTTTTCGAGCCGACTAAATGTTGCAGTAAATAAACCGGGTTTGTATTACTAAACACAGAAACGAAAAAGTTGTCGAAAAATAAATATAACAAATAAATGTAATCAAAGGCAAGGTAAGTTACTTTCCTACCTAACTGGATAAGATAGAGTGTTTTATTTAGTGTAAAATCGTTAATCTGTTCGAAAACATGTAGTGTTTATCAGTATATGTGAAAAATGCAAATGGCGGCAGACTGGGTTGAACGCGTTAATTTGTGAAAATGAGTTAAAACTAAAAAAAAAACTATAGAAAATACTGCCAGGAACTCACTCAATATATGTTACCATTACATAGGCAGACATTTATTCGGTGGTTTTAGACAGTATTGTGTATATTTTTTTAGTTTTTACTCATTTTCTCAAACTTAACATGTTTAACACAGAGTCTGCCACCATGTGTAATTTTCAAATATAGCAGTAAACGCTGTGTTCTTCGAGCGGAATAAACATTTTACATTAAAAAAAAAAACTAAAATTATCCATTTTGGTAATAAAGTAACATATCTTGTTTTGATAATATTTGTTATACATTTATTTTTTGTCAACTTTTTCGAATCGATATGTACAGTAGTACAAAACCAATAAAAACAGTAACATTATCCAATTAGGTAGAAAAGTAACTTCTCTGTCGTAATTGTTTATCCTGTAGTGGTTGAGACTGCCGCAGAAAATTAAGCAATCATCGTGACTTTGGTTTGGTGCAACTCTGGCTTCGAAAACTTCCGTAGAGCTTCGTAGGCATTTAATAACTGGGCGGACTGCAGCCGTATCGTAAAGAAGTACGTTTTTCTCTCAAGTTACACCCCACTCAGGAAACGTGTCCTTCTTGTTTGTAAGAGAAGATAAATGCGCTTCTTTTGCTCGACAAAAAATTTGTGATGCACTGCTTTAGCCTCTTTTTTTATTTGTTTTTCATCTCAAGTGGTTTTAATTGCCGGATATTTGATGACTATGTTACAAGCTTCTGTACAGTTTAGCGTGGATTGGTTTCAGCCAAGCTCTTAATTGTTCGTTGTCTATACGCTGACCACTGCGCCTATCATCTTCAAAGCTATCGTCGCCTCCATGACATTTCATTAACTACTATTGTGCTGGTCGTTAAGACATGTTTCCTGGTCTGATCGCCTCGCTGATACGACACGTTGTTTCAGTACCTTTCCGGCTACGCCTCAATTTATTTTTTTTTAATTCTATTTAACCAAAACCAAGCACAGTGTAACTTCGATTTATGATTGCTAGTATCGGTCCCATGAGTTGACACCAATATGTCTGTTCACATTATATTTGAATATTTGCATGTTAGCACAGCTGGTAAAACGGGAACCCTGAAAGTCTAGCAGTTCTGGGGGGTAAATATTAGAACAGAAAACCTTCTAACATCTAGGCGTATCTAATATGAGGGGGATTTGGCTGTTTCTTGAGGTTGTCGAGTGTATTCATATCGAAGGGGTACAGCGACTTGCAGTTCGTCGGAGCGTCAATCATTTAAATACTTGTAGACCAGTTAGAGAGGTGCAATATTTCAACGATGGGGCAGAGTATAATTATTAGATGGCAGTTCTGATGCTATTAAGGTGGGGATTCTCTTTGTAATCCTGCCCAAGCGAGGATACAGTAGCAGATGCACCATCCCAAATGTGATAACAATATTTCACATTAGGGGAATAGCTTGCCTAAATCTATATTGTTGGTAGCTAAGAATTAAAGAAGCTGTGAGGTAACTGACTAGAGTTAGGTTAATGATGGATTAAAAGGCATGCAAGAATCTCTCATTATTTTAGTTAATCGTTTTCGTTGGTTAAATTACAAAGTATGCAATATTACCTCAATTTTATGAATTTGGTGTCATATTGTGTATCTGTTCGCACAGTTTATTACTAAATGCTAGCGCTTGAGATTTTATTGATGTGCAAAAAGACCGGGGGTACTTCCTTAATTTATTCAAGTTATGTATTCTATCCTAACATTCAAAACTTTTCGATGGGTCCAGCTATTAATAATTTAGAGGTATGTCGGTTTTAATAGGTTTAATTAGAAGTCTGCAGTGTATCCGAATTATTTGGTAGCTTTTTAACTCTTCACTACTGCTCACAATAATAAGTTTTCATGCTATATATATATATATATATATATGTATGTATATATACACACATATTTATATATATACATATATATATATATATATATATATGTATATCTATACATATATATATATACATATATACATAAATATACATATACATACACATATGTATATACACACATACATATACATATATATACACAAATGTATACATATATATATACACAAATATATACAACATATATACATATATACATACATATATACATATATACATATATATACATATATGTATATATAAACATATATATATATATATATATATTATTATTATTATTATTATAATTACTGATATCTGATAGTCGTTTGGTAATAATATGACCATTAACACTGAAGTTTGATAAGTCTCCTGCTCTGTTTATGAGGTCATCATAGAAACCGTCTTTACTCAGTTAATGTATTTGTTCAATGTTTTTCTTTTTTACTTACGAAGTTCGTTCACATAATTTCGAGCTTTCGACTTTATTTTGTCTTACGCTTAATGTTATGGACAATGACGCTCATCCAATCAATTGCTGCAAAACTGACGGCAAATTTCAATTTGTATTGTAGCCTGGGTTTCAGTGTTCATCCGGAAATTGGCATTGATATTTTTAATAAAATCAATTGCCTTAAATGTCGAAGAATGTTCGATTAGCGAACTCAATGCTTATAAATTCCCGATCGCTGGGAGAAGTAGCAATGCCTATCTTAGTTTTCAAGTCTCTATCATCCGTAACAGCCGTTGTGAACGAGCCTTATGTTCAAGACGAATATAACCAGAATCGAAACGCCTGCGCCCATTTAAAATCGTCCCAATTTTCCCTTTCCGATTTGTTTGCTGTGATCTTCAATAAGCTCAATTTCTATCTGGAACAGAAAAATGATCACTATAAAAATGTAAACCCCAGAAAAAAACAAAACAATTAAAGAATTTACATCATCGCTAATAATTAACCTCATTTTGGATTGTTTTATATATATATATATATATATATATATATATATATATATATATATATATATATATATATATGCTGTATATACATGCAGTCACACACATATGTATATAAATATATACATATATACTTATATATTTATATATATATATACATATATATATATTTGTATACCTATATGTATTTGTGAGCATGTATATAAAGATTATATATATATATACATTTTGCATATATATATATATGTGTGTGTTTTTGTTCTTTATATACAGCCACACACATATATGTATATATGCATGCATATATACATATATATGCATACATATACATGTAGGTATATATATATATATATATATTAATATATAGACAGGTTTGTGTGGGTGTGTGTGGGTGGCGTTAGTACGTGCAGAAGATATTAAGGTGAAGGTAAGCATATAGGGAGGAAATATATACTTGCAGATCCAGTAATGTTCTGAGCACATAAATACCAGCGACATGCATGTAACATAAGTAAATGTACGAAGATGGAATAAATGTTTATAACCACTGAAAGTGAAAAACACTAAATGCAGAACATGATATTTGTAAAACAAACAATCATATCAAATAAGAGTTTACCCGAGGAAATATAACATGTAAATCCCTCTCGACTTACAGAGATTCATAAGTCGTTTAGCAATCACATAAACTTGACCGAAAAGATCACAAGGGACATCCTCAAGACTTCGCATATATTTTCTCGCTCTTACATTTTTCTCATATCTACGTTTCGTTTGCAATTAAATGGTTCGTGCATTTCCCAAATGAGACAAGCCGCTATACGTTTTGTATTGACTCAAACAGTTCAGTGCGGTAAAAATCCCCTAAGCACGTTTTACTTGTCTGAATATTGACACACAAGCATTTATTCCAAACACACGATATTTGCGCAGGAAGAACTAGATATTCGATGGATTTTGAATTCTGTTTTTCATACTTAAGGAGAAATATAAATATATAAAACGCATCCGATATTAACGACATGCTACACATACATCTAAGAGTAAAATTTGCGCGTTTCTCTGATTGTCTAGATGTTTATAATAATTATATTATAATATTTACTATCACAACTCTTACATTTTGTGGTTAAAAAAAGAAGTGAGAAGTTACATACGATGCATTTAGTTATATATGTGTATATATATATATATATATATATATATATATATATATATATATATATATATACAAGTCAGAAAAATATTACACCAAAGGCATAAACATTGTAAAACACAATGTTTTAAATAGGCTTTAAAAATAAAGGTACAATATTCAATTTACCATATATTTATCTTCAAAGTACAATTTTTTTTTTAATTTTACAAAGTAAGGTATAAAAATGTTATTTAAATTGAATCAAAAAATTACCTTGGATCTATGTAATGTACATTCTGTTGTACTTTTGAAAAAAAAATCATTGAAAAGTGTGTACCTATATCATTAGTTGCTAGATGAAAGATAATGTGTTTGCATTGCAACTAAATGAACATTACCTCAAATAAATCCAAGGTAATTTTTTGATTAAATTTATATTACATTTTCATGCCCTACTTTGTAAAATTTTCAAAAGTTCACATTGAAGATAAATAGATATCACTTTAAACGTGTACCTTTATTTTTTAAGCCGATAGGAAGAACATTTTGTTTAACATTTGCATGCCTTGGATTAAATGATTTTCTAACTTCTATCTTATCCTTTTAAGAGTATATTTAAAATCTCTGCTTCTCTCTATTTCAATTTGTATTTTTCCTTACATCACAAATAATTTCTGCAACACCCTTTGTGTTTTATTACAGGTTTGAACATATTCTCTGTTTCAGTTTGTATATCTCTTCATACCACAACACATTTTGGGATAAACCACTATTTGTATTACAACAGGTCTGAATATTCTCTCCGTTTAAGTTATGTATTTTTCTCACACACCAATTAATTTTTCAACGCCCTCTTTGGAATGCAGGTCTTAAATATCAGAAAATCTGATGTTTGTAAACATAAACTTACACATAAACTTTTATGATTACATTTATTAAATTACTTTCGAAATAGGAAATAATTACAATTTAATAAGGAGAATATAGATCTACATCAATGGGCAAATACCACCGACGCAATCACCTGGTTTAAAAATATAGAAAGCAATTATAAATGTACGTTCACACAGTTTGGCATCATAGACTTTATCCCTCGATATCCGAAGAACTTTTGAACATTGCCCTAGAAATTGTCGAGGCATACACTGAAAAATTCGTTTGAGTTGGCGATGGGTGCCAGAGATTCTGCAGAGACATCAGCTCTTGTGGGATTATTCATTCTATATACCCTAACAAGCATATTCGATACTACGAATATCGGCCTATATAGAGAGGAAGGACTAGCTATAATAAAAAAAATCCAACAAAGTCAAGGGAGAACACTTTAAGAAAATCATACACAAGGAAATTACAAAAATAGGTCTAAAAGCAGACGTATCAGCTAACATAAAAAATAACCAACTTCCTGGACGTCACGTAAAACTTATATAAAAACACATATGAACCATACTTAAAAGATAACGCTACTCCAATGTACGCAACCCCTAAGTCCAACCACCCACAATCAATTATCAAACACATTCCCAACTCGATCGTAAGTTGACTCAGTAATAACTCAAGCGATGAAAATGCATTTAACAGGTCAACCAATATCTACAAACCAATCCTAAAACATAGTAGATACAACAAATATCGATATAAAATATAAGCAACAAAACACCAACAACTATTAAAAAAAATCCAAAATAGAAGAAAAAGAGCTATAATTTGGTATGCGGCCCCATACAATACAATGTAAAAACTAAACATGGTAAGATATTTCTAGACCTTATTGAAAAACACTTTTCCGCAACATATCCCCTACACAACATCTTCAATAAACATATCTTGAAGTTATCCTACTGTTGGACAAGTACAATCATACCATAAATAAAAATAATAATAATGAACTAGATAAATGCAACTGCAGACACCGCACACTTTGCCCAGTTCAAAATAAATGTCTAACAAAAAGCGTAGTTTATCAAGAAACAATATTTGCGAAAGAAAACCCGAATAACAAGAAATGTTACGTAGGCATGACTTCCTTAGATTTCCAAACCCGATACCATGACCACAAAAGTACAGTCAAAAATTAAAAAAAACAACACTAGCGCGTAAATACTGGGAACGCAAAGAAAGCGGACATTCGCCGGTAGTCGAATGGAAAATAATGAGACAAGCTACAACGTGCAGAACTTTAGATGATCTATGTAAAGTATTCCTCCATGAAAAATGTGCTATCCTGTACTTTAAAGAACACCCAAATCTAGTAAACTGTAGACGAGAAATTGCAAACAATTGTGTTCACAAAATAAAACTTACTCAAGGACAGCGATAAAAAAAAGCTTTAAAACAAACAAAAACAATAGAAAACAAACAAATAAATAAATTAAATAAACATGAATACACATAAACGACCACATATATATATATATATATATATATAAGTATGTATGTGTGCATGTATGTGTGTACACATATGTATATTTATATATAAAAAAGAGCAGAAATGAGGAAAATCGTCTGCCGTAAACCACTAACCTTGTTCTAAAACATATCGTTTGTTCGATAAAAGGCATTCCCATTGGATGATAGGAAGGTGCGCGGTCGATACTAGAAAACTGATTGGCTAACTAAAATCCTTAACATATATAAAAACGAGAAACAACAACAGAATTCGCGCATTAGCCTGACGAATCCTATAGTGGATAACACGCCAGATATTCAGTGTAGCTTAATCGCCATATATATTGAATAAGTTAATAACTAGCTCTACCTACGCATTGAAAACTTTTGAAGTAAATACTTAAAGTGTACGCATAAATCTATACTTTCGTATATAAATTTTATGTGAGTAAATGAAGTAGTTATATATATACATATATATATATATGTATACATATATATATATATATGTATATGGACATATATATATAATATTATGAATAATATTTATATATACATATATATATGTATATATATATATATATATATATATATATATATATATATATATATATATATATCAAATCTTATAATTTCAACAATACAACACTGGAAAATTAAAAAAAATATACATTTTGAATTTTGTTACAGACGGACTTCACAGGTATAGGGAACTATTTTTATAACATAAAGAGTCTAGCAAAAGTAACCAAGAATGGTAAACTATATATAATGTCTGTAACATTTTTTATGGAGGTGGTAATTGATCAACACTGCTGTAAGCCATAATGTATTATACTGTATTTTTTTAAATCACCGAAACACTTTTTGATAGTAAACAGCGTATGATCTCTATAGTGAATTTGATAGAGGACATTAAGGTATTGATTAAGGTTATTAAATGACTTAATGGCTTACCAGTTTTCTAATGGACAATAAAGAAATATATATATATATATACACACATATATATACATATATATATATATGTATATACATATATATATAATTATATATATATATATATATATATATATATATATATATATATATATATATACTGTTAACAAAAGCCAAAACTTCAAGAAATGGGCTGATAGCAACAAAAAGTGTATTTCATTATTAGTCACAATTGTGTCAATACCATTTCGACAAATTTAAATAATATGTCGCTTGAAAATGTTTACAGGAACAGCTTTTTTCAGGCTTATTTACTAAAACACACCCTTTAACAATGAAACATTAAGGAAAAGATACATATCTTTTCTGAAAAAAAAGAAAAAGAACGGGAACATTTACCTCGTTCGCATCCTTTGTAAAATATTTTTTAAAAATGTATTATCTACTTATTTTCGTATCTTTACAAAAAAATTAAACAAACTAAAAAAAAATTATATATCGACCTATCTTGTGTCTTTAGTAAATAAAAATAAAATAAATAAAATAAAACTAATTTCAAACTAAATATCAAAAGTTGTTACCACAAAATATTTATGCCAATTAAATAGGTTTTGTTGATATTAATTAGCAATTTCTTGAATTATATTTCTATATTTCTTTATTTAATAAAACTTATTTATTAAAAAAATAGTTTTCATTTTTTGTGTATGTTTTTCTTAATTTCTTGTGTTCCCATTTTTAATTTTTAGTCTTCTTATTTTTTTTATTGGACTAAGAAGCTAATTTGGATCGTTACGAAACCACGTATGTTTTGTATCGGGACTTTTCTTTGTTTATTTACAAAATTATCTGCATGTTTATTTATTTGATTCAGAACATGTTTAAGATTAACATTCATGTCATATTTAGTTCATTTTCATTCTTCATTTAAAATTAAAGATCTGGATCTATTTATTATTTTTTTAATTACATGTTTTATTAAAAAAATAATACTATATATATATATATATATATATATACATATATATACATATTTTATTTATTTTCGTAGCTTTATAAAAAATCAAACTACATACATTTTTACAGATGTATATATCTACGTAATTTCGTATCTTTATTTAAAAAAAACGAATTTCAGATCAAATATTAAACGATGTTACAACTTCTTACCTATGCCCATTAAATATGCTTTATTAATGCGCTTTATCGATTGCTTAACTTAGATTTCTATATTTCTTTAATTAAACATTTTTTTAGAAATATTTTTTTTTTACTTTTTTCTTTTTTTTCTAAATTTCTTCTTTTTCCCATTTTTCATTTTTAAATTCATTGTTTTTTAGATCGGACTAATCAACAAAGTTATATCATTACGAAACAACGTAAGTTTCTTATCGGGAATTAGCTTTGTTTATTTACAAAATTATCTGCATGTTTGATTATGAGATTTAGTACAGGTTTAAGAATAATGAGAAATTTACGTCTAAACAGTATTTATGTTTAATTAATTTTCATTCTTCATTTAGAATAAAAGATAATCTATTTTTTTTCATTTTCCTATTTGATATTTTTCAATTATATATATATATATATATATATATATATCGTTTCATGTATTCTTCTTTCCTTCTTCCTTCTTCCTTCTTTTTCCTTTTTCTTTCTGTTAAGATTTATGATTATCGGATATATTAGATTTAGAGGGGAGATAAGTGTCTACCTCCGGAATTTTAAAAATTAATTGAAGTAATAAGATACCAGAATACTAATAATTATTCCTAACGATGAAGGGCAAATTGCCAGGGTGGTCTGCTGTGTCTAGTTTTGTCAATTCCTGATATTGATTTATTATATTTTTCTTATTTTCCTACTCTTTTCCTTCTTTATTTGCTAATTATTTGGTAAGCTATTTTATTTATGTGGAAAAGGTATCAACTAGTTTGCTCTCAATATGACTAAAATGTTACCAGTTTGTAGACTGGAATGCTGATCCCTGTAAATCCTTATTATAAATCTAAATATCTTATCTAGTAATCCATGTTTTTTTTATTTTTAAAATATGTTTATAATGTATACTGTTGAGATCGACTGGGCCAGGGAACTTCATAAAAACAAAACATATTTTTATTGAATGGGTCAATAGTAGATAGGGGTGGAAGTATATAGTCAAATCAAAAAGAGGCAATCTGTATTAACGGGAAGCCTTCTACATAGCCAATTCGAAAGATTAAAAAATAAAATAAAAGGGTGGATGCTATAAACGGATGACTTCAGAGGAATATATTTTTGCTATAACGTCTTAAATGTAGCTGAGTTTAGAAAAAAAATATTAGGGGGAAAATAAAGGTTCTTATGTGCAGAGCCAAAGTTTTTACAGCGGAAAGGAGAAGGAAAGAGAGAAACATAAAAGGAATATATATATATATGTATATATACATATATATATATATATATATATATATATATATATATATATATATATATATATGTATATATATAAGTAAAAATAACATTAAAAAAGATAAACATAATAAATAGATCCAGATCTTTCATTTACAATGAAGAATGAAATGGACTAAATATAAAGTAATGTTTATACCTAATTTCCTTTTGGAATAAGTTTTAATCTTAAACCTGTCCTAAACCGCATGAATAAACATGCAGATACTTGTGTAAATGAACAGATCAAATTCTCGATACGAAACTAACGTGGTATCGTAACGATCTATCTCAGTTGATTAGTTCGATCTAAACAGAGTAAAATTAAAATGTTAAATGAAAAACAAGGAATTAAGAAAAACAATAACACTATTTTTTTAAGAAATAAGTTTAATTAAATGAAAAATATAGAAATGCAATTTGAGAAATCGCTATATCGTATTAATAAAATATATTTAATTGCCATATGAATTTAGTGGTAACATCTTTTGATATTTAGTTTGAAATTAGGTATTTTATTTTTGTTTAATAAAAGTATGAAAATAGGTCGATATATAAATCTTTAAAAAATATTTAGTTCATTTTTTTCTAAAGATACTAAAAAAACAGATACATAATTTAAAAAAATAATTTACAAAGGATGCAGTTAACGTGTCTCCGGTTGTTTTCTTTTTCTCATAAAGGAAATGTTTCTTTTCCTTAATGTTTCGTTGTTAATGTGATTTGTTAATAAGTCTGAAGAAAGGATGTCCTTGTGAATATTTACAAACGACATATTGTTTGAATTTGTTGAAATGGTATTGACACAATTGTAACTAAAAATAAAATACACTTTTTGTTGTTATCACCCCATTTCTTGAAGTTAAAACGGTATATGAAAGCTTAATTATAATATATGATAATTTTGTAGCTTACTTTTTATGGAATCTCTACTTTTTGACTTAATTTTATTGGTATATGAACAATTACTGAATTATATAAACCTTGTATAATTCTGAATAATACAATTTTTTTATATATAAGAATGTATGGAAGTTATATCAAATTTTAACTATTTAATAAATTTTAAAAATTATGGCAGGAAATTGTTAAATTTCAAAACAAAAGTGTTTTATTATTATTCTATGTAAGAAAAAAACAGGATATTTGAATACTTTTATAATATTTACAATCTCTCCTTCCTCTTACACAGTATTAAAAATCTTTTAATTTGAAATCCAACCATTTCAGGTTATATTTTTTTTTAAATTTATTGAATGATTACAATTTTATTTATTACTTTATCTTGTATATTGAGCAATTTTTATTTAGATGGAATATTTTTTTTGGAATATTACTGCCAATAATATTTTGTAAGCCCTATAATCACAGGGGCTTATACCAGTTGATTGTTAGATAAATTTATCCTGAAATATATGTATGTATATATATATATATATATATATATATATATATATATATATGTAGATATAGGTATAGATATAAATATAGATATATATGCATGCATATATATATATATATTATTTTTATTACGAATGAATATCTACGCACATAGTAAGAAAGAGGATGATCGACACATAAAAACATATGTGCATACATACATACATACATATATATATATATATATATATATATATATATATATATATATATATATATATATATATAAACGTGTGGGTTTGTATGTGTCTGTGTTCGTGTGCAAAAATTACAAACTATGAATAAACGGGAACTAAAATAATACTGATAACAATTCTTTTAATTTCAGACTCTTTCATAAATGTTCTTAATATATACGAAAAAAAAACGCCGACGTCGTCTTTGAATGAGATGAAAATGTGATAAATATAACACGATAATCACTGTAATTAGAAGTACACATTTTTAGACACCGAAAGAACTTATATAGGCGGTAATTATAAAACAAATGGATTCATATTAATCAAATCATTTTCATTGATTCGTATGAAAATATCTTTAATTAGTAGGCACTATCATCGGCCAGAATGACACGTGTTTTAGCGATGAGAAGTTTGCTTCAAAATTAGAATCTCATACATAGCAATTTATATTTAAGTATTCCTTTAGACAATTTAAGCACATGATTCTATATATCACGATTTTTCTCCATTTCCTCAGTAATGTGATGAGAAGTTTGCTTCAAAATTAGAATTTTATACATAGCCATTTATATTTAAGTATTCCTTTAGACATTTTAAGCACATGATTTTATATATATATCGATATTTCTCCATTTCCTCAGTAACGTGTAGAAATAAAATAATTCATGATTTGTTCTTTTAAAAAAATGTAAACATCAGTAAACGAAATATAAAAGACCATTTAATTGAAAAAATCATCGGTAATTTATATGAGTTTCCTCAACTACGAATTCACATTTAGAAAATAGTTTGATTACCTTTCTTTTACATGGCAATTGTAAAACTGATGAACTAGAATTGAATAAGTTTGGACCCCCTATACACGATATAGGAGTAGAAAAAAGGAAATATAGGCGTAAAAATACATCCTGTGATTAAAGAAATAGATAGTTTACACTACAAACACAATAGCGATTTAAACATACCCGAGGTCTTGTAAATTTGCTAATTTAAAAAGAAGATCATGAGGTGAAACAAAGAAAATATTTATCAAAATTACTTGTTAATATTTTTATTTAAAAAAAGCTACATTATATAAACTGTTGGACATACAAACCATTTAAATTTGCTTGATGCTACTTCCGTCGGATGGCTCAGTAAACAACGTAGTGCGACTCTTACCGAACTTACCTATCATAGTTCAACGGCTATAAATTTTGCCGGCACGATTGTATATGTCGTCACTAATTTGGAGGGAAGTATCATTATTTCAATGATATGTTCGGATATAGTAAGCAACAATTTTTGGCCACTCAATCTCCCTAATTCGTATGCTTCAAAATAAACAAAAATGTAAATTTATTGCATGAACATTATTGATAATATCGTCTCAATTTGAAAGAGCATGTTTATTTGTGCGTATTTCCCTAAGAACTGTGGTAACTTAAGACCATTCCTTTAATAATGAAAACCACACAAACGCACGTCACATAGATACATATATATATATATATATATATATATATATATATATATATATATATATATATCTGTCTCTCTCTATATATATACATACATATATATGTAAATATATATATATATATGTACATATATATACATACATATGTATGTAAATATATATATATATATATATATATATCTTACTTATATATATATACATATATATATATACACATATATATATATATATATATATATATATATATATATTTAAGTAAGATAAACAGAGGGAAAATAGAGAGATAAAATCATGGAAAGCTAGAGAGAGAGAAAGAGTAAGAGAGAGAAAGAGTAAGTTAGAAGCAGAGAAAGAAAGAAGAAGAGACTGGGAAGTAAAAAGAATATGATCCGTAATTTAATCGGAAATTCATCCATATAATCTTAAGAAAATAATTTTGCAATATATAATATGAAGAGTATAGAAAACGACGATATAAAACATATTGCATAATACATAACGTGTATTGGCTTATTCATAAAAAATTAGTTGCTAAATTGTTTTAACTGTTAAATTGAATGGGGAAAATACAGTTTCAATATACAACTAATCTGTTCTCACGCACAATTATTTCGCTCCTGATGTTAGTATCGCTAGGTGTTGCATCCCTAATATGTAACGTAGCATCTTCTCTGGTCTTCTGATGAGAAGAATAAAGCTTCGCACTACCATCATTTATAGTGTTCTCCTTACTCGAAACCCCAATTTATGTTTCGTTATTCATGATTAACTGATTTAATTGATATGCCTTAGTATATATATATATATATATATATATATATATATATATATATATATATATATATATATATATATATATATATATTTAAAATGTCGTATATTTTTTTCTTTATATTATATATATAAATATTCAATATATATATATATATATACATATATGTATACACACACACACATATATATATATGTATATGTATATGTATATGTATATATATATATATATATATATATATATATATGTATATATATATATATACCATATCCGATCGAACAAATTCGAAAATACGGACTAACTTTCTCAAAGTTATTATTTTTTCCATTTTTCTGGATATCTTTTCCATTCGCCGAGCGGTTATTTGCTTCAACCTGCTTGTTTAAAAATTTGGCGCCCAAAATGTGTTGTTCAGCTATATTCTATTAAAGCGTTTTCGATCGGAGCGTTCGTCGATCATCAGGGGCGATTGTGCTTGTTATCTTTTTCTTTCCATTTCAGGCTTGGTGTATTCATAGTTTTTTTTTTTTTTTGAGTGAAACTATAAAGGGAGCTACAGGATTTTTAGGGGAATGATTTTTCTTGTTTTATAGTTAACTTTTTACATTTCTTGTTAATTATTTAATACTGTAATTCTATTTGCCTTGCGTTAATGAAATCCATTGTGATAAGGGATGTAGTTATTTTATAAGCATGGCTTTTGTTAATTTATGTCGTCATTTGCAAGTGGATCATATCGAATTTAAATATTAATGGTAAATGTAGACAAAAAAAACGTACGACGAATGGAACATATGCCTAGAAAAATCGAAAAAAATAATAACTCTGTCCTGTTCAATGAGATATGATTGAATATTTCGTGCTCCCAAAATATACGCACACACGCGCACACACATATGTATAAACACACACGCACACCCACACACACATATACATATATATATATATATATATATATATATATATATATATATATATATATTCGGAATTAGCATACCGACAAGTAGGGGGAGGGGAAGAAAAGACGGTTTAAGTCGTGCAACGAAATGTCGACGTTGCTTACAAGCAGTCTTTCCTTGTAAAAGTAACAGATGGGTAACGATGGTCGAAGTGTAATTTGTCTAAAAGACAGCAACAACTACTACAACAACAGTAGAGCGGCCACCCCTTTTTATCTACTCCAACGCTCAGTCAACGAGATTCACGCGTGACTGGAATGTCTATTTAACTTGTAAGGAATAGACACTCGGGTTATTTGATTAACGGACCGCATTGTCTTACACAGCACTCCTTCTTCCCCACCGACCTACCCTCGGCAAGTAAACCAATTCAAAATTCTCACAATATATATATATACATATATATATATACTAGCAAAGATACTCGTGCTTCGCACGGAGCTTTGTTGCGCACTCGGGTACCAAAATCTGTGGGCACCTTTCCAGTAAGTTGATGTTGTAAGAGCAACGATTGCATAAGGTGATTAACATTTTAACTACCTCTTGTAGTGACTGAAATTCAATCAGGAACTTCACAAAACATTTTCATCAAAAAGGAAGGTTACTTGATGTTACATAGTAAATTTTTCATTGAAGTAATTTTCAACTCTTGCTTAAATTTTATCTTGCACATTCAATACTAAACACTTACCACAATCAGATCATGTCAGTTTTTCCTCATATCCATTTCTCGAACTTTTCACTGAAGAGCCTCAGGGTAAACTACATTTCTGCTGCTTTGATTTGGACCCAGAATGTAGAGTTTTTCTGAACTTCCTCTCCGGCTGATGGAGACGTAGAACATACCGTGACTGAAGCAGTCTGATGTCAAGTCTACGCCAATGGTGTTAAATGTCTGACCTTGACTTTTGTTTATGCTCATTGCAAAACACGCCTTCACAGGAAATTGGAGTCTCCGGAATTTAAATGGAAGTTCTGAGTCCGATGGAACTAAGGGGATCCTTGGCAGTAGAACGGTTTCGCCTTTGTAGGGACCACAGGAAATGGTGGCCTCAAGTACATTGGTGTGCAATCTGGTGATAACACATCTGGTTCCGTTTGTTGTTTTTGGCGGTTCCAAGGATCGAAGAATCATGATTGGCGATCCAATTTTGAGATTTAAAATGTGTGGAGGTATTCCAGATATCTCCAAAGAGTTTAAAAACTCCACAGGGTAGTGAACAGCTTCATATTCATTAGTAGCCGAATCAACTGACTTGTATTGCTTTGTGTCTCCTGGAAATTCATCCATTATTGAATTGTTCAAATGATTCACATTGCTGTTTAATGGCGAAATAATATCCCTCTCAGCAAGCCAATCCGGTGATTTTCCATTGTTTTGCAGGTCTGGGTACACTTTGTCTTTCAGTTGCTTCTGATTACCGACACATTTACCAAGCGCAGTTGGAATCTTAATTGTGTCAGGTGAAGAAGTGATAGGAAACTGACCATTACCAATTTGGAGAAGCAATTTTGAGAAGTCTGCTGCAGCTGTGTTATCAGAGATATAGGCTCTCATATTAGTAGTCAGTCTTTTCACTATAACGTGCCTCCAGAGATAGGATTGTTTCAAACTTGCAATGACAATGTTAGTCCTTGTGCCATTTTTAACCACTGGGAGGATTTGACAGAAATCACCGCAAAATAAGGTTGGAATGCCACCCATGGGATTCTTGTTTCCTGTGATGTCTTGCAGTGTTCGGTCAATTGCTTCATAAGCACTCTTGTGCGTCATTGGGGCTTCGTCTACAATGATTGCAGAGGTGTCTCTAATAACATTTGCCAAGGCTGAGTTACCAGTTATTTTGCAAACTGGCTGATCCATTCGATGAGTATCCAAGGGTACTTTAAAAGTGCTGTGAAGAGTGCGGCCACCTTGTAGTAGAGTAGCAGCAATGCCACTGGATGCTGTTGCAAGCACAATCTTTCTCATGGATCTAATCTTTGCAAGGATCAAATTGATTACAAAAGTCTTGACCGTACCACCTGGAGCATCAAGAAACATCATGTTTTTGTTCATTTCACCTTGTGCTTCCAACATTGCCATGAATGAATTGTAAACTTCTCTTTGAGAATCGGTCAGTTTTTCTTGCATATTTTCTGCTTGTAGGGAAAGTTCTTCAAGATTATAAGTAACTTCACGTTGATACTCTCTCGCGAGTCTTTCATCTCTCCCTTGCGTTGGTGCAGGTAATCCATAGCTTGCCAATGGTTGACCGCACATAAGGAGAACTTTTTCTTCAATTAGACAAAGAGTTTTATTGTAGATGTCCTCATTAAAATCTGCTTCTGGATTGTTAACTTCTTGCCTGTATCTGTGAAGAATGTCTTCAGATATAACATCACGAAAAGCCATCCAGATCTCAAGAGGATTTCTTGGCTCACAGGCTGTTAAAATTATCACAAATAGGCTTCGCAAATTTGAAGGTGATTGAGTGGCACTTGCCTCTCCTACTGCTTGATGCAAGTGATGGTCATTTTCTAGAAGGCCTCGAGCAAGGCACGCTGCTCTGTATGTTTCAAACACCTGACCATTGTATGCTCGCAAATTTTGAAATGAAGTTGGACCAGCAACCTCATTGAGCAACAGGCGTAAGAAATAACACTCCCCTGCTTTTGGACTAATCGTGTAGATTCTCCCAATGCATGGTGCCTTCAATACATCATCATTTTCAGTACCTTCAACTTGTACCCCACGCATTCTTCTCATCCATTTCTTTGTCGATTTGTTCCAAGTGTAAAACTCAGGGACTTCTACGTATTTGAGACCCCTTGCAAAGTCATCCTCATGGCAGAGTTGAAAAAATGCTGTCAAAGTTGTGGCAGGCGGTGGACCTTGGGCTCGTTCCAGAGCAGTATCAGCTGAGAACATGACACGCTGCCCATTTTCAAGATGAACAGAAAGTTGTACAATTTGGGGGAAATATTCATGGATGGGATGTTCCAATATCCTCCAGGCCGCCTCTGAACTGCCGACATATCTTGCATTCTGGAACTGCTGGATCTCATCCACAATGTGACTTTGTACTTGGCCTTGTTGGTTAGCTGCTCCATCAGTTCTTTGTAGTTCAAACACTGCTTGATCACATCCTTTATTCACGTATTTGAGGACATATTTGATGCTTTGGATCGAGCTGCAAATTTCTACGTTAATGTGAGCGTTGAACTGCTGAAGGAGGACCTTGTTGTACGGAACAATCCACTGGTGTGTTATTTCTTGATTAACATACCGACCATTTCTCTTCATCCTTATTGTACCAGTCTGGCCTCCATCTTCTGGTTTTCTTCGCCTGTACTTGGGGTAAGAGTCTTGGCCTTGCTCGGTACACTGAAGAAATTCTTTTGGGTATTTTTTGGAACATTTGTTGTCAATCATACTTCGACAATTTGGATTAAATGGTCCACAAGGTCCATGCACCATATGTGCCATCACTTTAGCATGAAGATCAGGATCTTCCTCTTTGTCAGGGATCTCTGCATATCTGCAGAGATCCATTTTTTCTGGTAGAAGTTTGTCCTCTGGGGCCTACCAGGTGAGGATGTGTGCATGCGGCAGTCCTCTTTTTTGATATTCAATACTGTACAGGAAAGCCCTCAACCTGCCAAATCCTCCCTTTTTAATAAATGCAAGTAACTTTTTTAGCTTCTGCCTGAAAACCCTGGCAACAATATCTGGACGATCCTGAGGGTCTTGCCTTGAAGACAATTTTCTGTAATTTCTGTCCACTTTGGATTTGTTGTGAACGTGATGAAGAGGTCGGCTCGGCCCATTCGCCGAACATATGCCATGGCATCACTTTGACGCTCAAACATGTATCGAGGGCCTCCTGTATAAGTTGCCGGAAGTACAACTCGTTGACCAAACTGTTCTGGATTCCCATCCTCCCTAAGAATTGAATCTCTCAAGTTGCTATAATTGTCAGCTCTCAGGGTCTGTTGCTCACGCCTCAGGAACTGTAAACGTTCTGTTTCAATCTTGCAGTACACATCCACCAGCCATTGTTGAAATAGCCTTCGGTACCAGAGAAAATAGTTTCCAGGCCGAGTCATTAAATGGTACGAATAAAATTGCTGTTGGGTAACTTTTCGCCCATTGGATGCCTTCATGTAGATGTTGTAAGATGGAGAACCATAGGGGTACATTAACGGGTACATTAAAGTATCGTAGAGGGGATGTAGTTCGGAGATCCATTTTAATGTATCATTTCTAAAACGCAAGACAATATCCCGGTTAGCTGTTGGTTCATTCTCCATTAATATTCCAATCTCATACGTTGTTGTTGGAGCATTGAATCGCCGTGGATGCTCTTCTTGCGGCGTTCGGTCTTCCCTTATGTCAACTTTGTGTTCTACCAAGTGTTCTTCTTCAATCATCTCCTTTGTTGTTTCAGCTGACAAATGAAGCTGTTGTTCTCATGTAAAAATTCAGTCAGACTTTGGAGAATGTCTCTATTGAGTCTACTGTCACGTCCCCGATTATGTAGTTCCTCTTCCAGACTATCTAAGAAGTAGACTTGAATAAACTTTGCTGTTTCATCTTCAGGTGGTAAAAGACTCCCAATCTGGTGGCAAACCTGGCCTCGAATTCTAAAAGAAGGATTCCACCCATGTACTGCCGCAATTTTGTGACCAAATGATGGCATTGCCAAACAATTGTTATAACTGCGTAGATTTTGCAGAAAATCTTTAGAGATGGGACCATTGCAGGAGAGCAAATCTTGAAGCAACTGAGGCAGTGGTGGAAAGCTATCAAGCACAACTTTGCCAGAAGAACAACAACAACCAGGGGTTTCTCCTTTAAATTTTACAGCTGAGCAATGTTGACATACTTTGTCCATTTTTCCTATATCAGCTGTAGTGAGAGAGTCATTTTTGTTGTAGAGCAATCCTTTTCTATTGCAGTGTTCTATTTCATGGTGTCTCAAAGCAGTCATTCGTTGTCTAGCTGCCTCGTTTTCTGTCAATTGCTGGGGCAAAGTCATACTCTCTCTCCATGCAGCCTCTCGTTGTTGCCCTTGGTATAGGCGAAAGCTTCGTTGGGTTTCCGATTCATTCTGATGTCGTTGAGCCACTCTCAACTGACCTTGTGTACGTCTACTTACCTCATATAATTCATTCGATCGTAATATTGCTTCTCTTTCCAGTGCATATCTTTGCCTTTCTTGAATTTCATCTTGTGATGAATTTAACCGCCTTACAGCATGTCTAGTTCTGTCAGCTTCACGTTGGGTTTCTCTTTCCAAATCTGACAGTCTTGCGCTCCTTTCTCTTTGACGTATCCTGTTAAGTTCTAGACGTCTTTCTCTATCTGAATTGTTTTCATTGGAGCGAATTGCATCAACTCTTAGTCTATTAGCTTCCAATCTTTCCATTCTTTCTTCCTCACTTTCGTTTCTACTTCGTTTGGGTGGCATAATTTCGGTTTTAAACGGAATTGTTTAACGATATTAATGATTGTAAATTAATTAAGCGTAAAGGAAATGTATACTAACTGAAATGGACGAACTATAAATAATATTTCTGAATAGTACAATTATAAACAATTATATTGTACCTATTTACTATGCCTCCCCACGGGACAGAGTTAGACACCAGGGTCGTTTTTTAACGTGGAGAAAAGGTACAAAAATAAAAATTGTCTCAGTCGTGAAGAATTTCTCCTCCACCGAAAGAGAACAAGAAAATGAAGTGCAGCATCTGAAGAACAGATACTACACTTTGATCTTGACCAAAAGGAATGAATAAAAGCGACCTACGTGTGACTCATTACTTCCGGGTGTAAACGTCACAGTCTAAAAGTAATAATTAAAAAAAAAAAGTAAATGTAAAATAAATGTAATACCAACTTAGGTTAACTAAGTAAACAGTACAATTAAAACAGTTCTATTAAAACAAATAATTACTAAGATCTAGGTAATTTTTAGTCTCATTGTTATGGTTTTAAAGAAAAAATGTGTAAAAAAAGTTCTGCTTTTGTGAGTACGTGTATTTCTTTTAAATTACATAACCTTTTTATTTTATTATTTATATCTCTTTTAAATGTATATATTTTGTTAGTAAACTGGAAGAAATTCAGTTGAATAAAACCTTGTTCGTGTTCTTTACGTTAAACTCATATTTTTATAAAAGGTTCATCCGGTTTAAAGAAAGCACTAAGTTTAAATAAGACTGGAAATAACTAATTCAATATATAAATAGAAAAATGAAATAAATATAAGCTTTAAGTCTTAAGATAGTAATAATCAAAATGTAATAAATTATTTGGAGTTCAAATCTATGATAAGACAGGCTTTCGAAATAGGCTCGACCAGAAAGATTAAATTGGAACGAAATTATAATCTCCGTGCCATTTTCAAAACAACCTCACAAAAGTAACGGTATCCTGCAGTTGGTTAAATGACAATGGTTGTAAGAAAAATGTAAAAGAAAATGCGCTTATCTGTTTATTTTGACCTGTTTTATTTAATTAAAAAAAAATTGGCTATAACTGGAAGAGAGCGTTATGTTTTGGGGGTTGTTTAAAAAATAGAATGGAAATAAAGTTAGTTCCGTTTTAATTGTCTTTAATTGCGGCAAGCGCTAACAAAATCGAAAAATCACTGTTTACATTCGAAATGTTAACTTTTATAGGTTTACAGGTTTGCTGACAAGGCTGGGGGTGTTTAATACAATTATTTTACTAAATTGATTTTTTTCATTTAAAAATAAAATTATTTATTTTTTAATAAAGTTTTATTTTAAAATATTTGTTTTTGTTTATTTATATAAAATTACGATAGTTGAATTGTATTCTTTCAATTATATTGGCAAGTAAAATATAAAAGATTAAAACGGAACGAAATTGAAATTTCCATTACATTTTCAATACAATCCCAAAACATAAAGCTTTCCTCGCCAATGAATTGTTTTGATAATATACGTAAAGTGAAATAAATCGAATATAAAATTAAATGAAAATATATTAAATAATTAAATGTTACATAGATTTTGTAAATAGTACAGTTGAAATGATTATAATATTTCCAATATGTAATAAGGTCGAGGTAATTAGTTAAAGAGATTTAATATAATGTGATATGCAAATGAGCATAAGTCATTCGATATGGGGGTAGTTTGTAGACTAGTATATAAAGAAATTAGGCATAGATTCTTATGTCTCCTATAACAGAAACATCCTAAAATGGGTTCTAATGTTTCTCTACCAGGAGAGATCTACCCTCTTACCTCCTTTATATTTCGTTGATGATAGAGAGCTGTACACACAGACAGAAACACACGAACCCTATTACTTTATAAATATATATATATATATATATATGTATATAATATTTTAGGCTTGAGGTAGCTGCCTGTCTACCAGGATGTATAAGATGTAATACAGCGAAACAGTACCCTGTGTGCCTGATTATGTAAAGATGTGTGTATATATGTATATATATATATATATATATATATATATATATATATAAATTAACATCTGTTCACTTTTTAACAAACATAATATTCAAGTAATCAAGCACTCCTATATCCCTATTATTCTGTTTTAACAAGATGGAATGATAGATCATTGAGAAAAGGTACATGCAAAGTAAAGTAAACAGTTGAGTTGTGAAAATAAAATAGAAATGTATATTTGATACTTACCTAGCCCATCAACCTACGAAACGGATTGCCTCGAAATTTTGCTATTTCATTTGTATGAAATGTACGCGTGTTTAGTTAGATTTTAGATCTATAAACGTTACAATACAAAAATAGAAAAAATAATTTCGAAATGGTTTCGTCTCAAAAGAATCGATCACGTTTAACGTTACAAAAATGTTATTCGATGCTGTACGTTAACATTAATACGGTGTTTCTCATATATTTACTATCAAATAGTAATAATAATGATAAGAAGACACAGAAGAGGAAGAAGAAGAAAGAGGAGAAGAAGTAAAGGAAGAAAAAGAACAAGAAGAACAAGAAAAAACTACGACAAGATCGTTCCCGCCTGGACAATAGAATGCTTAAAAAGGCATAGCACACAAAGTAGGGCCATCAAAATGCTATGATAATGTTGAGAACATTAAATTAACATACAAAGAGGGGTCTTCCACTATGACTATTGCTGTTCATTATGGCTATTATTCCCCTGAAAAATATATTGAAAAAATTCGAAGGTTATCTAATAGAGAGGTGAAAATGAACCATCTAGGGCACATGCACCCAAAACTTTTTACAAGGAAATAAAAGGAACTAGAGGCTTATAAACACGATTAGAACTTTCAACCAGGATATCCAAATTGAATGTTTTATGTAAAACTTTGAACCACTAGATATTGGAAGGAGACAACTGGAGACAACAGAAGGAATGCAACTACAAATCCAGGTTGATTTGCGCGCACTAGTGGAACAAGACGCTATTAAATACTTGCGAGTTCTAGTACTAGACACGAGGAAAGCCAGAGAAATGAAAGAGACAATTGAAAAGAAATACGTCAGAGGAACAAGAAAAATTGGAGAAATAAAACTATATAGCAGAAATCTTATAAAAGGTATAACTACATGGGCAATATTAGTAATAAGATACTTAGCCTCGTTCATCAGCCTGACCAAAGAAGATCAGAGACAGCTCGATCAGACGACCAGAAAACACATGACCATGCGCCACACACTACACCCAAATGACGATGTTGACCGATTCTAAGTAAAAAGGAAAGGCGACGAGAGATGACTACTTTGTATAGTAAACTGTGCGCATGGTACACCCCCCACACACATACACACACACAAATAAAAAAATTATTAGAGAAATACATAACAGAAAACACTGGACTGTGAATCACTGCAGAGAGAGATACTAAAAACTCGACAAAACAGAAAACAGAGAAATAAAGGATAAGACGCGGAAATAAAAATTAGACAAGAAAAACACAACTACATGGAAGCTGGATAAGATGGCAAAGGATACGAATAAGGAAAACACTCTGATGTGAAAAAAACATGTAGGCAAAAAAACTGAATTGCTCATAACTGCTGCACTAGATAACCCGATAAAAACACCCCACATCAAAGCAAAGGCATACAAAACACAATAAAAAATAAATGCATACTCTGTGGACAAAGAGACTAAACGATAAACCATGTCGTAAGTTAATGTAAGAAATTGGCCCAAAAGGAATACAATAAAAGCGCTGGCCAAGTGGAAAGGTCATTAAACTGGGAATTATGCTAACATCTACATCTCGGACGCGGAGAGCAATTGTACAAACATAAACCGGAGACAGTACTTGAAAACGAGGATCAGTAAATCGTATGGTACATAGCCATACAAACTAATAAACCCATACAAGCAAGAGGACCTCTGATTTAGTAATAATAAACAAGAAATAAAACCCCTGTTAAATCGTAGACTTTGCTGGTCCAGCTCTATAGGGCGAATATAAAAGAAAATGAGAAACACAGGAAATACAGAAAATAGTCAGAAAGCTTAAACGGATATGGTTAATGATGAACATCCAAATAATACCTATAGTAGTCGGAGCACTGGGAACAATCCCCCCCAAATAAAATGGAAAAAGAATGGGAGACGTATGGTTATAGGAATGACAGGAAAAATTCAACGAATATCAATATTTGAAAAAAGCTGAAATATTAAGGAACACGCTTGTATGTGGAGATTAACCAGAATGAGTCTAGGAAAACTGCTGTAGAGGTAAAATATGAAGCGTAACATGGAAACAAGACATTGAAGCGGCATATCTCCTTGTTCTGGAACCCCATTGATTCTCTCCATTACCACATCACCCCTGCTACCAAAAAGTCGTAAAGAAGGAAGGAAATACCGATGAGAGAGCACCGCCAAGATCCCAGCTTGACAAGTGCTAAGAGAACTGTTGCCTTGGGGAGACTTATAGCCCTCAAATTCCAGTTAATACCAATGGTCGCTGCTTGTGAAAAATCAAGGTATGCGGGTGTTGCGATAATTCAAACTCATTTGAAAATGTTATTGAAAGAAGTGAAAAGTAATGGAAAGCTTGGGAGACTTGAAGTCACTCAGCTTACAGAGACCACCAGAGTTTGTTATCAGGGAGAGAATGTTGATGGCATGTGTTAAGCTCCTTTCTAGCCAATAAGAATAACATTCCTACGTCGCGAAAAATTCCGAAAAATGGCGTTTGTGATTCTGCTGTTAGAATTAGTAACGCTCGTAAAAATGATCGGTTTAACAAATCGCGTATATCCCAGAATATCCGTTGCTTTAGTTCGCAGAATATCTTTTAAATGCTAGACTAATATATATATATATATATATATATATATATATATATATATATATATATATATATATATATATATAACCGTCTATATTTCTTATACAATCATATTATTACAAAATAATTAATTATTATTCAAAATTCGACTTACGTCGCTAGTATACACCCTGTAATTAGAATCTGAAAATTGTTTCCGTAAATTAACTTTTTCCTTCATTTTTCATACGTTTTTAAAGTTTTTTTTTAATTTTAAGGTTACAGTACACCATGGTAAGAACACAGCGTCTATTCACATATTTACCAATACTAAATAATAGCGTATCTGTTTCACACAGTACAATACCTGTATAAGGACTGTTTCTTTTTTTGTGATAACCATTAAAATTTCACATAAAAATGCATCGACGTGGATTATTCATATTGCATCTTTAACTAACAGCTATTCTTACAAAAATGTCCTTTTAATAATTTCTTATAATACTCCAGTTTTCTTATAATACACCGGTTTTCTTTTTTTTCTTAATATTTTTGGTTTTAGAATGTCTTTGTTTTTTTATGGCATACGTTTCAGAGGCGGACCTTAAAATGCTGCCCCCAAGTTTGTGTTTTTTTATTCTTTTACTTCTATTGTTAAAATTGTAGGCCCCCTGACAAAAGGAGGGTAGACCTGTACATTCCCCCTTGAGCGTTAGTCCGTTCATCTGTCTGCATTTTTCTCCAAACCTACACTCTGGAATTTTTTGAAAATTTTCACAAACATTAAACAATATATGAGTAAAAAGATAACAGAACGGATTTTCCGGAAAAAAAAAACTTCGATTCCCCACCCCTAGGGGTTCCTTTCTGATTAAAAAGCCAAAAGTGAAACTTTTCTGCTTAATAAAAAGTGGATGCATTGGATTTTTATAAAACTTTCTGAAGAGTTGTAACTAACTGATTGCTATATAATTTTGTTTTCTATACTTCGCGATTACTCTTGGGTGTACGCCACGGGTATTTTAGAACTAATAAATACACTACATTTTCGGAACGATTCTTCCATATTTGTCCAAGAACTTCTGTGTATGTATATTTAGTAGTTTTGCATAGTGTTGAACTCGAATGTAATTATCTTAAGACCTCGAGGACATTTTGGGTTTAATTGGGGTTTGGCAAATGATTAACTTTTCCATTTCTTTTATTGCAGAACTCAGTTTTACAGATCTAAAGCATGAAACTGCAACGTTGATTCATTTTCACCAGGATTTGACGTCCCCTAGCGGCTTAGGTGCTATATAGTGGGAAAATGCTGAACATTGTCATTTTTCTATGCCTTGTGGATTGGGACCTAAGGAGAGACTATGTATTCTTCACTTATTTTTAATTTTCTTTTTTTTTAATTGTTATCTTGAAAACAAAATTAAAAACAGAAGATATATTTTTGTTACCTTTGATAAAATATTTTGTTGTATATTTTGGGAATTAAATGCAAACGCTAATTTCACATATTGTATTGCAAATATATGATAGTTATAAAATCAAAAGAAAAAAAAAAACTATCGAGCAAGTAGGACGGACGGGTAAAGTCAGAATAGAGAGAGAGAGAGAGAGAGAGAGAGAGAGAGAATAAGTTATAAAATGTATATGGTGATTACGCTACACTGAATATCCTGCGTTTCATCCATTCTAGGACTCTTCAGGTTTATTTCTTTTATTGCATCGTACAGAACTCATATTTACAGAACTAAAGGCATGAAACTGCAACGTTGTTTCATTTTCACCAGTATTTGACGTCCCCTGAGTATGTAGGTGCTAGATAGGCGCATAAGCCTGAAGAGTCCTAGAGTGGATGAAACGCTGAATATTCAGTGTAGCTTAATCGTCATATATATTTCATAAATTACTAACTAGCTCTACTAACGTATTGCGCACATTTAAAGTAAATACTTGAAGTTTAGGCATAAATCTATACTTTCATGTATACATATATAATATTTCTCATCATTTTAGTTACACTGTCATCGATGATATATTGCGTAAGAAAACCACAAAAAAGAGATAAGGAATACAAATAATGTCCGGTGGGTTCTGATAGCTCTTTAAAGTTCGCCACTTATTGCACATTTATATTTAAAGTTAAAAAAATATTTTTTCACAGTCGTTGTCTCTGGACAGAATATGCTCCCTCATAAGAACCCGACATATTATTCCTCAAGTAACTGCTTATTTTGGGGGGGGGGTTCGTATCGGGTTGTTTACAACTGCACGTCTTATTTTAACATCCTGTTTTTTTTTCATTAATCGCTAATCTTTAGAAAATAGTATTTGCAATATCATGTTGACTTAATTGACCAGACATTTTCCACTTAGTAGACTTCAGTGTTCTGTTTAGTCACATGCACAGTACAATAAAATCAATTCCCCACCTTATTTTCCTTTTTTATACTCTAAACACCAACGGTTTAGTTCCATTTTACTTGTATTTTTCTGAGTTAACATAGCCTAGAGAAGATCAAACTAAGATCGTCAGTCTCGCAGAGAGAAGGTGTGTGCCGAACAGTTACCATTCAAACTCAGGAAGCACGGGCATCAGACAACGGGCACAGAAAAGAGAGGATGGTGCAAATACCCGCCAATCGAAACTATCACCTCAGGCAACAAGGCATGCGGCGGACCGAGTGCTGATATGGCAATCACCTACTACATATACAGATCTGATCTTTTCTCAGAAAAAATGAACAAAACAGGCTGCAGATTGCTGACATCTATTAAGGAAAAATACCATATCAGCATCAAACACGACTCCACGTGCAACAGCAAGATTTAGATCACCTTACATTCCGGTATAACCGTTGTCATTATTATAGTTTCCTCTGTCAGGTGTTCATCGAGTGCCCACTTTTCGTTGTTCTTAAATTCATGGGAAACAGAAAGATAATGTGTTTTATTGCTTGAAAAATTAAATTGGCTTCACTTGAGGAACATTCAGAACCATAGAAAACTTTGCTTGAAGTGTACATACTGCTGAAACAAGTCATCTACTGTCTAACAATAGAAAGTAAAACCCTGCTTTTAAATTACATCGGTTGATATAAAAACTGTTCATTATTTTCTAACTGCAAGTGCTACTTTCTAGTAAAAACTATTTAGTTTATTAATTATAACAGAAAATATAATTAGATGCAAACAAGATTGCTATTCCTGAAGAAACATACCTACTGGAGAATACGTACGGAGATTAAACGCGCTAGCTATAGTTAAAGTGGCAGTCCGTTTAGTCGGAAATCAAGATTAACTAAGGGGTATTGTTCTTTATGTGATAAATGACCATTTGACATAAGTTGCTGTCACTCATCAGTTCTGTAGTGCCCTGTAAGATTCACTCATGTTCAAATTGTTTGGATTGATAGCATTTTAATGTTAACATACACATTCCTGTTTATTATGAAGAATCAAATAAGATCTTCGAGAGAATGAAAACTATCACATTCTTTATTTCACTAATATATCATGGATATATATGCAGTAATTAAAACAGAACAGTTGCAATTCATCCGCTTGAATAATACAACACTACGCTTTGCAGAATGTGTTCGTGTGCGAGGTTCCGTTGTAAATTTTGAAAACACTACCAAAGTAGGCAGGTGCCGATTTTGTCATCTTCTTAATCAGGCATGTCACGCCATATACACTCGTACACCCAAAGTACATGTTCATTGAGGAGTCATTAGGGGCGGTCTGACCTATTTATTACGTTCAAATTCAATCCACCATGCTATGATATAAAAGAACTGAGTGTTTTCAGAAAGGAGCTGTAATTTCCAACACTGTTCCAAAAATTCGTGGGTATCCTTTACACAGAAGGCGGATAGTAGAAGTGCATTATTTCGCTTTTTTCTGCTAATTAACCATTAGCAAACAAATAGAAAAGTGAAATAATCTACTTAGCAGTACATCTAGTAAATTGAGAACCCCTTTATTTTACGGCTACGAATAAACCAGTTGCAACATTAACAGCGTTCTGCACGATATAATAAATTGGCGTATTTTCAAAAACACTGCTCTCAAGGGCTTATACATTACCCATGAAATTCGAATAGAAACGCATTTGAACGGCAGAAACGTAGCGAAGTAATTAAAAGACATAGTGCTAAATACAAGAAATATAAATGGAAGAATGTACACTATATTTATCATTAAACATGATAGTTTGTTTCTTTGCATGATTAAAGTAAATGCCCCTCGCGGAGCGTGATTCAAATATTTGAAAATTGTAGATTACGTTACACAAACCATTTTCCGCAGTGAATATTAAGGTTTGAATTAATTGGAAAATGATGAACACAGGGATAGATGCACTAATAAGGCGGGTATCACATGGCGTCTTAATCAAATACGTGCATCTTTTTTCAATAATATTTGAAATTTGCTGTTATTCTTCCCAAGCAAAGTTATAATATACATATAAATCACAGATGGCTGATAATATTCTTTCACCACAAACGAAATTAATATGAAAATATCTACATGGACTTTACTGCAAACGTCTGCAATGAATCAATTATACTAATTGAATATTTGTGTTTAGAAATAGAAGACAGATTTCTAACTCAATTGGGATTGCCATCACAACTCACTATGACGCGAGTTTGTTTATGTAGACTTGTGTCGCGAATAAAATTACAGCACATGGGATATTTAGTGGTACGTGTAATAAAATAGGCATCAACAGACACTTGAGTAAAGTCAAATTTAAAACTAAATAATACATACTATTAATAACGGGGTTAAACAACAACTTTTCTCTAAATGCACGGTAGAAAATCATTATAAATACTTTCCGAATTAAATAAATTTTTATAGCCATCCGATAAGAAAATAACAAAGCTTTCGCTCTGGAATGTTCGACCTTACTACCAGGTTGCATACCTGCTCATTAAGCTTAAAATTACACCCACCATACGTGTATCTAAACTTTCATGTTCAATATCTTCAAAATATCCAGCATAGAAAAATTATTGTAAAAATGGAAATTATTCTTCAAAAAGAATGCACAATGACACACAATATATTACGCTAAGCACTCGATCGATCCTTGCAAAATATGCGAACTAATTACAAGTTTATCAAGAATACAGAACTATTGCTTCCAAGAGAATAAGGTCAAATGTTTTCATTTAATTTATTTGCTCTCTACCTGCAGATAACACAAATGCTTTCCTCAAATACATAACTGTTTGGCGCCATGTGCAGCATTTAATATTACTCAAACAGTGAGTAGATCCGATGCTCTCCCAGCTCTTAACAAAGATGGCCATACATTTTACGATATCATTCAACCTAAAACTCCATGTGAGGTCGTCACATAGAAGTCTATGAACACTGTTGTGGAAGCAGATAGAGCGGTCAATTACACAAAAGGATATTTTTTTTTTAATTTACTTGATTTTCCAGGGATGACAACGCATGTACTGCAATTGAAAATTGACGTACAAATAATAATGTTTCGAAATACCAACTACCCAATACTTTGCAATGGCAGGCGACAGGCAAGATAAAATAATGATAGATAACAGATTTAATTTCTTTAAAATACCCTTCAAATAAAATATGCCCTAATTCAACGCATTCTTATGTTTTCGCCGAATACGCAATTTCAATTTAAAAGATTGCAATATTCAATGTGATTGTCCTTTCAATCACTATCGCCAAAGTACAGAGTCCATCTTTACAATGGTGTAGCTTAAGTCGACATATTGACTCTTTCGCACGTGAACAATTGTATGCTGCGTTGTCTCGAGTTGGCAAAACATACATTATCTACCTCTAATGAGAAAACACAAAAAAAACAAGTAGTATTTGGGAATTTACCGTATAATGCTTGTATTATATTTTCGATTTCACTTAATTGAGCTAGAGCAACGTGTGACCGATTATGTATACACACACACACACCCACACACACACATATATATATATATATATATATATATATATATATATATATATATATATATATATAGTCATCGACATAGAGTCATGTTTCGTTTTATCACAACTAATCAGTGCCGCTAGACTAGCATCACTTCCAAGCCGAAGTTGAACCTAAAACAATCGCGTTGACAGGCAGTAGTTCTACCGATCGACCAACGGGAGCGGCGCCCGTAAATTATCTCGCTAAATGCCTATTAAAACACACATTCGGCCATCATTTTTACCGTGCTCTAACGGCTTGTTTAAAAACAAACAATGAGCGTCGCATTTTTTTAGCCAATCAAATAGTGAGTGTGATTTTTTACGACAATGCTCTAACCAAAGGAGGGGTAAATATTTTTAGTCATCGACATAGTCTTGTTTCGTTGTATCACATGACTAGCACCTCTCCCAAGCCGAGGATTGAACCTAGAACAATCACGTTGACAGTCAGCAGTTCTATCGATCGGCCCACGGGAGCGGAGCCCGTCGCCAAATGCCTATTAAAACAAACATTCATACAACACTTTTACAGTGCTCTAAGAGCTTGTTTATAAAAAAAAAAATGAGCGTCGAATTTTTCATCCAATTAATTAGCGGGTGAGATTATTTACGACAGTGCTCTACCCAAAGAATGGGCCTTATGTGTGTTTGTGCGTGTGTATATGTGTCTGTGTGTTTATACGTGTGTACGCTTTTGTTCATACAAATATAAGCTTATACACAGCCGACCACAGATATTATATATGTATAAGTTTCTGTGTATTTCGATGTTTAAATATTTAAATTGACTAAATAATACTTATGAATTCAGAGGGAAAGAAAAATAGACAACATGTTAATCGTGAACTTTTTCTATGAATTTCTTGAAAGTAAAATAAAACATACTGAAAAATATCAACATATGTTTATGTGGAAATTAAATTCATGCAAAGAAAATAATTTTTAGCAATATCTATAAATAATAATAAATAATATAATAAAAAACAATTACACAGATATTAATTTCGAGACTTGACAAATACGTTTTTTTAGCTGCAATGAAATTATCGAGCCTCTTCATACGGACACTCCTACGCATATGCAGACACAAGTAATCATTCGCGCCCATAGCTGCAAAGAAAATACTTGTATTTGTATTAAGAGGTAAACGATAAGCATAAAAATCTATACATGTTAATAAAACTATACGAAAACACACATGTTTACGTTACACACTAACCCTTAATGTGTATTAATAGAAATTTGGTTTCTTATTAAAACCTAACATTCAATGCGATCGGTAGACTGAGATAGTGTATTATGTGTACGTTGAACTAATCCAGTATTAATATGAACTTATATTGAAAAAAGATTGTGTGATATTTAATAATTAATCTTGATAAAACCACTTTCATCTAAATAAAGCTTGTCGACTCATTTATATTTTTCATGGTCAAGCACAGTAGATAATAGTGAGCAATCGCTATTACAACGATACTGGGAGCCTGTTCGATTTTATTTGTGGACCATTATCTGGGATCTGCAAACAGATATGTGTATAATAAGCACGGAGAGAGTTTACGAAGATTTGATCTCTCTCTCCCCCTCTCTCTATCTCTCAAAGCCAAGAGTTCTTTGTGCAAACCAATACGGAATTAGATGAAATGATCTTGCTACATCTAGGGGAAGGTAATGTTGAGTAACTAGTTACTAAGATGATGATGACGATGATGATAGCACTCATTACATTGGCTGGACTGAGACTCCTAGCTTTGTAAAGATAATGTGTAACTACTCCCAGTAATTTACAGAGTGCAATTAAAAAGTATGAGATGATGTGCACCAACATTGATTTAGTCTGTGGAAAGACTAATTGGTTGGTTCATTTTAAAATGCCCTTTTTACTTCATTAGTTCAGGCCGATATAGAAATGAAAGAACAGTTAGCATTAACCAATTGTAGAAGTAAGTGCAAGTGATGCTTTTTTTAATTAGTCATTCTATTTGAGTTCAAGAGGGAAATTAATAGACTCACTTTCTGGTGTTGTCTGTCTCCGTCCATCTGGAAGTTGTAGCATTTCCTACGTACTATATGTACACGTTATTCTCCCCCTCACAATACTTTTGTATAGATAGATAAACGCACATACACACAAGCGCGTGTACAGATGCCCCAAGAAATGATCCGGTCTTAGTCAATGATTTTTCTAAATACGCAAAACTAAGTACTCTTTATCACAACATGAGTGAGCTGAAACAATATATATATATACATATATATATATATATATATATATATATATATATATATATATATATATATATATATATATATATATATACAAATTCGTTTTCCTGCCTGCTTGTTTGTTTGCTCAAAATGTGATGAATATATACTAATTAACTATTATATTACTCGTTTATATATTTTTTATATTGCGTATGATTCTTGCAAAATCTACAAGTAAGAAGCCATCTGATTTGCATATTACAGAAGGAAAATCAACTTTACTAAATAGCGGTTAAATAGTTAGTTTATGTTTCTAGCGAGCGAGTGTTTTAAATGTTCTAATAAAAGCTGTTATTTAATACACTTTAAAGACTAGTTCGATTGCTAATATATTTAATTAAATTTATTTTGAATTATTTCCGACATCGACTTATTTGAAGACGTAGATTTATTTTCCCCTGAAAACGTCGAAACATAAAAAGAACAAACTTACACCAAATAAAATCATTTAGTAACCGCAATAATTTTCTAGCTTGAGAAGATAATTCCGTGTAGAGACAAAAATATTTGGATTTTTTATTTGATTTTAAATTGTCAAACAAAATGTTCGTTTTAATTATTCTTAAAACGGCTGTACAGAAACTTTGACATCTTCGAATCCAAATTAAAGTCAAAGATGAAAAAAAAAAAACGAAAAATAAATTGAAACACCCCCTTCCTCAACTAAATAAAATAGGCAAACCGAAAATGTTCTTTAATTGATAAAATAATACAGTGAATAAATGATTTTACAAAGGATAAAAAACCAAATGCATATTACCCAGTGTATGAAGTTTCTTAGAAAAGGGGGCATAATGGCTTGCAAATCACCTTTACCCTTCATCCCTGTTTCACGTTAGTCTTCCTACTTGGATAATGTTTGCATTAATGTTGTGCTATCATCCTTTGCTATTTTTATTGAAACAAAAGCTGTGTTATATATGTTTTCAAATTATTTCTGTTTAGGGGGCGGGGTTCTTTTACAGAAAATGTTCTCAATATCTGGAGAAAATTTCCTCTCTTTGTATTCCTTCTGTCGAAATACCTGGTTGAGAGGGTATCGCTATTTGTTTTTCTCTGGATCCCTTCCTTTATTTTAGAAATTGTTGTGGGGTATCGACGTTGTCTAGGATTAAAATTATTAATATGCGTAGGTGTGTTCAATTAAACTTCAGATTAACCCGGGCAATACCGCGTACCTATGCTATTATATATATATATATGTATATATATATATATATATATATATATATATATAAATCAGTTGAGCAAGTAACTGCTCGACAACAAAATGTTATGTTACTTGCAATACTGCAATTGCGTAATGACGCCCTGCGTACTGCTTGAAAAAAATTAATTTACAAATATTTAAGGAAATTCCTTTCGAGTAATAATAATAATAATAATAATAATAATAATAATAATAATAATAATAATAATAATAATAATAATAATCCCCACGTACTCCTGTTTCATTTCAGATATTATTTCATATAATTTGGTATAATATCGATTTAAGAAATAACATCTTTTTTTTTTTAGAAAATCAAGTCTTAAGAGTTTGCCGAGGACCATCCATACTACCATAACCTAAGATTTAACTCTCTGCTAAAACTATTGTTACTACTAGTCTTTATCTCTTTAATAGCGTCAATAGAGAGACAGAGAAAGAGAAAGAGAGAGAGGTAAGCGAGGAAAAAAGTATTGTGATTATATATTATATCTATCTATATATATATATTTATATATATATATATATATATATATATATACAGATAGAGTATATATAAGCATACTGTTTTTTCCTCGCGCACCTCTCTCTCTCTCTCTCTCTTTTATTCTAGCAGTGACGCTGTTATAGAGATACAAAGTAGTAGTAGTTGTAGTAATAGTTTTAGCCGTCAGTTAAATGTTATGTTATGGTAGTATAAATAGTCATACTACATTACAGCGTGTGTTTCTTTCTTTCTTTGTTTGAGGACGTTTTGTACCATATGCGTGCGTGTGCGTGCGTATATTTATAACTATTTATTTCACAGAAAAAAGAAACAATTTCCAGAAAGTTTTATTGTCTTAACAGAACAAAATATAATATTAAAAAAAAAAACTGAAACTTTGTCGTGTGTAAAATGTAAAACTCTGAAACAGAATATTTTAAAAACATATTTTAGAATATCTAAATATTTCAAAAACGTATTTGAAAACATTAATAATTCGTAATATCGTGATAAAACTGTAATAAGTCGTATTATCAAGATTTGACGGTTTTACACACAAATATTTTTTTAAAATATTAAAATTTTTTTTTTTAAACCGTAAAACTTTGCTGTGCGTAATGAAAGAAAACAGGTACGCTTACATAATTTGACCCGAGTTCTTGTGAATTCACGTCAAGCATTGATCGGGCGATACCGACAATCATCGGCATAAGCCTACCGCTGTACAAATGTTGAAACGGTTACTCGACCTTTTTATTTTAATTATTTAATTTTTTCTGTTATGTTTTTAGTAATTTTTAAGGTGATATTAAGGGGTGGGGTGACTTTATTTTCTGATTAATTACTTATTTATTATTGATAGCTTCATTAGCCAATAATAAAGCGCTATCTAAGTGACAGCAGATGACATTCGAATTCGGAGTAAGTGACTAAAGCAACACAAAAAAGAAAAGAAAAACTGAAAACCAAATATACTTTGAAATTTGCACAAACAGAAAAGTGACAGGCAAGAAAATAAATTTATACATGTTAGAAAATGAACTGAAAACATCGATGCAAACAGTCAGGAGAAGAAATGGTAGTGCCAAAAATGAGGGACGACAATAATGCAACATTAAACACATCTGTTTACTTAAAAAAAAGATCGTTTATGAAGGATGGTTTCTCCTGGAGATGTACAAATCGACAGTGTCACTAAAAGAACTTGACTGAACATGAAGTCTTGAAATGAAAAAAAAAAAAAACAAGAAACATAATACGGTTACAAAAAACAACACAAAACAAAACACTTGTACTAACTCCTAATAATTACACGGTTAAAACTATATTTTCTTGGAGAGAAATATAAAAAAAAAACAATTACTGTTGGTAAATATTTTGCAAATATATATATATATATATATATATATATATATATATATATACATATATATATATACATATATATATATATACATATATATATATACACACACACACATATATATATATGTATATATATATATATATATATATATATATATATATATATATGTATATACTAAAATGAAATAAACATGTTTTCATTTTCCAAGGTAGTTTTTTTTTTGTTATATTTATTATTTGACTTTTAAATTTTTTTCCGGTTTGTTTTGTTTTTTTGTTGTTGTTGTTGTTTTTCCATTAGTCTATGTCGGACTTTTCTTTGCAGACAGGCGTCACACGAGATGATTTGAAAATCATCCCTCCTCAGGTAATGCAATGTAATGACAATCAATATACGAAAGATTAATGCAAGCAACAGTAAACGTAGTCACTAGTTTTGTCTTCTCTGCGCAAAAAGCGCGATGGAGAAGAACTGAGAAGAAGATGCCAAAGAGTGTGGGAGCCCACACACAACCTTACTTGACTCCACTGCACACGGGGAAGTTGTAAGACATGTAACCTTCAAAGAAGAGTGCAACTGTCATGTTAGCATGGAGCGATCTTATCAAACTAAGAAGAGTTGGTGGGCATCCCAACTTTTGTAGGTTGCTCCAGATCTCTCTAAACATTAAAACAAATACCTCAACGCATCAGGTTTTCCTGACTACTGGAAAACCGCTTCTCTGGTACTAGGTTTCAAGAATTCTGACGAATGAACTGACCCATTAAATTATCACCTCATTAGCCTTCTCCCGTTTTTCGCCAAAATATTTAAGTTCTTAAATAATCAAGGTCTAGTCCATCACCTTACAGCTTCTAAACTCCTTACCGACAATCAATATGGATTTAGGCAATACCGTTCTACAGTAGATATCCTAACTGGAATCTCTGAACATATATACAATTAACTGGACAAAATAGGGAAGGGAAGAGCGGTAGCTTTTGATATATCTATTACTTTTCACAGGTTATGCAACGATGGTGTTTAAAAAAAATTAATAATATGGCATCATTGGAAGAATACATAATGTAATTAAACACTTCTTAAGAGAAAAATCCAGGTTGTCTTGATGGCCGTACATCTAAACAATAGGATAAAAATGCGGGAGTGCCTTAGGGGTCTATCCTTGAACCTTTATTGTTCTTGATATTTACAAATGATATCCCTGTGAAATTATTTCTGAGATGTGTATATTTGCTGATAACACCACATTCTATAGCAGGCACAAGGGGAAAATGGCAGAAAAACTAGAGGACCACCTCCAATCTGTTGTGGACTGGTGACAAAAATGGAGGGTAAATTTCAATGCTGCTAAGACTAAGCTTGTTTACAATAATCCTTTTCTACCACAAATAGCAATGACCAAGACCACATTACCCGGAAGTACTTCCTATAAACTCCTCGGCCTAACGTTTACAGGGAACATGAACTGGAATAGATACATTGAGAGCATTACCAAGGTTGATGCGAAGAAGGTGAGCTCTCTCTACTTCACTAGCAAAACTACTTACGCCTGAAAGTATCCTGTACCTCTATAAGGCGGCCATTCGCCCATGTATAGAGTACTTTTGTCACATTTGAGCTGGTCCATCTGCTACTTGTCTCTAAATTATTGACAGGATTTAAAAGAGAGTCGCGATCCTAAAAGGTCAGGCACTGTTATCTAGGCTTCAGCCTCTGTCCCATCGACGAAATTTTGCGTCGCTCTTCCTGATCTATTAGTATTTTAATGGCGATTGCTTTGGCATACTACAAACACTTGTACCCCTTCGATATCAACACCCCCGGAAAACCCGCCAACCAGTTAAATCCCACCACTTCACAATAGAGATCCCTAGGTGTAAGAACACCTTCTACTCGAATAGTTTCTTCCCGAGAACTACTAAACTTTGGAACTCGCTTCCGGGATTCTGCTTTCCCAACTGTACTGACATGCAGAAGTTCACGTGTAATATGAACAGACACTTTGCCACTAATCTCCCTTCATAATACCCCTGCAACTTATGTCCCTGATAGTAGCCCGTTACTTCAAAGTGGCACTTTGCCTTTTTTCGAATGAAAATTTGAATAAAAAATATATTTCTGATCCAATTTTCAAAGTTAAATCAACTATTTTGCACACTTTGGAGTGAATACATTTAAGCCATTATACTTGCATTGTTAGACATAATAACACCAAGTGGAATATTGTCAATTTTCCTTCCGAAATGTCCAACGTTGTTGGCATTTTTTTTTTAATCATGAAGGAAATAAAAATTGGACAAAAAACAGGTCATATATCCAATCAAAATAGAATAAAATATTGGTGGCTTAAAATGTTTAACCGAAAAATGATTTTACTGAAATTATTGATCAATATTACACTTCAAAGAAGAAGACACTGGAGTTTAAAAAAAAAACTATTTACACTCAAACAAGTCAAAAGTTTGCTCAAAACTGACTCTTTAATTCTCGAACATTGTAATGAATGTCAATAAAATACTGAGCACTTGGAAAAAGTCACTAGAACTATTCCTACTGCAATGTGTTTTCAAATAAATAGATTTATATTTGAAAATTACAATCTTCAGCGAATTAATTCTGAAATTATGAATTTGGTACTCTATCATGGTTTGACCCGAATACTCGTGATTTCCTCATGTCCTGATCGGGCGAGATCGACAATCATCTGTGACAGCCAAGCGGCGTAACACGCGCAGACTAAGGAAATAAGCAAAACCAACAAAAAATACAAATGCAAATTATAAAAAAAAATAACAAAAAAACCTACCTTGAAAAAAGCAAATATGTTTATTTGATTTATTTCAGTATCTATTTTTTTTGCTAAATATTTATCAACAGAAAGTTATTTAAAAAATATTATCTTCAAGAAAAGGTTGTTTACTTGTATAAGTGTTAAGTGTAAGTACATTTTTTGTTGTTTTTCTTTAACCATATTTTATCTTGATTATTTATTTTATTTTTAAGAATTTTTGTTCAAGTCAGTTTGTTTTTTATTGTTTTTTTTTAGTTTTTGGGGATTAGACAGAAATAGAAAAAACATGTTTTTTTTTCAAGAAATAGTGATTATTTTTTTAAGTTATTTAAAAAAGTGTATTTTAACTGTTGTTTATTGCCGTCGGAAGAAGTTTCTTGAGATGAGGATACATCCTTAGGAATCTTTAACTTCAGTCGACTGTTGATCGGTCATCGACAGCAAAATGGGAGGTAGAGGGAAATGGAAGGAAATCTCCCAGCCGGGTAGGTTTCGGAAGTGCAATTTATGATGGAGATAAAAGGATCTTTTCCAATTTTTTTCTTCACATAAATTCAAGTAAATATGTACCTAGAATCTCGCGGCAGTTCCCGCATTATTGCTTGTGATGCTATTTTGTTTCCTATCACATCCACTCGATGTGGTTCGTTGTTTTTCATACATGCCCATATTTCTTTCCTTGCCTGTTTTTTTTTCTTGTTGTACGAGTCTGAAAATATCGTTGTTTATCAGCTTTTATTGGGGTTCAGTCGATTTCTTCAAATTCGAATGTCGTCTGCTTTCATTTACATACCACTTTTTCATTGGCTAATAAAACTCCCAGAAATTGAAGTACAAAGAGAAATTCAAAATTAATAAATCATTAGAAATAACTAATCATAAATTACAAAATGATTAAAAATCAACTAAATAACTTTCAAATGTCGAATAAGCGTTTCAACATTTGAACAACGCTCGGCTGATACCGATGATTGCCGGTCTCGCCCGATCCGGGATTGACGAAAAATCACGAGAATTCGGGTCAAATTATGGAAGAGTACCATGAATTTCAATACAAAAATGTGCACATATTTTAATGTAAAAACAGCTGCTGTTCACACTTTTATTAAATTATTATTATTATCCTTGCAATGTTAGGAATAATAATAACAATTGTAATATTATCAGTGTCACTAATATTTCCCATAATTTCAAGTTTCATACCAAAATGCCCAACAAATTTTTCAAAAACATGAAAGGAAAAAATAATTGAGAAAATACGCTCATATATCCAATGGAAATAGCAAACACCTTAGTGCTGGCCTTCTCCCTTAAAAGTACCCCACCACCTCAGCATAGTATGCGGTTGTACCTGTATCCCCCAGGTGAACAATGGAACTGCTATGCATAAAAAATGTTTAATATTTTTTGTAAATATTGCATTATATGATATTTTCATGTGATCCTTAGTACGTTTTATAAATGAATATCATTCTATTATTTCTGTTGTTGCTAATGTTGTTGAGTAATATAATTTTAAAAAGTGAGGTATTATCTTGAAAAAGATGTCTCCCTTAACGGAAAAATGTTCAACAAAATGTTTAAGTGCAAATTTATGTTACCGAAAACTATACACATTAAAATACAGATAGAAATAAAAAAAAATTATTCACACTCAATCAGGTGTGCCTTATGTAGTAATAAAAATATAATTGGCATTTTGTTGCACTTTTTAAGATGTTAAATATGTATCAATTTTCTCATTATAAAAAAACGATTATTATATTGATTATAATTTTTTGGCAGTGAAAATAAAATGAATTGCATATATAACATTGGAAGAAAAAATTGAAATCATCCAATCATATCAATAAATATTGTAAACTTTTTAAAATTAGTTTTGTAAAAACAATTATTTATTAAATTAATTTTAATTTTTGTAGTTGAAACAACGATTGAAATATTTTAAATAATTATATTATCAATATATTTTTATATAAAAAGTATTATTGAATTCTTTTTAAATTGCCAAAAAAAAAAACGATCATGAAAAAATTTCAAAAAAAGCAAATAATTAATAAATTTTGTCATTATAAAAAATTCTTACCATACAACAGAAATAATATATGTATGATTGATTATGTAGTAAAACATATTTTTAACAATATTTATAAAACAATCGTTTCTTTATGAAAAAATTGAATAAATTCGCTGATTTTGGATGTTTTAATATCGTTTTTTTTTCTTTTACAAACTAAAATTAATCTAATAAACGTATTTTTATTATGGCAACATTTTTTGATAATTTACTGATTTTACATTTTTCTTGTGATTTCAATTTATTAATCTATTGCTTTATATGCATTTCATTTTATTTCTTCTGTCAAAAACTTCCAATCAATATATTAATCGCTTTTTATATTGAGAACATTTATACATATTTAAAATCTTAAAAAGTGCAACAAAATTGCAATAATTATTTATTAGTGCATAAGCACATCTGATTGAGTGTAAATAAAATATTTCTTTTTAATTCTAGAATCTTCCTTTTTATAGGTTAATATTAATAGTTTTCGGTTAAATAATTTTACAGTTAAACATTTTGTTGAACATTTTTCTGTTGAAGCAGACATCTTTTTCAAGAAAAACAAATATATATATATATATATATATATATATCGATATGAGCGTGTTTTAACTTAATGAATAGGTCAGACGCAACAGTGGAATATTTAAAAGTTACGCGCGCAAAACTGAAAGAAAGGAATACACCGATGGAGAGTATTCGATCATGATTAACCGATAATATATGTGGATGGGATCTCCCCCCCCCAAAAAAAAAACATGGCAATATGAAGATTTACGAGTGAATAAACTTAGAAATAGAATGAAATACCCCGAAACGATAGACGCCATTCTATACAAGAAAACTTTAAGATCGAAACGACCTTAGAAAACGTGTTTTCTCTATGTCAAACCGATATAAACTTTATGCAGAAAATGATTACTTTACAAGTGAACACAGCTGATAAGCATAATTACTATAAGGTAAGTTGTTTCTTTCAAAACAGAACATCTGTTGTTTGCTTGAATATTTTTTTACCTAGATACACACATGCACTTAAAAGTCTATGTTTAATATCCATGGTTATTTCCTATATAATAATTTCAACATAATTTACGATTATTTTGTGTACGTAGCTTAAACACATCCAAACAACAGATGAGATTAGAGCTTTATTATATACTAGCTTGGGTGCCATTCATTTCCCGGGTATTTGTAGGAGTGATTTGAGCGAAAAAAAAGTGGTAGTAGGCAGGCAGGCTCGAACCCGTGACGCGAAGGCGAAAAAGAAATTGAAAGAAAATCTGACGTCCTTTTGCTACTCGAAAAGTCGAGCGGTATCTTAAGTGTTTAAATTGCAAAGATGACTTGCAGAGAAGGGTTTATTTAAACTTCCACAAATGTTGCTTTTAATGTGGAGTAATATAAGCCACCCCCTTAAAGCGGGCATTCATGCCGTATCCAAATAAATAGTAAGTGCCTAAGTATGAAGAGGTTCCACTACATTGAACAAGTACCAATTAAGTGAAGGCGTCTGCTTTCGAATTTGTTTGCTTTATTTATATGAAAAAGACAAATAAACACCAAAAAACGAGTGCACTTTGGAAATTCTGTGTAACAAGATTTAAAAAAAAGATAGAGGGCATGTTCCTTTGCAGGTCCGAGATATTACTAACTGGGGAGTATGCGAAAACTTCTTCCGGAATCTAACTGATGCGAGAACCCCGATTTAAAAAGCATTTCCTGAACATATACAGACGGTCGCGTCTATTTTCACTCTTGAATATTAGATAGTTGTATAGATTATCGAAATGAGAAGCGCGCATAAAAAGTATAATTTGTTTGAATAGTTTGGTAAGGACTCTCAATTGTTTGTAATCACATGCTTATTTTTAAATGCTTCATTATTTTTTAAAGAATTATAAAACTGTGAGAGCTTTTAAATAACACCAGAGAATAAATGTAGTTGAAAATTTGCACGTAAAAACTAAGTATACATTGAATCTAATATACTTACTCTTGAACACAGTAGCACGCAATCACCTTCGACGTGTGTTACCGTTCAGTTTAGTTATTTTGTTTAAAGAAAGTTATTTACCTGGGGCAACTTTCCCACTTTACTATTTTCAAATCGCGTTTAGAATACTCGCCTTCTCTGTGCCGATTATATCGCTGAAATTTCTTGTTGAAATTTTAAAATCTTATACTATTTTGAAATAAAAGTTTAAAAAATACAATAAATTGTTTACGCTTAAGGGGTTTTCTTTATGCAGTCTTATTTTATTTCCTTCTCTTTTTGCTGAAGGATTTAAAATATTTGCAGTTTTATTTCTGTGTGTCTAAAGAGGCGCGAGCATACACATGAACACACATACACATAAATGCGTGTGTATGTAACTGAGTAGTTGTGTGTGTTTATGTCCTCAACATAAATGAACATAACCAGAAATTTAATAAGAGGTACACACTATAAAATATTTTGTACTATTTTGTCTATTACCACAACGACCTATGATAAATTCTGATAAAAATATTGCATATTGGTTTATGGTGTTAATACACTTCTGTATTTTACTTCCTAACATTTTCTATCTTTTGAAGTAATTCGAGAAAATCTAGCATATAAATATACATATTTTCTGGCCTTGCATTATACAGCATTAACTTATTCAACGGCAGTCAAAAATTTAAATGGGTTACCTCTTTACAACAGATACACAACTTAGCGCGTCCTGACATCTGCACCTCTAATACAAGTTTAACATTCATAGGTTATCTTTATTTCCTGCTCTACCCTCATGCCCAATAACTTGATAGTAAATTTTAAAAAAATCAACAAAGCAATTGATAATAAATATGTAAATATTGTATTTGTTTCTCTGAACAGGAACCGATACTATTAAGTCGATAAATGCACAAGTGTGCAATGTTGCTATGTAAATTACAAGAGTAGTGGGCTATGTATTTGTTCGTCGGGATACAACAAACCAAGAATAATCTCCCTATTTCATATATATTTAATTTTCATTAGAGCGACCTTTTGGATTTTTAGAAATTTTTAGAATTTTTTTTTACATGGAAGTCACCAATTATCAAGGTCCAGAATCCACTCGGAGATAAGCATGATTGCGTGTACAGTAATCAATTGGATAATATCGTAGATAATGGAGATTTGATAAAGTGTTTACTTAAGGGGGCGATTTATCAGGAATTCGTTTATGTTGGACTGGAAGACATTCACGTTTAAGTCCGATGGGAAACAGGCAAACGAATCGAGTTCTACAGGCGTGCACTTCTAAGAAATAAGTTTTTTTCATGGAATACATGTTTTATTAAGGCACAGATAAAGAGTGGGGAAAATTATTGACAGTGGTTTAGGGTTAACGGGTGGTTTTCTTGAAATACTGGTGAAGAGGGGGACCAGAGATTGGCCCTCAGACGAGCACTTGTCATGGAAATAATGATAAAACAAAGACAGGTTCGCGACGTCTCTTCTGTTGTAGAGAAGTTGCAGGGAAGAATAAGGGGCATCCCTATAAGCCACGAAGCCAATTTTGTACTTTGCAAATGCGGGATAGACTGTTTTTTAGCAGCTGCTTTCCAGATGTAGCAGCGGTACTCCATCCTAGGACGTACTTGGCTTTTAGATAGATAGAGATTTCAATGAGCAGTGAGATATCTTCTGGATCGGTAGAAGGATCCTACCATTTTTCAGCGACCTTGGCAACAAACTTTATGTACGTGTTCCATTTACACTCCGGAGTAAAGCTCAATTCCCGAAGCTACAGCAATCCATTTCAATTGATGCCAGATGGGTATCAGAGGATTGCTGATGTAAAGATAGGAGTTTTCTTTTAGATGCATTAAACGTAGTCCGCCAACTCTTCCCCCAGCGTACCACGCGTTCAAGTTCAGAGGAGAGAGAATCAGAACTAACTTTGTCATTTACGGTCTTTGATGTGCTACCATAGATGGTCATGTCATCAGCATAGATGTCAACGAATGATTTAAGTATGTGTTTTAGGAGATCATGTATGTAGATAAGGAAGAGAGATGGGCTCAGACTAGACCTCTGAGGGACTTTAGCATTAATACGGTGGACCTCTGATTTATGCCCATCAACCACTACTTTTATGAGCCTATCAGAGAAAAATTATTTAATAATTGAGAAAACATCCCCAGATACTGTAGATGAAATTCTTGTGAAGTAAGCATTTATGTCATCCATTATCGAACACCTTTGATATGTCAAGAGCAATTGCCCTATAAATGAAGTCTTTGTCGAGAGAAGCACTAATCCTAGAGATATAACCGCAATCACACCTTCAGTACGGAACGGAAACATATTGCATGACACTAAGAAGGTTATTTATCTGAGGTGGTTTACTACTCCTTTATTAAATATAGAGTCCAGCAACTTACTCAGGACACACAGGAGATTTATTTATCTGTACTGAGACGGAGATGCCTAATCATCTGAATTCTATAATGTATGACATATTGATGACGTTTTCCTGAAGGCAACGCTGCGGAAATTTTGTAAGTATGGGGGCATATCTATTTTTAAGGCGTAATAAAGTTGCATATTTCCCCGTTCACATAACCACCCAGGAGAGTACATCCATCGCATATGTATGAGATGTATTTTATTATAGTTAATATAAAATCCTTTTACATTCATCTGCGCTTCTTAATGTCGTGTAATATTAGTTCGGTTATCATGCAACAATCATCGGATGCAGCTTCTCATATTTGACTACAGCAATTATTAATTGCTTATCATTAGTGGTATTTATGTATAGTGAAGACAAATATATCTGACTGGAATGTGTAATCTTACTTCAGAACAACTACAATTCTTTCGGAAATATAACTATAATTTATTAGCTTCATATCGATTCATCATTTCACTTCATTAAATAGTTAGGTTTGAGAAAAAAACGTTAAATAAAATACGAAAAATCAGCAATGCCTATTTTGAAAATTATTAAAATCATTTTAGATAAAAAAATATGTTCGTCGCCATTTCGAATTTTTAACCGTCTGCAATATCTATTTCTGCCATCTCACTTTATTTCATTCGTTGTAATTATTATTCCGCCCGGGAGTAATATTGCCCAATTATTTAATTTTAAAAGTATTTACGCATTTTTTTAATTAATTTTATCGATAAGATTCGGTTTGTTTCACTTCCCATCCTTTACAAATTTAATGATATATCGTTTATAAACAGAGATTATTTTTCCAATAGCTGCATGGGTTTAATGCTTAATTATTATATAAGCTATGTCATGAAGTCAATTTATATATATATATATATATGTATATATATATGTATATGTATATATTTGTATATATAAATAAATATATATATAAATAAATATATATAAACAACTATATATATATGAATATATATATATACATAAATATGTATAAATATAAATATATATATATATATGAATATATATAAATATATATAAATATATCCATAAATATATAAATATATATAAATATATATATATACATATAGATATTTATATATATAAATATATATTAATATATATACATATAGATATTTATATATATATAAATATATATAAATATATATATATAAATATATATATAAATAAATATATATATAATTACAAATAAATATATATATAATATATATATATATATATAAATATACATATATTAATATATATGTATAAATAAATATACATGTAATTAAATATATATATATATATAAATAAACATATATATAAATATATATATATACATATAGATATATATATATATATAAATATAGATATAAATATATATATATAAATATATATATATAAATGAATATATATATAAATATAGATATAAATATATATATATAAATATATATATATATAAATGAATATATATATAAATATATATAAATAAATATATATATAAATAAATAAAAATAAAAAATATATGTATATATAAATAAATAAGTATATATATATATATATATATATATATATATATATATATATATATATATATATATAATACTTGCTTTTAAGCCTTACATCGTCCGAGATTGAATTATTAATAAGAAAATTATCACACTTCTTATACTTTCCTGTCAGCGCAATCTTTGAAATTTAAAATGTGTAATCGAGTCGATTGGCTAGGAACACATTACAGTGGATTTGAACTAAGTTTTACAGGACCCCCGCAGCAACACAATCAACAATACATTGTAGTCTATATTAAACTATAGAGAAGGTATCACGAATTTTAACATATTACTTACTATAATGGCTCGCCAAAGATTTTAAATAGAAAAAGTCAAGTACCATTGTTCACTACGAATATTAAGAGAAACCATCATTCTGGCGCGCTTCTGCCGTTTCTTTATATGCTATTGTGACGTAATTCCTCATTGGGGGGTGATAGATGACTCAAACACCCGAGGAGGGCCCAATCATTATGGTAAGACGGTTTTAATCGATCCCGCGTAGCGATACATTACACGGAGATTTAAAATAGAGAACATAAATATATATATATATATATATATATATATATATATATATATATATATATGTTATTTCAGGTCAAAATAGATATTGTTTTAATCTAGTGAAATATATTTTGCAGTAAAAATAGATGATAGGACACTTAGAGCGTAATATTGTCTGGCCTTGGTAAACTCAGAGTAAGATGTCAGTGTTTACATGATGACCTTAACGTTATGAGAATTGGTATGTCTGTAGATTTCAGATCCCAGATTCGGGAATTGCACACACGCAAAAATATTTGTTTTATTTCGTGGCGAAATCTTATTGGCTAGGGAAACGTCCACCCCATCCACACACCTCACTATATATAGTACTGACGCGCTAAAATTATTCAGAGATTGCTTTTTGATTTCGGGGAGAACCGATCGTGTGGAGACCGTCGTTTCCTGGAGACGTGATTCATCTTCCTTCTTATCCACCCGTCTTACGCTCTCTGTGAAGAGATTTGAGTTTTTTTAAAAAAACTTTCTAAGAACTTAATGATATTTGTAAAATAAATAGTACATAAGTTTGCGCAATTAATTCTGTAGAATAGAATATCACGAGTCTGTGTTTATTCCTGCCTGCGGCTTTGATATTCGCTTTCAGCATACATGATTCAATGTAACAATCCCCAGAGAAGGACTAGACGATACGAGCAGAGACTTCCAGATAAACAGGGATCCTAGCCAAGCTCCATCAGTGTGGGCTTACGTCAGATTAATTACACGTTGTGATGATTAGTAAAACCCTTTAGGTTACTTCCTCATCAGATTAATTCGATCAATTCGTGTGTGCGTGTATGTGTGTGTGCATATGCCCAAATAACTAACCTCGCGAGGGAGTGGACTAAAACGTGCTGCTAAAATGATCTGAAAAACAGCAAGAGGTTATTTGATTCCAAATATTTCTCATATATTAAATAGAGTCGATTATGAATATCTTCAGTATAAAAACTACCCTTATAGATTGTGAGCTATCTTCTGTGTAATAAACAATGAGGGGAGTTAATATATATATATATATATATATATATATATATATATGTGTGTGTGTATATATATATATATATATATATATATATATATATATATATATATATATATATATATATATATATATATTTAAGAATGGAGAACTTAGGAATTTTCAAGATTTAACAAATTTAAAATGTGTATTAAGTTAAATCTCTATAATATTTTTCAGATTAAGTGTATTTTACTGCTTTTTTCAATGCACAATGACTGTATGTGGTCTGTATGTGTTTATGATTGTTAATTCTTTTAATCTATGTATCTTTATAGCAGTATTGGTACATGTGTTTTTACTATTGCTTTGTGTACGTAAATGTGTAAACGTAAGTTATATGGACGTATTTCGGATGCGTTTTTTGCAAATTGTGATACATTTTTCTTTGCATATATCATGTGTGGATTACTTTTCGGTTACATATGCTTCTTTTTCTAGCTTGCCTATTGTTTTTAAAACAATGGTCCACATGTGTTAACGGAAGGAATAAATAAATGAAGTCCTTGCACGCACATTAAATGTCCGGGTTCAAACTATAACCGCACGCTGAAATAACGTTCTAGTTTTTAGATTTGTTGCAGACAGATTACATTATAACAAACTTCAAATAAGTTGAGGATAAATATGAAGGCGTAACCCAAACCTCTTTTATTTATTTACAAAAAACATTTAAAAGTTATTTCATATGTAAACACTGTTCACATAAGTGATTCGATAAACAGCATATATATTTTAACAAGATTTTACATGTTTGTAACATTTGCACTGCAAACAAGGCACAGTGCCTCTTTAATATATGGAACTTCTATCAGGGGCATAAGTTGTAGGGGTATTATGTAGGAAGGTGAGTAACCAGATGTCTGGTGGCATTACATTTCCAGTTCTTCATGTGTGTATATTTGGGGAAGCAGAACCTCGATAGTACATCGAAAGTATTGAAATTCTTGGGAAGAAACTACGAGAGTAGAAGACTTTCTTCCATCTAGATATCTCTATTTGTAGGGTTAGGAGTTCGCTGCTTGTCCTGTTTTTCCTGGAAAATTACGTCGAGGGGGTATGAGGTATTGTAGTTCGACAGAGCATCCAACATTTTATATTTGTAAAAAAGGCAGTGGTATGCAACATTTCTACGATAGGATATAGGTTGAGGCTTAGATGATAGTCCACGACATATCAGGTTTGCGATTCACTTCGAACAGTTGACACGTAAAATCATTCGATGTTTTTTTACATAGAAATCGCCACTTATAAAAGCGAAGAAGCCACTCGAGGATAAGTGTCAAAAATGCACAGTAGAAATTGAGTAATATAGTAACTGTGAGCCATAGAGGTTCGGTAAATTTGTTAACTTGTAAGGAATGGCTCACCACGAAATTGTTTACGTAAGACTTGAATACAACCATACTGTAGTCAGCTGGAAAGCAGAAAAACCGAAAACAATTCCAGAGGTGTGCCGTTCTAAAAAGAAGCTTGCTCATAGATGCTACATTTTGGTTTAGGAACAGATAAAAGTGGAGGGCATTAGTAATAGTGTTTCATGCTCGACGGGTGTTTCTTGTGAAAGTTTGGCGAGGGGGACCATAGAAGTGAGCCCAGCCGGGCACTTGCCATGACAATAACGATAAAGCAGAGACAAATTTGCAACGTCTCTTCTGTGAGATAGAGGTTGCAGGGAAGAGAAAAGAGCATCCCCTACGAGGATACGAAGTCTATGTTGAACTCAATGGGTCATGAATGTTGGTTTAAGTTGAATGAGAAGAAAGTTACATTTTATTTTCATTTTTCATTTAAAAAGCCATTCTTAACATGGGAGAGTGTGTTTACCTATTCTGTACTTTCAACTAACGATTTCATTTTAAAAAAAGATATAGGAAAATTTGAATTTAACTTGAAGTATTATGATATCATTTCATTGAACATTTACTTATAAGTATGGCAAACCACTTACAATTCAATTGGTGTAAATGTTTTTTTCCAAAAATAAACAATCATAAACATAACGACTCATAGGAATCTATTTATATTCTTTTTTTTCATTTTAAGATGCTTTCACCGAAATGGTTCTGTTATGTCACAAAAAACAATTTTCTTTACGTACAAATTGTCATGCTTGTACAGTAATTCCATTGCTCATATAACATACTGACGCAACGGATCACGGGCAGTCTAATTATTATAACATTTTGATTTAATAAAAAAGTTAAAACATATTTTATATGAGGTTTAATCTCAATTTCTTTGCAAATCTTGTCAAAAAGTGTTGTCTTATTTTTAAAATTCTCGTCGTAAATAAATTCAGAAATTCAAGTATTGGCTGATGACTAAATAACAGTACTATCCCCCCAAAAAAAAATTATCACGTCATAACAAAAATTTGGATACATAATTACTATATAATGGCGTATAAATATTTGTAAATCTTAATTGATATAATAATGGGAATATTTTTAGTGATTAATTACTATAATTGGAAATTGGCGAATTGGATTTTGAATCTAAAAATTGCGATGCCAATTTTTATGCCAGACAGAAATCGAAACCAATATTGATATTTATATATGAGATAAAAATCGAAACTAAATATTGCATGCAAAATTTGAAACCAATAAGTAGATAATCATTAATAATAGTAGAAAGGAAACATTCATGAACGTAAGTTTAAGATACAAACAATAGAAATATAATATTCTAAAAGGTAATATCAAGTATTCTGTGGAAATAGATTCATAAAATAAGAAGCATCAAACAGAAAAACGGAAAAACAGTTAAAAATTTACAGCTAGTGAGAAAGAGACAGAAAAATGGCGCAAGTGTTGTAAAATCGTGGTATATACAGTATAATACAAAGTCCTGAATAACTTATTACATTTATCTATATTTAATAATAACAATAATAATAATAAGAAGAAGAAGATAATTATTTTATTTTTTCTAAACATTAATTACAGACCAGATTACTTCATTAAAAAAATCAGTGAATATGGATACAGAGCGAGCAAGAAATAAAATAGAATAGAACTTGTAAACAAAATCGTCTGTTTATTTATACCAAAATCCATTACGTATAATATATTAAAAACTCATTACTTGAAATGTTTCACAGATCTACATATCCTAAAAAAGCCGGATTGCAATAACGTAGATGTTATTTCAATACGTAATATGCGTATACAGTAAACTGAACAAATATGTAAGTAATTCTTTTGTATATATATATATATATATATATATATATATATATATATATATATATATATATATATATATATATTATGGAAAAATGCGCGCATGAAAAGTAATATTCTTAATATTTTATTAAACCTGGAAAAGTAAAGGACAAGAAATTCAACCTGGAAAAGTAAAGAACAAGATATTCTAGTAAAGTAAAAAAATAAGAATTTTTTAGACTTAAAATATTGCAGCTAAAAATAAAATTTGAATATTGATAAACATTTTATTTATCATTTGCATATGTTGTTGTTTATTGTTGAGTTAGAAAGGGTGTCAGTCGCTTGATTGAACTTATTTCCCCCCTATTATTTGCATATATTTATGTAGTGAAAATTGTTTGAATAAAATTAATTCCTTAGTTAGTTAGTAGATGGAAATAATAATTTTATAATTTACAAAAAATTAATAATTTTATTATATCATAATTAGGATTATTTAATTCATTTTTAGCTGCAATATTTTAAGTCTAAAAAATTCTTATTTTTACTTTACTAGAATATCTTGTTCTTTACTTTTCCAGGTTGAATTTCTTGTCCTTTACTTTTTCAGGTTTAATAAAATCTTAAGAATATTACATTTCATGCGCGCATTTTTCCATATAATCCATGATTTTTCCAGGCATTGCTATTGTATTAATATATAAATTTATAATATTTATTAATGATTGTAAAAAAAATTAGCTCTCTAACACACATTTATGCAATATTTATCATTATATCACAGTAGTTCCGAGCCAGGGTCTCTACCGAGACTGCGGTTCATGAATTCGTGATCTGTATAGAGCGTAAAGTAACAAAAAAGAAGATGCCACTCGGTGTCTTTTTAGATATTGTTGGAGCTTTTGACAACATACCCTTCAGTAGTATGTTCAAGTTGCTACGATAACTCAATGTGCCACCAGTACTCATCCGATGGATTGAGTATATGGTGAGGCACAGAACAGTTCAAGTAGAACTATTGAGGGCAACTGTTAAAAGGGAAGTAGTTAAATGAACCCCCAAAGTGGGATTTTATCACCTTTACTATGGAACTGTATGCTGAATCCTCTTTTAAAATTTGGTTTTTAAAATATAAAAAAAAACTATACACGGGATTGAACCTAAAATCTTTCCACCAACCCCCGGTACTCTAACCTTTACGCTAACATGTCATATTGGCAAAATCGCAGTAAAAAAATATTTATATACAAAAAAAAGTTATGCAACATAAAAAAGCGTTAGTCACTTATGTACTTACTCTCCTGTTTGTGAACCCACATATTTTGTTGTAACTTTTTTTCTACTGAACCAATTTTCGAAATTTATTTTCAAAATGTAACTAATGAGGTGTTCTATCCAACTATATAACCTGTTTGAAATTTGGTTGCGAACGAAATTAGTGGTGGGGGTTTGAATGTGTCTCGATTAACTCAATTTCGGACTTAAGCATATATTCAACCACTACCGTGGTTGAATGATATATATATATATATATATATATATATATATATATATATATATATATATATATATATATGCATGTGTTTGTGTGTATAATTGTTTATCTATCGTTCTAACTATATTTATACATGTCTACATGTCTATATATATATATATATATATATATATATATATATTGGTGTGTATATATATATATATATATAAATATGCATGTAGATATTTATATGTATGTGCATATGTGTGTGTATATATATATATATATATATATATATATATATATATATATATATATATATATATATATATCATGAAAATGCAAAATTATTTTTAAACATTACACACATATATATGTCGGATTTCGTTTTGGTTTGCTTGATCTGTGATATGTAATAAGACTCCATTGTTTGCTCAGTTAGTAGGGTGCTTGCTACGCATGCAAGAAGCTCGGCTTCCTAATCCTGAGTTGAGATGTGTCTTACTAATGAGCCAAAATAAAGGTGAAACTCGAATCTTGAACATCTTTTTTACAGAGGAATCATCACTTATCAAGGCCCCGAGACCACTCGAAAAAAGCGTTAATTGGTATACATTAGTCAATGTGATTACGGCGTAGTAAACATAAGTAGTGGGAATGTTGTTAATTGGATTACTTAGCGGAACGCTTCATCAAGAACTTGTTTAAGGTGGACTTGAAGACAATCGAATTATAGTCAGATAGAAAGAAAGGGCACGTAAGACGTTCCAAAGACGTGTACTTCGAAGAAAGAAGCTTTGTTCATGGTATATACATTTAGGTTTAAACAAAGATAAAGAGTGGGTGGAATTATTGATAGTATTTTAAGCTAGATGAGTGTTTCTTGTGAAAGTTTTACGAGAGGGGGCCATAGATTGAAGCTCAGCTGAGCATTTACTATAAAAATAAGAATAAAGCAGAGCGAGGTTTGCAACGTCTCTTCTCTGGGAAAGAAGTTGAAGAGAAAAGAAAAGGGCATCCCCCACTAAGCCAGGGAGTCTTTTTTTTTTTTACACTGCCAAGTCGGATGAGCTGTTTCTAGCTGTTCCTGCTCAGCCCTGGAAAGATTAAGCCATCGTTAGGTTGTGATGTAATGAGTTTTTTTTTTTTCTGAATGAAAACATTATCAACAGCTATAAAAAAAATTAGACACATATCAAATTAAGGACATTAGAAAAACATTACTGACGCACTTAAGATAAGCCACAGAGTGGGAAAACTTTCTAAGAAATATCCCTACGTTATGATTAAGATCCATGCACCCAATTTTGAAATAAATATATAAACGCGGATCGTTCTCTGCATATGCATTATTTTTACCTTTTCTAAATTCAATACGTAAACCAAACGGTATTATTCTAAACCAGTTGTTAAACGAGTTCTTCAAATATAAATTAATACAAAATAACACGACTTCACAAATCGATAAAGGTTTCATTATCGTATTTTAATTATAAGGCAAAGCTAGAAGCTGACACATTCTTACTCGAGGTAGATGAAGCCAAAAATAAAAGCATTGTTGAATAAAAAGTAATAAATAATACAGAACCTAACCAAGATTACTACCCTGCCACCGCCAACCTCCATCATATTTTTTAAGTAACCGGAATAAAATCAGTTAGGTAGGCTAGTCTTTCCTTCTTTTACGAACTCAGGATGTGAGGATCAAACTGTCCGGACAAAAAGTTAAGTTAAGCTATTTTCTATCTATAACTTTTAAAATATATGTATCTTAATATCGAAAACATTTTGTATTGCAAACATTATTTCTCATTTCGGCTTTGACTTAAACTCTGAACATTTTAACAGTAATTATCTTGTAGTTTGTTTGTTGTTTTTTATTTATAAATATTTTTGATAAACATGCCATTATTTACCAATACTGAGTTCTCATATTTAAACCCAAAAAAAAAATCACCCATGAAAACAGAATTTTCCCAATTAAAAACGCCACTATTACCCCGCTTGTTGAAGCAGTATGTATTATTTTCATCTAGTCTAAACTTCATACGTAACCGAAACGGTATTACTCAGGTTTTAAACGAGTCCTTCTTAATACAAAATATCCCAACTTAACAAATCGATAAAGTTAAATTATCATGTTTTAATTATACGGTAGAGCTATAAGCTCGAACATTCAAACTCGAGGTAGGTAAAGCAAAAAATATCCACACATTAATAGGGAGGAGAGACTATTTTAAAATATCGTCTGAATTGGGAATGGAACAACGGACTTACATTAAGTAGATATTAATAAGTCCTTGTACCTGATTTTTTTTTACCTTTTCATATTTTTGAAATGGAGAGTAGATAATGCACTGTGGATGTGTTATAGGAAGATCCAGTAACTCTCGCTTCTTTTTTAGTCCCTTAATCCTCATTTCAAATGAGTGCTTTTTTCTGGCGCCCTACAGTCTCAGGCACGTGCGCGATGAGAGACGGGATAGGACTGGCGCGGCCTCGCCGTCACGCACCTCGCCGATGTTTCGGGTTCTTGTCGGGAGCAACCCCGCCCGCGCCCGTTTCCGGAGAGGTCGCTCAGCGGCGCCTTTCTCAGCCACCCGCCACCCCGGGTCAGCGACGTGCATCGGCAACCCACCCGACCCATCTTGAAACACGGACCGAGGAGTCCTGGCCGTTCGCAGGTCGTAGTGGCCGCCTCTGACTAACCTCGAAGGCAAAGCAAAAGCGAGCGAGTGTGTAGGAGGGCGTCGATCGGGAGAGGTGTCGTGGCGAAGTCGTCCGGGGGTCGTCGGGGGTGTCGTCGGTCTCGTGCCGTCGTCTTCTCTCGCCTCACCCGCCTCCGAACCGTGCCCGATTCCGCTGGCGCGCCGTTCCGGCCTTCCGCTGTCGCTACTGTGGGCCCGCACTTTTCCTTCTCCGCGAGGAGAGGGAAGGCCCGTGGCTGGCGTTTGGTGATTTTCCCTCCTCCCCGAGAGGGGACCGGCGCATTCATTTATCCCAAGGGCGATTGCCGGGCGCCAGCTTCCACCATCCTTCCCCCCATCGGCGAGATCCCGCGGCTTGAACTAGTCCTATTTTGTTGTCGAGTTTAGGCGCTGCGCATGGGCGCATCACCCCTGGGTCGGTTTCCCCTTTTTGCGAGTACGACTCGACCGAGTTTGGCGTAGCGAGCTACCAGGGACCCGAAAGATGGTGATCCACGCCCGGTCGGGATGAAGCAAGAGGAAACTCTGGTGGAAGTCCGGAGCGCCTCTGACGTGCAAATCGATCGTCGGAACCGGGTGTAGGGGCGAAAGACCAATCGAGCCGTCTAGTAGCTGGTTCCCTCCGAAGTTTCCCTCAGGATAGCTGGGGCTCGATCGTCGCAATTCCATCCGGTAAAGCGAACGATTAGAGGCCCCGGGGCCGTTCACGGCCTCGCCCTTCTCTCGAACTCGGAACGGGTTGACCGGGCCGACTCTCCCGAACGACGGAGCCGACCCTACCACCACCGCTGCCACCGGTGGCGGCGGTCACCTCGAATGTTAGTGACAAGTGGGCCACTTTTGGTAAGCAGAACTGGCGCTGTGGGATGAACCAAACGTCCGGCTAAGGTGCATAACGCGACACCCATGAGATCCCCGAAAGGGTGTCGGTCGATATAGACAGCAGGACGGGGGCCACGGAAGTCGGCATCCGCCAAGGAGCGTGTAACAACTGACCTGCCGAATCGACCGGCCCCGAAAATGGATGGCGCTGGAGCGACGGACCGATGTCGGACCGTCGCGGCGAGGAGCGATGAACTTTCGCGCCGAAACGATGCTGCGACGAGTAGGAGGGCGCCGCGGCGAGCACGGAAGCCTAGGGCGCTAGCCCGGGTGGAGCCGACTGCGGGTGCAGATCTCGGTGGTAGTAGCAAATATTCGAACGAGACCTTCGAAGACCGAAGTGGAGAAGGGTTCCGTGCCAACAGCGGTCGAGCACGGGTCAGTCGGTCGTAAGACGTATGCGAAAGTCTTCCCAAAAGCGCCGGATCCGTGAAAGGATATAAAAACAAAACGAACGAAACTGAAAAAGAGTTCCAATGTTTTGAGTAAATAAGCGGCCGGCCTCCCGTCGAAAAGGAATCGGTTAATATTCGCAGCGATGTCGGCGACGCCCGTCGCTTCACGGGTGAAACTGCGGTGACGCAAGCAAGCCTGGAGACGTCGCCGGGAGCCCCGGGAACAGTTCTCGCTTCTTCGTAAAGGACCATATCGGTAGAATAAGCTCGTCCAGAGATACGGAAAAGGTATCTGTAGAGCGCCACGGCTCGGGCGGCGTCCGGTGCGCTTTCGGCAGCCCTGGAAAATCCGGGTCCGGTTTTCGCAGCTCTCTAGTCGGTCCTTACCCACCATCCGCAGCAGGTCTCCAAGGTGTACAGCCTCTCGTCGATGGCATCAATGTAGGTAAGGGAAGTCGGCAAAATGGATCCGTACTTTCAGAAGAAGGATTAGCTCCGAGGACGGGTCGGTCGGGCCGTGCCCGCGCGAAGCGAGGAACCGGTACAGAGCTGTAGCGTTCGCTCCGTTCGCGCTTTGCGGCGAAGGCATAGGGGTCGAGCGGTCCGTTGTGCGGTGGCGTCCGGTGCAGTCGTGGTCAAGCACGTGGGGGAGAGCGATACGGGTGGGAGTCCGCCGTCGGGCGGCAGGATTGTGCCGTCGACCAAAAACGTGTGGGGACCGTCGGCGGGTCGTCTTTCTGGGGGCGGCGGTTAAGCGGTGCGGTTTGTGGGTGCTTCACTCCAGGGTTAGGGTGGTGGCGGGCGGCTTCGCGGCCATTCGTGGCAAGTCTCCATCCTCCTCAAAAAGGGGTGAGGTTTCCTCGCGGCTGTGTCGTCGTCGCTTTGCCGGTCCATTTCCGTCGGCACCTCCAAGAGACTCGTCCGCCTGCGGCACCGCCTCGTTGCTACCGGCACGTCGGGTGGCGAGCAAAACGGCTCCTCGCCCGGGTCTTCGTGGAGCGCCATGGCTTCCAGCCCCTCTTCGGGTGAAGGTGGGTGCTGCTTCGCGGTAGCGTCCGTCCCTCTTCGCCTGTTACCCAGCGTCTCTCTCGGCGTGGGGGCGTTCGTCAGGCAGCGAACGGTCAACTCGGAACTGGTATGGACCGGGGGAATCCGACTGTACAATTAAAAAAAAATGGTGTGGCCAGTCGACCCGTACAGACACGATGTGATTTCTGCCCAGTGCTCTGAATGTCAAAGTGAAGAAATTCAACCAAGAGCGGGTAAACGGCGGGAGTAACTATGACTCTCTTGTTGCACCACCTCCTCGTGGTGAGAGTCGGGTTGATGCTGGAAGATAACAGTTGAGGCCAGACGGCCGAGGGTGTAACAAACCCTCCTGGTGTGTTGACCTCCCACCGGGAGGGTATAGCAGCGGTTCCTAGAAAAGTAACTAAAGTAAACACGGAATTCCCTGGTTCCGTGGACCCTGCTACCCCCAGCGACCGATTGACCCTGCTACTCTCAGCGACCGGTTGACTGGGTCGGATGGTAATGGAAATCGTTCCCCCTTTGTGTGCCATGTGGACGTGGCTTTGCTTCTGGTCGCGGTTTATCCCAACATCGGAGGCATTCCCATCCGGAAGATCTCACCCAGGACAGGGTGGCTGGGGCCCGCCCGGTTCGACCTGGAGTTAGGAGGAGGATGCTCTTTTGTCAGCTCTTTTGTAAGCTTGTGCGTCCGAGATGAGGGATCGATATAGAATGAAGGCGGAGTTGTGTGTTGCAATTTCTCCCCGTTTTGGCCGCTCGGCTGAGGCGGTGAGGAAGCGCCTAATCCATCTGGCAAAGCAACAGTCTCCGGCGGGTGTTAATAGTGTGAGCTCTCTTGCGGGGGAGACGGGTGTGGAGTGCGATTCTTTGAATCCAGCTGTGGATGATCGGAGCTGGGGGCCAAAGGTGGAGAATCAGGCTCGCTTTGAATTGTGCCGGATTCTTGGTTTGATCCGCCAGGGTACCGACCTGGAGGTGGTAACCGGGCAGATCGACACCTTCCTCCTTCGCTACCTCTTCCCGTCCACTGGAAGGGAGGGGGACGATGCGCTAAGGTCGGGCCGGCCGCTTCGTCACAAGCGGTCTGGGAGGCTTGCTCGAAAGAACCAGTCTCACGGGAGGAAAGGCTCTAGACCTAGGTCTGCAGCTGGTGCCCCGAAAGGTGAAAAAAGGGCGTTGCAAAGGGCGGCTTATGCTGCCATTCAGCGACTGTATAGTGTTAAGCGGATGGACTGGGCCGACGCGGTCCTCTCTGGGAGATGGAGGGAGACACCATCGTGTGCTGAACGACGTCTTCCGCCGGGGTCTGTGGATTTCTGGGAGCGGAAATTGTCCGCACCTGGCGACCCGGACAACAGACCGGTGCAGTCTAGGGGGCACAAGTGGTGGTCTGTGCTTGCCCCCCTTTTGTGAGGAAGAGGTTGCGGGTTCCCTAAAGGCTATGCGCGGCTCCTCGCCTGGCTTTTACCTATTTAATGCGGCATTGCGAAACCTTCTTGTAGGTGTTGGTTCTGATTCACCGGTGAAGCATTTCTCTGTGATTTTCATATATAGGATCCTGTATCACCCCACGGGCGTGGGCTCCCAAGATTCTGGATTCAGCGCTCGACCCTTAGCCGGGGACCGTGGCGGGCGGGGAGTTTGACTGGGGCGGTACGTCTGTCAAACGGTAGCGCAGGTGTCCCAAGGCGAGCTCAGCGAGGACGGAAACCTTGTGTAGAGCAAAAGGGCAAAAGCTCGCTCGATCTCGATTTTCAGTACGAATACGGACCGTGCAAGCGTGGCCCATCGATCCTTTCCGAGCGGAGAGCTCCGTTCCGCCGAGAGGTGTCAGAAAAGTTACCACAGGTATAACTGGCTTGTGGCGGCCAAGCGTTTGTAGCGACGTCGCTTTTTGATCCTTCGATGTTGGCTCTTCCTATCATTGCGAAGCAGAATTCGCCAAGCGTTGGATTGTTCACCCACTGACAGGGAACGTGAGCTGGGTTTAGACCGTCCTGAGACAGGTTAGTTTTATCCTACCGATCGACACGTGTGTTACGTCGGCCGTGGCCACAGCTATCCCGTCCAGTACGAGAGCTACCGCAGGATCGGAACAACGGTTCGCGTGCTCGCTCGAACGAGCAACGGTGCCACGCTGCCTCCACGCGATAACGACTTAAAGCCTCTAAGCCGGAACCGCGAGTGGTGCCGTCACGGTATTAGGAAAGGCGTCTCTTTCCGTTCAACTGGAGCCTGCCATAGCGGTCGTCGTCGCTTGTGGTGGTGGCGGCGGTGGTGGTTTCGTCGGCGGTCACTGGGCCGTCGTCGGGTCGCTGTCGTCGTTGCCGCTTACGCGGCGGCGTGCGCGAACTGGCGAACCGACTCGACATGCGCGACCGGCGGGATGTTGCTATTGCCGTCCTGTTTCGAACCCCCTGTGGAGCGTGAGACGAGGGATCGCTCGTAGACCACTTGACTTCAGGCTCGGGGTGTCAGAACAGCCACCACACTGCGATCTATTGAGACTAAGCCTTCGCCCGAAACGATATGTCCTCAATGAGGAACGACGACCGAGTCCGTTTCGTACCGGAAAGACGAACGGACAGTGGTGGGGGAACCTTTTCCAACGTTTTCCTGGATCCGTTTTCGAACGATTATTTTTTTCTTTTTATCTTTTTTTTTTAATCCAAGTTTAATTTTTTTTTTTTGTTATTTAATTTAATTTTTTTTAAAAAGAAAATTTAAACCCTAAAACGTGTGGGAGTAAGACAGAGCTTTCCTGGTTCCGGTACCCGGCCGCAGTCGATATCCTTAACATGATTTCTTTATTAAACAAAGTTAAAATTATAGATGATAACATTCACATGAAAACTACTTTTCTTTATTATTTAGATAGAATGAAAATAATAATAAATTTATTTTAGCAAGCCTAGACGGATGGATTGTGTTAGAGGAGCGAGCTAGCTAAAGTAAGAAAGAAACACGCCGAAACACACCGACCGGCACCCTAACGGGTCAACGGCGGGACTAACTGTGACTCTCTTAAGGTGAGGCGTTGCCTCTTAAGCAAGTTTGACGGGTATTCGGATAGGTAGGGAGACCTCATCCTCCACCTAGTCGTCGAGCGAGCGAGCGAGTGAGCGGGTATTTCGAGACGCCTGTTCCATGTTGAAAGTTATTATCCTTCCATATACAAAGGACTTTTTGAGGAACTCTTAGAGTTCGCCACACTACTTTCTGACTTACAACCATCCGACATAAACATTATTAAAAAATCTTATCAGCCAAGAAAACGAATGGACTAAGAAGAATCAATCCAGACCATTTGACATCTCAATTGGCTTCTAAAACTCAGCAGAAGCAACTCTTCTAGTTTATCTCTTTTTTATCTGTACAATCTAACAAGAAATTTAAATAACAAAAACATAGGACTATATAAGGACGATGGGATTAACGTTGTCAGAAATGCGAATTGCCCTAAATGATAGAAAACAACATTAACTAAATAAATGATTAGAATAGGCTTTAAATAAATATTCAGTCTAACATAAAATCTGTCAACTTTCTAGATATAACTCTTAACCTCTCGAATATCTAACATGAGCCATACGCCAAGTATTACACCTATCCACTTGATATACACTCAGTATCAAACTACCCACAACATATCATTAAACATACCCCGATTTCGTTCGAAAATCCTCTAAAACAAACTTAAATATTCAGAAACATAAACTATTCTGTAAAAATGCTCATGAGGAAAGTAGACCCCAAAATCCCGTCAATTATTCCGCTAAACTTAATTTCTCAATTACTTTTAAAAAGTAAAAAAAGGTTTAAAAAATCATTTTGTTTACCCCCTCCTTCAATTCAATGGGCCTTACAAACTCAGACATTTTGTTTTAATATAAACACACTCTTCCCACCTAACCACGCACTACACAAACTATTAAATAAAACACAATAAATCTTAGATTCAGTTGTACTGTTTACTTGGAAAAAATAAAGAAACATTATAGGAAGATACTTAACACAGGTAAATTACGAGAAAAAACAACAATGCTAATTGTGATTGCAGGAACAAATCGGAATGCTTACGTAATCAACAATGTTTTCAAAGAGAAGTAAGCTATAAAGCTACAATTGATTAAACAGAAAATCTTAACGATAAAAATATATTGGCATGGCCGGCACCTCTATTAATGACATATTTATAGTACGTAAATGTTCTTTTACAACCCCCTACCATCCTAACAAATCCTCACTAAATTCCCAATATTTACATAAAATCACGAAATGACCATACACCAACCAGTATTTGGGAATTAAACAAAAATCTACAATTTGTAAATTTTTAAATTTTCCATGCCTCCTTTGCCACAACGAAAAACATTTTATCTCTAATTTAAAAGATAGAGAAAAGTTACTTAATATGAAACACGAAACTACCATACACTGTCATCATTATTGTTGTGGTGGCACACATTCGTTTGCATATGTGGATAGTAATTACACATAAATAGGAAGACTCAGTTAGTCTGAGTGTGTGTTCACCAGAAAACACCGAAGTCCGCCGATAGCAGATATGTTTCTCCAGCAAAGACTCTTATTTGACACCATTATGTAAATATCCTGTAAATATAACTTTTCCTAATACACTTCTTATTTGATCTACCTTTGTTTGTTGAGTCGTCATTTTTATTGTTTGCTATTGTTTAAACCCGCACACTTAACAGTGACGACGAGGATGAACGTCAAATATAACAGTTTGACGAACAAGGGCAAAAAACTCACTAAAAAGTGCAAAGTAACGGTTTACCTTTCAAAAAAATTCAAGTTTTGACGAACGAAATAGTCGTAAAAACGTAGTTTACGCTTAAGAGAAGTTCGACTCAAGCGGAAAAATGAATAATTCAGCAAATATTGGAAAACTGTTAAATATTTTCCTCGCGAAGTACAACAATAAAAGAAAGACACGGTCGTTTCCCAAATTCCAAGAACAAAAACTACATTCAGGTTTTAAAAAAGAAGTAACCTCGATTAATAGTATTTTATTTACTAAAATACTAGTCGAAAAAAAAGAGACAAACCAAAACCTATAATTGCAGTCTCAACAACAACAAAGACACTTGAACGTTGCAAAAAAGCGACGATTTACGCCGTTTCCCGTGGAATCCATTAAAAAAAATAACAATCTGTAAAAGGTTACTAGATTACGAAGAACAGATTCGTATTACTAAATAACAAGGAAGTAATATACGAAGAAAAAGAGTTCACCAGTGGATTTCCTAAAATGCTGTAAATACCAACTAAAGACTTTTTGGTAAACGAAATTGTTCTCTTCGGTATTTAAAAAAAATACCACGGTTAAACTAAAATTAAGGAAATATTTCGTTTTAAACTAAAGTTGTCACTGGATAACGGATATAAGACAGTAAAAACGTCACTTAAAAAAAGAATGTACTCCATACATTTTATTTTTTTAAAATTTTGACTCGAGGTGAAACACTTTTTTTTTCTATGGAAAGAGTTGTACTTTAGTCTGGCTGTTATTTATTAGGAAATGCCTAAAACGGAAAAGTAAATCGTATGTTGCGGTTCAGCAAAACCCCCAGTTTTATGTTGTTGTTGGATGAGCTTGACTCGCTAGCGAAGTGACAAACTATTATTCGAGAATCGATATTACTATTAAAAACAGGAACTATGAACAATTTTTTTGTCACACAAGCCATTTTATATGGTACGGATATTGTGTTGCATGTGAAATTGTACAATATTTCTTCATAAGTGCATTACTGCTACTGAATGGTACAGAAAAAATGGAAGACTTATCTATAATGTTAATGCAATTTTTGCAGACACAACAACAGGCGCAATCCGAGCTAGATGCACGTAGAGAGGAGAAATTATTGAAATGGCAAATGGAACAAATAGAAAGGCAGAAGAAATTACAATTTGAATATGAAGAAAGGACAACTGAACGTTTTGCTAAAATACTGGAACTATTAAAGACTAATCGAGAAAATTTCGACAGTACTAATTTCTCGCATACAACTACATTCAATAGCATGGTAACATTTAATTATATGCCGGAGGAAGAACAGACTTCTGAGTCATACTATACAAGATACGAGGATGTCTTTCAACTGGACTGCAAAAGTTGGCCAAATAGCCAGAAAGTGGGCATTTTACTTAGGAAGTTGTGTGGAAGAGAACACAGCAAATTCGTAGATTATATACTACCTAAAAAACGGAATTAGACTTCATGGAAGATGTAAAATTACAAAAAGAAGTATTTACTCCGAATATATATATTTTTTCATAAGAGATGGTTGTGTATGTATCTAAGGAAGATGGACAAACCAGATATTTGACATACGTATCTGTTGTCAATAAAAACTGTGATAATTTTAAGCTAGCGGAACTAACAGTAGAATATTTCAAATGCCTAATCTTCCCACAAGGGTTAGTCTCCACGAAAAATGCAGAAATACGCAGACAAGTTGTGTCTAAGCTGGAATTTGAGCAAGATTTAACACTTCAGAAATTAGAAGAGGATTGTGAAAGGGGCATTACACTAAAAATGGATTCAGAAAAGATAGAAGCATCCGGAGTGCCATGTGTAAGAAAAGTTAGAAAACAACACACACAAACAAAGAACTATACAAATAAAAGAAGTCAAAACGAAACGAGATATTCCAAATATAATAATTATAATTATAGTAAAGAATATAACAAGTCTATTCCTATATATAAATGTAAGAGATGCGTAAAAAGACATTGGGGATCGGATTGCCCTCATAAGAAGAAAAAATGCTACATTTGCAAGAAAGCCGGACACAAACGCGATTGTTGCAGATATAAAGATTTCATCAGAAAGAGAGTACAGGAAAAATATCAAATGAAAAATTAGACAAACATCGGCGAAAATACATAAAAACGAAAATATTTAAAATCCCAATTAAATTACAACTGGATTCAGGATCCGATATCTCTATAATAAATTTCAATACATGGAAAAAGTAGGCTAAACCAACCATGATGAAAACAAGTAAATCAGCTCGGACGGGAACTGGTGGTGAGATAAAATTTGAAGGAGAAGTTATCCTTCCGATGAAATTAAAAGGGATTACAAAGAAATTAAAAATGTTTGTATTAAAAAAATAGCGAAACCCTGTTTGGAATAGATTGGTATTGAGACATTTGGCCTCTGAGATAAGCCAATTAATACATTCTGTAAAAAAATAGAATGTACTACTCCAACAATAGAAAATATAAAAGAGGACTTAAAGAAATTATCCCCTGATATATTTATGACTAAATTAGGTCGTTGCAATAAATTTAAGGCCTCGTTTGAACTTAAAGAAAACACCAGCCCAATTTTTAGAAAAAAGCGAATCGTTCCGTTCGCTGGGTTGGAAAAGATTAATAAACAATTAGACGGATTTGAACAGACAGGAATACTATCAAAATAGAACATAGCGACTGGGCAGCCCCCACCGTATATTTAAAGAAAAAGAATGATGAAATCAGAGTGTTCGCAGACGTTTCGACAGGTCTAAACTTCATATTAAAAGATTACCATTACCCTCTACCAAGCCCAGAGGAAATATTCACAAAGTTGAATGGTGGTAATATCTTCTCCAAGATAGACTTGAGCGACGCGTATTTACAAATAGCGGTCGAGGAGAATTGCTCAAAATATTATGCATTAACACGTTTACGGGATTGTACAAATACAACTTGTTCCCCTTTGGCATCAAAGTAGCGCCTGCCATTTTTCAACAAGCGATGGGCACCATGCTAAGTTGTATTGAGTGCGCACGTACATACCTTGACGACATTGTAATCAGGGGCAAATCCCAACATAAAAAAGATATTCAAATCTGTGCGACTTCAAATCTTAGGAGGAGGGTGTTGTGGTGGCGCACATTCATTTGAATATGTGGATAGTAACTACACATAAATAGGAAGACTCAGTTAGTCTGAGTGTGTGTTCACCAGAAAACACTGAAGGCCGCCGAGAGCAGATATGTTTCTCCAGCAAAGACTCTCTTATTTGACACCATTATGTAAATATGCTGTAAATATACCTTTCCCTAATACACTTCTTATTTGATCTACCTTTGTTTGTTGAGTCGTCATTTGTATGTCTTTCTACATTACTTGTTTGAACCTGCAAACTTAACAATTACAAACCTCCCCTTCTCAGCAAGTATTCACCTTTTTCAACCCCTCCCCCAGAAAAGGTTTTACATCTGCCAAAACATACACCCGGTACAACCATCTACCACCTAAAACTACTTACTGTAACATCTACACACTTAAACCCTCTTACCGCATTCTCCCTATAACAGATCACGCTCTACATTTACCCCCTCCTAAATCAAACAAAATAACCTTTATCTCCGTATATTATCAATTTAACCCCCATTCAACTTTTTACCATAACATTGCCTTGTAATCTACGTTCATTGTCCTGTGAGTTAAATTTATACACCTATTCCTTAAACAATTCCCCAGATTGCTGGAGAATATTGCATGTATATACAGGTGTAGGTATTTATATAAACACCACTATATAAGTACGGGACTGGTATAGTTAATAACGCATCTTATAATAGGTATAATCTAATACTTCAACCTAGGGCAATAAGTTAAATACTTAACATCCATAAAACAACCCTATACCTTTTCGAAACTCTATAAACATACATTCCCGAGATCACCATCCCGCCAAACTATTAACTATATAAGCACCTAAAACCCACGCTCCTTCACTACTTCTGAGGAATATACCCTATAATTATCTTTAATACTAATCTCTATATAAATAAAATGAACTCATTTTTCCCGTCGGATTTTGACATTAATAGGATTAAAAATCAAGATATTTCATGCAAATATAATATGCACAAACGGCAGAAAAATATCTGAGGTGTGTTATAGGCTTATTATTTCTCAAATTCCTCGATAATCTTAGATTTCTATACTTTTTCTGCTGAGAAGTCACGGCCAAAATCGGTTAAGATCAATGGAAGTGGTAAAATATTTTCTCTCTAATAAATTCCTCCTCCCCCTGCCACCACTTTACACCGTTTGGGGATCGTTCACAAGGAACAGTTGAGAAGAGAACACCAGTTTGGCTTCGTAGTTCTTTCATGTGAAGTTATATAAAATCACTTAACTAAGCTGCAGTGCTCTGTGGCGTAGTGGTAAGCGTGCTGGACAATTCACATTATATTTTCACGTTCGCGCCGACCTACCGTAGTCGTTTTTTTCCTAAACAACTGGAATGGACCTTTCTTGGTGGCCGAACTGTTAACGTTGCAGATGTTTTTTTTTTCACACTTTATTTTCCTACTTTTACTCATGACTCCGGGTTTGATCCTTCCTACTTACCTACCATAACATTTTTAAAACTCCCCCTCCGTCCCGGAAACAAACACTCGGGCAACGCCGGGTACCCCCGCTAGTGAATTAATAATATTACAAAGTCACCTACCTACTTATACATGTATGCGGGTACACTCAGAACACTATTATTAATATGCCTTACTAGCCGTTTTTTTACTAACTTCAGTTTACCTACTTGTTCTCCAAATCTATGAGTATTCGTGTGTTTGTACGTCTATATGCGCCTGTATGTTCTGTGTGTATGTATATATTAGGGTATTTATATATGTTTCATACAATTATAGGTATGTTTTTTTTATTTATATGTAGTATTTCTATTTATATAGGTGATTGTATGCAAGGGCCATATTTATATATACATGTGCACATGTGCCCATGTGTAGGTGTATATATACATATATATGTATATATACATATATATGTGTGTGTATGCACTGGTATATGCGTGCCTACATAAATGTACCTATATTTATGCATATGTGTGTGCGCGTGTATTTGTGTACGCTCGGTATATGCCTGTACGGATGGATATATATATATATATATATATATATATACATACATATATATATATATATATATATATATATATATATATATATATATAAATACGTGCATATATGTAATTGTGCACACATGGACACATGCGACATATTTGGCACTGAATTCGCCTAATTAATTATACTTACTTATCTATCCCACTTTCCTCTTACCTTCTTTTTTAATATATATGCATATATTCTTCTATATTTGTATATCTTCTGTAGATTTGTGTATAGGTATTTTTTATTTCTGAATGTGTACGTATATGGTTGAAAATGTATTAGTATATGTGTGTATGTGTATATGCGTGTGTGTATGTATGTATGTATATGCGCATGGGAGTTAGTGTGTGTACATGCATATATATATATATATATATATATATATATATATATATATATATATGTTTTCTTCTGTGTACAGTGTATGTATGTGTTGCATTTGGCATTAAATTCGCCTAGTTTAATATACTTATATCCATTATATATATATTCATCTATATGTGTATGTATGTATTCGTATGTATGTGTATGTATATATATATATATATATATAAATATATATATATATATATGCATCTATGTATATGAATACTTTCACCAAATGTCCTTTTACTTTCATTTTTACTATAATTGTTATCTTAGTCATTATATTATTCTGTATGTATTATTATTTTTATTATTATCATTATTACCGTTATTAGTTTGATTGTATATTATTACACATTTTTTTGTTTTTATCTTTTAATATTATTATTATTATTATTATTATTATTATTATTGTTATTATTATTATTATTATTATTATTATTATTATTATTATTACCTATATCTACCTATGTGCATATGTTTACATTTTATACCGATTCAATCCATGCCCGGCAATATTTAATTTAATTTGTAATTTAATTTAAATTACTTAATTTTTAAAGACAATTAAACCAGATGCATTTTAATAGGTAATTCACTTAAATTGGCAGTAACGTGTGCTTACATTAAGAGGGCGCGTCTTAATTACTCAAAACAAGGCCCCCACCAATCCGCGTAAATTCTTAACATGTCAAATTCCATATGACATTACGGCAACATTACTTCTCCGGTCTCCTCTTTCCACCTACCCCTCTTCCTCTTTACACCTCTCCCCCATATCTCTCTCCCTTCTCCATACACGCGAAATACGTGTCTATCTGGCTAAAGTTTTTTTTTTATTATTTAATAATTAAATCCTGTAACTAAAATATTGTCGAATTAAAATTGACATCCGCCTTCTTTATTTTTTTTATTGTCTTTCGAAATCATAATTACATCGTCTGTTAAAGTATGACAAATTGCTGGATCGTTGATACGACCCGGTAACAGAAACATGTGTGACAGAAACAGATAAAACGGTAATAAAATCTAAATCTTTGCTCTGCATTAGGTTTTTAATGACTACCAGTTTTGCTAATACAGGGTGCCCCCCTCCCAAATAACAAAAGCGAAATGGAGGTCGTCTGGAACATATGTTATATAACGGAGAAAAAAGGTCAATAATTATCAATTGCTCGTATTAATATACGTTTTATATTTGTATAGGAATGAATAATGACTAAACTTATTAGTCGACTATTATTATTTTTTTATTATTTTATATGTGTATATGATTTACATTTATATGGATAATCTATAACCGATAATCTAGAATTTTATGTGTTTGTATTTGCGTATATATAGTAGAATTATTGTGAAATATAAATAATTTAATTATTTTCGAATATAAGACACATTCATTGTTGTTTGAATATCTTATCTCATAAAAATTCTAATACTATTTTCACATATAACATGTAGCCAAGCGTAGCGCAAGAAGGATTTAAACCAACCGTGACTAACACATCTAAGAACTGCTATCCACGAGGAATTCATATATCCGACGAGAAATATGATATATTAAAGAAATCTCATGATCCGATAAAGAACATTAGAGAAGTCGAAATTTGTTTTTAGATAAATAAATAAGTTATTTTAGAGAAATAAACATCGTTATATTGCTGTCTAATTTCATTTATATAATTAAAATATAAAATACTGTTTTTAAAGTGCAAAAAGTCTGTTATTATATAGAATTATCCATATGCATCTACCCCCCAGTGATTTATGATTTCAGAGAAGTGACTACTGTTTGTGGCCGAAAGATTCGCCTCCAACCACGAAACTACCTTTGACAACATTAACAAGAAATGTTTCCCTTAGGCAACCGTAACCTCTCACGAGAATAAAGAAAAAATACATTTGTACTGCCAAATATATTCATAGAATTATTAAAGCCCTTTAAAATGATCGAACGACTAGAAATCCCGATCTCGCAAAAGTTCGAACATGATAGGTTATTTCCTACAAAACTTTTTAAAAATAAAATGTTCATCCCAAACAAGGCACATTGCCATTTGATGTAGGGGGTTACTATTAGGGGCACAGGCTATATGTGTTCTTGGTGGGGAGTTTGGCAGCAAAATGTCGGTTAACGTTACACTTGACCTTCTGCACGTCAGTACAGTTGGGTTAGCAGGAACCTGGCAGGGAGTTCCCCAGTCTAGCGGTTCTGGGGAAGAAACTACTGGAGTAAAAGGCTCTCTTACATCTAAGGATCTCTACTGTGAAGGTGTGGGATTGTAGTGCTTGCCAGGTTTGTCGGGGGTATTTACGTAGAAGGGGTACAAGTGTTTGTAGCCCATCGGAACATACACCGTTGAAGTACTTGTAGAACAACAGAGGGATGCTACATTACGTTGATGAGACCGAGGCTGAAGCTGGGAGTATAGTTCAGGACCTATTAGGTTGGCGACTCTATTTTGAACCTTGTCTAGGATTGAGAGACAAGTAGCAGATGCAAGGGCCAAAATATTACAACAATGCTCTATACATGGGTGAATGGTGGCCTTATAAATGTACAGGATACTTTCAGGGATCAGTGGGTTTCTAGCACCGTAGAGAGAACCTACCTTTTTGGCAGCGGTCCTGGCAATGCTCAAAATGATTATCCCAACTCATGTTTCCTGTGAACGTAAGACCGAGGAGTTTAAAAGATAAGCTTTCAGATAAAGAGTCTTTGGGCATTGCTATTGGTGGTGGAGAAGGTTTCTTGTAGTTATTGAAGGAAACAAGTTTAGCCTTGGCAGCATTGAATGTGATCACCCATTTTTGCCCCTATTCCACTACACATTTGAGGTAATGCTCTAGTGTCTCTGTCATTTATTTAGATGTGTGTCCATTTGTTTTCCTGTCCTGTCTGTTATAGAGCGTGGTCTCATCAGCATATATACCCATCTCACAGACAATTTTGTCAGGGAGGTCATTTATGCATATTAGGAATAATAGATATCCAAGGATAGACCTCTGAGGCACTCCCGCATGTATATCATATTGCTTAGATGTACGGCCATCGAGGACAACCTGGATTTTTCTCTTTTCTAAGAAGGATTTAATTATGTTGTGTATTCTTCCAGTGGTACCGTATGATCTGATTTTCCAGATAAGATCTGCATACGATACCCTGTCAAAAGCCTTAAATATATCTAGAGCTACCACTCCACCCTCCCTTGTTTGTCAAGTGAATGGTATATACGATCGGAGATTACAGTTAGAATGTCTGCTGTGGAACGGGCTTGCCTAATCCCATATTGTTGGTCGGAAAGAAGTTTAGCATTTGTAACGTGATGGACTAGAGTTTGTTTCATTATGGACTCAAATAATTTGGCCAAAAGTGGAAGGTGCGTAATGGGGCGGTATTTTGCTGAGTCAGTTCTTTCGCCAGAATTCTTGAAAACTGGTGCCAAATACACCGTTTTCCAGCACGCAGGAAAGCAAGATTCATTCAGGAATTTGTTGTAAAGTTTGGAGAGGATTGGAGCTACATCGGTGGGGCATTTTTTAATAGCACAGCCGGTAAGAGATAAGGTCCACATGTTTTTACAGTATCAAGATTTTTTTTTTATAATTGCATGCACCTTAGAAGGGATTATTTTCAGATCGGCATGTGTGCCGTCTCTGCAAAGAAAAGTCTGGGAGAGGGTGACTAGCAGCGCCTAGTGCGGAGTTGTCGGAAAACCGACTGGCAAGTATGTTAGTCTTCGCGGTTGCTGAGCAAACAACTTCATGATTGTTGGATAGTGGGGGAATTGTTGATTACCCCTTATTTACTACACTGTTGTAGATTTTCCAGAAATCACGGGTTCCTAATTCCTGAGCTTCGATGCGGTTTTGGGTGGTTTCAGTAAATTCTCTCTTAGTTGTCGCCGTTTCTTTCTTACAATTACTTTTGGCTTCTTTAGAATTCTGCCTGTCTGAACTGGATGTCGGTTAAATCTGTGGCCCTCCTGCTGCCTTTGCGCGATAGCAGCTACACATGTAGAGGTAAACCATTGGGGAGAGTGGGGATTGCTATAAAATTTCCGCGTGGGAAGATGTGATTCAATTGCTGTTTTGAGCCAGTCAGTGGTCTCATTTGCGAGAAACCAGCGTTGAATCTACTCATAATCAAAATTACTGAAAGCAATGGTCGATGATTCAAATCCTGCATTAGACAATAAAAGTTACCCCAAGCAACTGTAAAAGACCGCGAAAATTTATGAAAAATTTGTATTTACTAAACCAAAGGCAGGCATAACGTTATGAAGACGATGCACATTTATCGAGAACTGGTATTTGCGATTTAACACAGTGGCTGACTACTTTCTATTTCCAACACAGCGATTCTTTTTTCGGAAAGGGGGATACACTCTATAGATATTAAGTCTATTGTCACATTAATTGCTATTTTGAGAGCCTTATATGAAGACTATAACAGACTACACACACAGAAGAAAATTAATCAGAAAATACGAAGCGTGCAGAAAGTACGATATGCGAAAGAAATATAATAGTATTTCCTCTGTAATAGATAGTCGAAAGCATTCTAATATATATAAACACATTGCTCTCAATGAGAGATTTGCCCTTCAAAGTATTGATTAAATATCTTTTTTTTCAAAAATGGCCTTATAATACTATTTTCCAAATCAAGCGGTATTCAGTATATATATATATATATATATATATATATATATATATATATATATATATATATATATATATATATATATATATATATATATATATATATAGTCCTGGGCAAAATCATAAGACCACTTAAGAAAGTAAGACTTTACGCATATTATCGAATGTTTAATCAAATAAATGTGTTGAAACCATTACCAAAAGGGAAATATGATGGGAGAAATGAAATATGCTTCAGTCGAAACCTTACCCCTGATCTAATAATTATTTAAAAAAAAAGAAACATTTTCACCTTTTCATTTTTTTCATGTCCACTTATCTAGTGCTTCCTTTTAAAAATTAAATATGTGTTTAACTCTTTTTCAAGATGTTTTAACATGTTTTATTAATCATTTGTCCATGTATATATATATATATATATATATATATATATATATATATATATATATATATATATATATATATATATATATATATATATATATATATATATATATATAACATTAGTGTATCCTGATCTGTTTTTTGTACATTTTAATATAAGTTTATACAGAAGATACTAACGACAAATGCGCAAAATGTTGTGTATAGGCATGAAACAATACATATATATATATATATATATATACAGGTGTGTGTGTGTGTTTGCCTCTGTGTATAAATATACACTCATGAGCAAAAACATGGGGCAAGCGTTAAAGATTGAGGAAATCAATTTTTCAATATTTTTCTATGGACTTTTGTTAATTTTAATTGAAAATTTCTATTTTGCAGATCATTATGATTATAGCATATAATAAGTGGAAAATTAATCCTAAAAATGGTATGACGCATCTTGGCTAGATATAAAAAACGAACTGCAGGGTTTAAGCAGTCGAAAATTATTTATATTTAAAAAAAATGGGAAAACATCTCTTTTTGTATGAAGCGAATAGGTCGACTGTTCGAAATCGAACTCTTGGTAAAAGGGAAATCTGGGTCTGGTCGCCCTGTATCATCCACTTTGAAGGACGACCACAGACTTAAATTAAATTTAATGATTTAAAGGATTAAAAGAAAACTTACGTTGACCATAGCAGAGAATTCAAAACAGAGCTGGAACTTTTCTTTCTGTATATATACAATATCTAGACGAATTATAGAAATGGGATCTTCTTCTAAAATGTGTGAAAAAAAGCCATATAAAGGAAATACATTAGAATAATTTTTTTCGGGTTGCCAATTTTGAACACCCATGAATAAATTATTTTTACTATTGTTGGGATCTCCAACTTTCATTCCGCAAAAAAACGATTATGGATAAATGTCTCCTTTATCTCCACTGCCCATTTGCACATTTCCAGGAAGAACTATCCTTAATAAACAACAAATCCATCTTAAAATTATTGATAAAGTCAATACATTAATATTTCACAGAATATTGAAATGCATATTAAATTGATGACATGTTTACACGCTCTCTGTCAGAGTATACAATTTTTTATTAAAATAGAATTACAACGACATATACTAGGGGAATATAAACATTTTAACGCCAAATCATTATAATATATATATATATATATATATATATATATATATATATATATATATATATATATATATATAGACATAAGATACTGACTAAAATAACGCATGCATATATGATCTCATACATGTTCTTTTATTTCAACCAAAAAATATTTGTATTCAATTCAGAATGTCTTATTTAATAGTGTATTTTTATCGAAAAAAGTTTTACTTCATTTCCGTTAATTACAATAGGCGTGCGAGAGTTTCAATTACTATTCGATAACCTTTCAGTAAAAAGAAACACGTTCCTCTTTAGTTTTATCTGATCGTGACTTGCTGACGGTCAATGCAGTTTAAAACGATCACAGTAACAATACAATTACTCCAATTAAATTTCGAACAAGTTCTTTCTTTATTTTCGCAGAAATGGAGGTTATTCTATTGTGTATTATGTTTTATGCGTTCATTTCATTTATGCATTTAAATAAACTAGCAAACATATGTTACATTGCCTGTGACTGAAGACCAAAACATCTGCGTCTAATACTCAAGTCTATGATGTTGCAGATGTTTTAAAAATATGTTGCCAATTTAAAAAAGGAAACCCACACATTTAGTAAACCCATATTTCTAACGTGTTTTTTTATTGGTGCGCCAATTAATTAAAAATATTTAGGTAAAAACTCGATATGAAGTCGGGGAACTTTTACGAAAATTTAACCTGTTCATGCATCAGCTTTGATATTTTTTAACTTTACTTTATTTTTCGAAATTATTTTAGTAAGCCTTCTCCTCGAACATTATTTTAGCATTAACAAAAAGTTTGTTAAAGTTATGAACATTTACTATCTTCACACTATTGATTTTTTCAACCTCGATACTCTTTATATTATCGTTAAAAATGTGAATGTTTAAATAAATAATTGGCCGCATTTTTTGTTCTACTCAATGCTGTCACTGATCAAATATGTAAGATTGCAGTTCTCATTATCAAATAAGTATATCATATGTTATATTGAATCAATTCATTTAATTACACAGCACTATTACAAAATAAATATAGTAATGTTATCAACAGTATATTTTAGGTAAGTGCATAGTGGCTAGGTATTGGGGGTTTATGTAGTTAATTATAAAATAAGTATGGAACTTTAAATATGTTGAGGTTAGAGTTTACAGATTTCAGCTGTTGAGGTATGGTGCACGCTATTTGCTGTGGTATTATATAATAGGAGATTTCGTTTACTAGCTAATTATATATTTCATTAGTAAATAAGGGTCCAACTAAAGTTAATCATGTTAACTTGTTCCATTACAATAACGAACATGATTAAAAGAATAAGAAAAAACTAAAACATATAAAGGTGTATGCAAATAAAATATAATAAACGAAAGGTTAGGGTAAATGTAATAGAAAATAAAATATAAATCTGGGTGAAATTGGCACATAAATTGTGTTAAAGTAGTGCGTTATGGTAATTATTCATCAGCCCATTTGACCTCACGTCTCCAAATTTAATTTCTATTTTTTTTATTTCTTGCATGAATGATAATATCGTTTTTATAAAATAATTCATTAACATAAAACTTTGTGGCATTAATAATTATAGTTGGAAAATAAATTGTAATTATCGGCAGTATTCTTTTACATTTTTATTTTTATCGTAGTTTCGATGTGCTTTTTTATTAGATGAGATATATGATTAATGAATCTTAGGTTTTACTTTATGTTATTATTAACATCACTGCCTTATATTTGGTAATGGAACCATCTTTTGTTCTGAATATAACGTTCAAATCTTATAGAACCATTGACTTATAATAATTATATGATTTATTTTAATACGGAATAATTACGTTCACACGCCGAGTCCCGCTGGATAACCTGTTAAGCAACATTGAACCTAGTCAGTACTAAATAGGTAAGTATTTGGGACTTTCAGGTGTTGTATGGCTTCTCCACTTATCTCAGCATCGTTTGCAGTCGATCTGTCCTTCTCCTCCCCACTGGATTCAAACAATGCCCATTCCGGGGAGATGTGGTTTAAGATTACGCAGCATTTGCTTCACAATTACACGTGCAGGTATTACTACAGCGAGTCTACTTTGCCTTTCGAGACTGGACGGGGGCATCTATTATAATAGAAATGGTTTACTCCTGATAAAGTAGATCGTATTTCTATACTAACTAAAGATTGAGCAGAGGTAAACCTGAAATTTACACTATTACATATAAAACAAAAAAAGTTTATAAACAAATTCAATTATGATTCACATCAAACTCAAATAAAGGAGAGAAATATGTTATGTCGTGAGAAAAGTGATATTAATTGAGAGAATACAATGCGGGTGGAAGAAATAGAATTGTCTAAACGGCTAAAGACGTGGAAGTAAATATGTGTGTATATATAGTTTCTACATCCTTTATTTTTTAATCTTTAATTTTCAGGTTTAATATATTTATAAACAAAAGTATTAGAGCATAATCACATTTATAAAATAAAAGAAATTGATTTATAAAGTAGATCATAAAAAAGTAAATGATATAGGTTTGCTAATCGATTAATCCTGTTGTAATTTTTTTTTTTAATTTGTTTTTTGTTAAATTTTTTTTATAAATATTTATGATTTTTAAAAAAAAAATTTTAGGGATTTTTTATTTATTTATATAGCAAAATAGTTTTACACTGTATTATAATTTTTATTTTTATTTTAGTTTAAAAGGATATTAGTTATAAGACAATATTAAAATTGGAACCATTTAAGCAGATTTTACTTATTTTGCATTGCAAACTGAAGTTCAGTATGCGTTACTATGTTTAATATTCCTCATGAAGTCTTAACTTTACTAGTGAAACTGAGTAAGGTTACTTTTCCTTTTTCATAGCGATCTTTACCGCTGAGTAGCAGGTGCATTAAACAACCATTTACGATTTCCCCTCGCATGTACCGACATTGCGGATTATTTATACTGAAATCTAAAAGTTCGGCATAATTAGCACTTTTGTAAAGAGTTCAATTGCTGATTGATTTTTATAGATTGTAATTCGAACTAGATATGCTCAAGGAAATAGCAATTTAAATTTCTATGGTAGCATCTGCAAAAAAGTTTTTGGAGTTGCACTACCCTAAAATATTTAGTACGTTACAATTCTACAAATATGAAAAATATACACGTTATAATTCTTATTGTGCATAATACCTATGCTATTCGTTACTTTCCTGATTAATAGAGTATTGTATGCCTTACCTTAATCATAGAAAGATTGTCTCCCAGCTATAATGTCAATATGATTGTAATTATGAAATGTAGACTGTGCTGCATTTGCAGAATCTAATCAAGCAGCACATTAACTCTCAGACAAGGGAAACGCATGGTATTAAATTTCCGTTGCTCTTCGATTAAGACTTCTGCGATTTCCAAGCATTTGTCTGAACCGCCATTTTATAGGACTAAACACAAAATGGAGATCGTTAAGCTCATTATATGCACTCTAGATTAAAAGTAGAGCAATATATCATCTGAGAATACACTATTAGATATAATGCAGTATTTAATATTCATATAATATTAAGTATAATGCAGTATTTAATATTCATCATGCACGATTATATAAATATATGAGGTAAAATTCGATGAATAAAGTAATAAATAAATAAACTTTAAGTTATCTAATTATACTAAACTTACAATAACATCGCTAGAAAAATAAGATTTTATAATCGGAGCGTAAGTTATTTTAATATAAGGCTAAGCTAGTAAGTAGTTCACAAGAAACCAGTTTCTATGTAATTTACGTTCAATGAAGAAAATCAATATAATAAAGAAATCACAGACACAGACATATATATATATATATATATATATATATGTAAATATATATATATTTAAATATTTACAAATGTCGTTCTCGTTTCCTTCCTCTCTCTCACACACACAAACACACCCATACACACACGCACATACATACATACATATATATAAGAGACGAATATTGGCTGAAGAGAGCTTGATAAGGATACCTTAAGCTGAAGAGAGCTTGATAAGGATACCTTAAACTGGCCTTATTATCGGGCTTGAAACCGACGGTACCAATGACCTGTCTCAACTAACAACTTTCTGTACACAATATATATATATATATATATATATATATATATATATATATATATATAAAGAAATAAAAATTACAATGAGTTTACCAAAATTGTAAACTTAAAATATATTATAAATATTAAAGTGTTAATATTTACAAGTAAAGTAATCTCAACCAGATGTAAAAGCTCAATAAAACCAAAAAAAAAAATGGAGCTTATAATATGAACAAATGATTAATAAAACATGTAAAAAAACATATTTAAAAAAAGTTAAAAACATATTTAATTTTAAAAAGGAAGCACAAGATAAGTGAGTAGTCCTTGATCCGCGGAGTTTCGAAGAAATAATCTCCTTCTCATCAGGGGGCAGGAATTAGCAAAATGCGGGATCGAATTTTGCATGTAAAAGTATTTAATGAAACCACAAGTAAGTCACAGATCTTACTTGCTTAAGACAAGGGTGAGGTAAGGGGTATAGGAGGTAAAAGAAAAATGATAAAAAGATTTCACATGAATCGATAGTCCGGTGAAGGGTAAAAAATCCAAGAATGGTAAAATCCAAACACCATCGAATTAAAAACTTCCAATCCAACAGGTAAGTTCGAAATGGTCAAAAATGATCCAAGAGGCAGCATTCCTGTGGAAAAAATCACAGAGGGAATGAGTTCAAGATCATTAAAAGAAAAGTTAAAATGCGCACAGAAAAAGCACTGAAGAGAATATTTAAAACACGTCAGGCAAGACCGGAAGAATCAAGTGCACATTTGGACTGGTCTTTTGATGATTTTGAACTCATTCCTGCCTTCTGATGAGAAGGAGAGTATTTCTTCGAAACTCCGCGGATTAAGGACTATCCACTTATCTTGTGCTTCCTTTTTAAAATTAAATATGGTTTTAACTCTTTTTCAAGATATCTTTTTACATGTTTTATTAATAATTTGTTCATATATATATATATATATATATATATATATATATATATATATATATATATATATATATATATATATATATATATAAAGGAGAGTCCAAAACTAAATATTGATTGTACATGTAAGTATATTGTTTTTTTTGTTTGTTTACATTGTTTTTGCAATGTTGACCCTTATTTTTGGACATCCCTACTTTTAAAATCAATAATTTTTATAATTATTGTTCTACAAATTGCAAATGATTACAATTTTAGTATGTTTTGTTTTTATGTTAGCGACTACCACTATTCAACATTTCAGTGTTTCATAATTGTTATATCTACCAAATATTAGGTTTTAAGATTTTGCCCCTTAATTTTCGACATTACTGTATATTGTAGCTATGTTAATGGGGTCACGGTTTTAAGTCCTGGTGTTCACTGCCAGCAGTTAAACTACAGATGCGCTCTCAGCTCGGCAGCAGAAAATGCTAGCTTTCATAGTGCCAGACGAATTTATACTCTCATAGATATTGTAGGGTTAACTTCTGCAGAACACCAACCTTTCAAAATGTATTTTACCGAAATATAGGTTTTCTAGCTCAGATTAACCTCCAAGGTTTGTATCTTTTTTATTTGTCTACCTGTACGACGCATTTTTGTACTAGTTTGAGCGGGTTCCAAGTCGAATGCGTCCTACAGTAGATTCAACGTCTCTTCCTCTGCATAGCTTCACTTAACTTGCTTTAAGTGTTTTTGCGTATCTTGTTTAAGTGTTAATCATGCGTGGAAGATGGCTCTTCCAAAATGTAGATCAAATGATCAATCATGTTCTTGATTTTTTCCTGCTCCCACAAAATATTATAATCTCTTTGCATCAAGTAGAATTTTTTCTCCAGCCACGGAATTCTTTTTGGGAGCAGTTGTCATTGTACGTATTACCTATTTGGTCAATAGTTTGTCAAAGACTGGCCGCATTTTTCTCGCGAATATTCATTCCGCCGGAGACATCTGGGATCGTGTAATATTGTTAGGCGTGGTTAGGGAACAGACCTGAATAACTTTTAGCAACGCTTCCTTCGGATAGGGTGCTCTTTGCATTCTTCAAAGTACTATTACCGGTGTGCACACATCTTTAGACCTGTCTGTTAGACCTAGGGTTGCTATTCAGAGATGTGATGTGATTTTCTTGGAAGTCTTCCATGAACGCATACAAGTCAAATGATATAAAGTGAGTTTCGTTATATGCCAGTACATAGTCGCCCATTCTAAACCTCGCAATAAACCCGTAAAGAGTTTTAATAGTGACATTGTAGTAAGGCTTTTGAGACTTCTTATAGAAGCTGTCCACTACTATGGGGCAGTACTGTACGTGGAGTTGTTCTGCGTAGTCCACGTGTATCATGACCATGGACAGTCAGCTTTGAACCATGGGCTAAATTTTATTGATTGCACATCTCTGCATGAGTGAACATTTTTAAATATACTTTTCCAAATTGTATCATTAAACGTGTTATTCTGATGGCACCAAGGTGTTCTGTGTCAAAAATGTAGCTGCTTGTCTAGCCGCACTGATGAGCTATGAAACAGCAAAACAGTACTGTGTGCTGAGGAGTATATATATATATATATATATATATATATATATATATATATATATATATGTGTGTGTGTGGGTGTGTGTGGGTGTGTGTGTGTTTATCCGCGTATAGTAGTGTTTCGTAGTATCACAACACACAACTCCGGCTAGACTAGCACCTTTATTCCGCTTTTACACACACACACATATGTGTGTGTACGTGTGTGCGTGGATGTGTGTTCGCGTGCGTGCGTATGTGCGTGGATGTGTGTGTGTGTCTTTGTGTGTTTTGCATTGCGGACTATTACGTTCATCATTTATTTTTTGTTCCACGATGTTTCGGCCAAGTATTCAGCTGGCCTTTGTCAGCTGGTAACCCCGACAGGATAGGACTCTGAATCTCCTAACTACATTCTCCGCATTTACTGCCATTCATGGTGTTTTTCTTCTCACTACGTTATGAAATTAATAAATGCTCATCTCAACAATGAATTCTAATTAAATAATATACTATTCGGTGCGGACCTCATCCTGGAAGATCAGATAAGAAGTAAACATGAATTAATAAAACCAAAAAAGTCTGCCTAGTTCGCCCTTCTGTTCCTGAGTTACCCGAGATGCTAGGTAACAGTTTCAAAATAATATATATATATATATATATATATATATATATATATATATATATATATATATATATATATATATATGTATATATATGACAGCTGCTTTTGCAAAAGAACGGTAATTTAGTCTAGAAAGGAAATTATGCAAGAAAAATACCAAATATAGGATATACATGACTGGAGATAGCGGCTAAGCAAAAAGAAATATATATATATATATATATATATATATATATATATATATATATATATATATACATATATATATATATGTATTTATATATAGATATATATTGATAGATAGATAGTAGATATCTAAAACGTGGTTTTAATTGATATAATAATTGATGTGCTTCGCATATCATAATTAATTTAATCTTTACGTTTACACACAAAGGTTGTCTAAACATGCTCATATAAATTCACCGAAAATAACTTTTGCTAACAGAAAGGTTTGGTCACATATATCTACACTCGTAAAATTATCTTATATTGTTTCCCTTAAAGTCCACATAATATCTTAATTAGATATAAATATGACAAAACCCTGGTCAGACAATACTAACCTAATTCTTTATTTACAAATTCTGAAATTTTAGCTTTACATGCGCAAGTTTAACATAGGCATGCGCTCATAATCTCGTAAAGTCTATTAATTTTATTTCTTTTTCATTTTATACGGAATAAGAAAATGTTTAACATTTCCTCTAACTAATAAAGCTTTAGACACATTTCTTTTACTTCTCTTCCACTAATGTACCTTTTACTCTCACTATATAAATTATTTAATATTTATAAATATTTTCAAATGTGATACAACATTGTTATATTTAGGATAATAGTTTCTATTACTGGCATTAATAATAGTTGGCTTATATATTTTATTTATTTTTAATGCAAAATTTCTCTAAAACGTGCTTTTAAATTAATTTAATATTAATCATATTTTTATTATCAAACATTTTTTATTAACACATTTGATATTCATGACGCTTTAATGTTCGCCTTTCCAGTTTTATGGAACAATTAAAAGAAACACCTAATAAAGAGTGTATTGTATTTGTATTTGTTTTGCCCATAGACGCATAACGTAGTTCCTATGAATCACCTAAACGTTTTGTGGAGCACGTCGCTCATAAAACCATTAGCATAAATTTATTGCCGAGTTTTTTTTTTGTGTTTTTACTTTTGTTTTTTATATCAACGTAAATTATACGTGATGAATAGAAATGAACGGTTCGCTTTTTAAAACCCGTTTTCCTCTGATTTCTTCAATGATTCAATTCAGCACTTTAAGGATAATTTAGCCATTCTGGATAAAAATCAAACCTATTTGTTAGAAACGGATACGTTGGCCAAATTGAAACTTAAATACTCACGCAAAGCTATTGAGAACATTGTTAAAACGGCTAAGCTTTCTCTATAGTTCCTGATGATAAGTCACGATATGCTTTTGGCCATTGATTCAAATGCTATTAGGACGCCATTTTGCATTTTATGGCCAATTGAAAAAATGTCAGCGTTGGCCAGGTATACATGTATTATTTAATTGATGTACGAAAAAGTTAGTCAAAGTGTTATAATAATGTACAAATGATAATGGAAACCTATCCACCTGCTCTCGTAAATTAAGAGTATGTTTCCTGTTGCTTAATAATATTACGGTAAGACACATCACATTTAAAGTTTCGTTATTATAATTTCTGTTTTCTTTTTTAACATGTGATTATCTGATTATAAAATTGTGAATTTTAGTCCTGTTTATCTAGTAAAACAATGCTAAAAAGATTGTGCCGAAAATAAAATGGTATCGGTTTTCAGAAAAATATAATATAAAATAAATGAACGGAATATCCGTTTTATTAATCATACGGGTATTTTGCTTACAAAAGAAATTAATTCATGAAGTAAGAAAGAGGGGTGGGTTGTGAATGAAATATGTTTCAATGCATATATACGTGTTCACGGCATTATAAAAGCTATTTTGAGACTCGAGATAAGTTACCGGATCATGGTAAATACATGAACATAAGCAGTATGCCCTAATCCAACTCGAATCTAATCGAATCCTTTTAAAGTACCACTTATTGGTTTTATCCTAGTCTCTATCCATATCCATAATATCAAGTAAATGGTTAAGAATAAAATCGATATAATTTTATTATATGATAAGAACATATAACTATGTAGGCCATGTATTTCGAAGCTAAGTGGTTCTAAGCAGAACTGGAATATGACAAAAAGTATACAAATTAAAATATAGGAAAAACAATCTGATTAAAATGTAGATGACTCCTGATCAGAAAATGATAGCTTTATGTGGTAAACAGTAATAAAATTAAGTACAACGTACATGTAGAAAATCAGAAATATAGTATACATATAGGTAAAGAAATATATAAAGCGACGCTCTTTGTGTAAACAAATCGAGCGGAGGTATTTCAGACGATATCAAAACATCGTTAAACTCACTACTCGTTCAAGCAGCCGCCAATAGCGTAATGGTTAGGAGCCTTGACTGCTGTACAAACGGTCGGGTTCCAATCCTGGCTTGAGGTAGTTTCCTGTCTAGCCGCACTGATGAGCTGTGAAACAGCGAAACAGTACTGTATGTGGATGACTATAGTGCTCCTCACCTTGAGTTGAGCATATTGAGAAGTGAAACACGAATTACCATTAGCATATAAGCGACGCTCTTTGTGTAAACAAATCGAGCGGAGGTATTTCAGACGATATCAAAACATCGTTAAACTCACTACTCGTTCAAGCAGCCGCCAATAGCGTAATGGTTAGGAGCCTTGACTGCTGTACAAACGGTCGGGTTCCAATCCTGGCTTGAGGTAGTTGCCTGTCTAGCCGCACTGATGAGCTGTGAAACAGCGAAACAGTACTGTATGTGGATGACTATAGTGCTCCTCACCTTGAGTTGAGCATATTGAGAAGTGAAACACGAATTACCATTAGCATATAAGCGACGCTCTTTGTGTAAACAAATCGAGCGGAGGTATTTCAGACGATATCAAAACATCGTTAAACTCACTACTCGTTCAAGCAGCCGCCAATAGCGTAATGGTTAGGAGCCTTGACTGCTGTACAAACGGTCGGGTTTCAATCCTGGCTTGAGGTAGTTGCCTGTCTAGCCGCACTGATGAGCTGCGAAACAGTACTGTATGTGGATGACTATAGTGCTCCTCACCTTGAGTTGAGCATATTGAGAAGTGAAACACGAATTACCATTAGCATATAAGCGACGCTCTTTGTGTAAACAAATCGAGCGGAGGTATTTCAGACGATATCAAAACATCGTTAAACTCACTACTCGTTCAAGCAACCGCCAATAGTGTAATGGTTAGGAGCCTTGACTGCTGTACAAACGGTCGGGGTTCAATCCTGGCTTGAGGTAGTTGCCTTTCTAGCCGCACTGATGAGTTGTGAAACAGCGAAACAGTACTGTATGTGGATGACTATATATATATATATATATATATATATATATATATATATATATATATATATATATATTAATGAAGAGACAATAATGAAAGAAGAAATAAAAAATAAAACCTATTTGGTAGAAACGGATACGTTGGCCAAATTGAAAATTTAATACACACGCAAAGCTATGGAGACATTGTTTAAACGGTCAATATTTTTCTATAGTTTACAATGATGAGTCACGATATTCTTCCGGGTATAGATACGAAACCTAATGAGACGCCATGTTGCATTTTATGGACACGAGAAAAATACCAGCGTTGGGCAAGTATTCATTTCAAGGACTGAATCAATTCACTATTAAATTGGTTTACGAAATATTTACTCATATTTTTATAGTAATATTCACATACATAATAAGTATTATAGTAATATTTACATACAATAACCTATTTACCTGACGTGGTTTATTATTATTTATTTTCTTTATCATAATACAGTGAGAAATATAAGGTCCATACTTATGAAATCATAGAAGGTTTTTTTATTTAAATGTGTGAATATCTGATTATAAAAGATCATTATATTTATATTTATAACAAAGCAATTTAAAATAAAGTGTTCCAAAATCAAGTGGTGTCGCCTACTCGATTACTACGTTGCAATTACAGATAAATACAGGGTGACCCCCCCCAAAGCAGTATATGCCCTAATCAAACTCGAATCAAATGTAAAAATTTTGGCTTTATGAGATAGTAATAGAGATTAAGATAAATAGATCTGTGTACATTAGGTTGAATAAATAATATATATGTAACTATGAAAAGAACCGGAGATTCAATAATAAATAAATTAAGGACAATTAAGAAAATATGACGTAAAAATAAAGAAAATTAAGCAATAAGATAGAAAAGGTAAGTAGGGGTTCCGGAAACACACACACACACACACACATACACACACACACACACACACACATATATATATATATATATATATATATATATATATATATATATATATATATATATATATATATATATATATATATATATATATATATATATATATATATATATACTAGCATTTCAGCCCGGCGTTGCCCGGGTGTTTGGAGGTGTATGTTGAGCAAAAAAACAAAACAAAAAAAAACAAGTTGTAGTAGGAAGGCGGGGGGGGGCTGAATAGGAAACATCGTTGTAATTTATTCTATCATGATAACAGTAATAAAAATAAAACGGAAAATATCAACACAATTGAAGTCGTGTCATTTCGATTATAAATGCTTTTATCCAGAAAGGGAAAATTCTCAGAATTTTACAAAAGGTAAATATAAAAAAATAATCGTTCCATGACATTTAGATGAAACGCGAATTAAAAAGAATACTTGATGATGTGGTAAACTAATAAAAAACAGCACAGACTACAGGGTAAATTAATTGATTACTGTAAATTAAGTTAAATAAATAATATATATATATATATATATATATATATATATATATATCACTATGAAAAGAAAATGAGGATCATTAACGAAGATTCAATAATAAATAAAATAAGGACAATTAAGAAATTATTTAGTAAAAATAAAGAAAGTAGGCAATAAGATAGGAAATGATTATATGTTTCTGGAATATATATATATATATATATATATATATATATATATATATACATATATATATGCATATATATATTTATATATATATACATAGACAGAGATACGCACATAAAACCACACACACACACACACACACACACACACATATATATATATATATATATATATATATATATATATATATATATATATATATATATATATATATATATATATATATATCCGGAACCCCTATTTCCAGATCTTCCAAGAAGCGATTATTCCTATCGTCTTATTTTAAGCATCAAATGAAATACAATTTTATCAATTTTTCTTGTGTGGGGGTAAATTTTTTTTATAGATGAACATATTTACAAAAATAAACTTTTACGGAACTACCCCAAAATACATTGTATATGCGGAAATTTCCATTTACATCCAACTGTGCTTTAGACTAAACATGCAGCATAACGTAACCTACTTTTATTTTCTCTACCGCTCTCCCTCGACCCTGAACTGCAGCATAATAAACAAAGTCTCTGACAGTATAGACACAGCACACTCCCTCAACACTAGCGCACAAGTACATGTATTTAGTGACTTTAATGTCCACCCCAAAACTGGCTTGAATACTCTACTAACACAGATGCAGCGGGCAGAAAAACACATAGCTTCTGTATATCTCACTTCCTATCACAAATGCTTACGGTTCCAACTCGTTTCCCTGCCAGTAAGAACAATATGCATCACTTCTAGATCTGATTATGACCACAATCCCCGATGATTGTATACCAAATGCTGACAGCTCACTCGGGAACGCTGATCATGCAGTGATAATGGTCGAAATCGTTCTAAACTCTAGACCCAAAACTTAAGAGCCAGTGCTCACATCAACGAGATATTATAAAAAGGGTGACTAGGAAACCATCAGATACCTTATCACAGATGCCCCATGGGAAATGTTTCCTCTCTTCCTGTTGAACAGTGCGCAAATGATACCAATGAATGGTTCAAAACGTCAATTTCAGCACATATTCCCATACAGAAATTTTATAGCAAGCCCCACTTTACCCAACGGTTTAACATCTACTTGCGCAACTACCATTGTTCAAAGACAGCATACATACCGCACATTTAACCGACATAAGTCCAGTTCAAACAGACAGATGTATATAGAAGGTAGAAGTAACGTTAAGAAGAAAAAGAACGACAACTACGAGAGAATTTACTAAAACCACTAAAAACGCATCGAAGCACAAAAAATAGGAACTCGAGACTTCTGGAAAATTCAAGAACAGTGTAGTAAATAATGAGCAATCCACAATTCCCCCCACTATCCACCCACTAGGAGGCTGTTTGGTCAGCAACCGAGAAATCTAACATGCTTGCAGTCGGTTTCCCTCAAACGATACACGGGCCCCTTCCAACTACCTAAATTCCATTTGCGGACAAACGCCATGCTAGCCGATCTAAAAATCACACCTGCTCAGGTGCATGCCAATATAAAAAAAATTGACAATTCAAAAGCAGGTGGACGCGATCTCATCCCAGTTGTGGTATTAAAAAAGTGCTCAGCCGAAGTAGCTCCAGTTCTCTCAAAAATCTACAACAAATATCATAACGTATCTTGCTTTCCGGGCCGATAAAAAGTTATTTTGTGGTACAAGTATTCAAGAATTCTGGCGAAAGATCTGACCCATCAAATCATCCCCACATAAGCCCCCTCGCACTTTTCGCCAAAATATTTGAGACCATAATTAACCAAGCTCTTGTCTATCAGTTTACAGATGATAAATCCTCACTGTAATCTTTGAGACGTATATACCATTCACTAGACAAAGGGGAGAAGGGCAGAGCGGAAGCTTTAGATATATCTAAGGCTTTTGACAGGGTATCGCATGAGGGTATCTTCAGGAAAATTAGATCGTACGGTATCAGTAGTAAAATACTTAACATAATAAAACCCTTTGATGATAAGAGAAAAAAACAGGTTGTCCTCGGTGGTCATACATCTAAACCGTATGATATACATGCGGGAGTGCTTCAAGGGTCTATTCTTGACAATGTTGTTTCCTTATATTTATAAATGACCTATCCGACAAAATTGCCTCTGAGCTGGATATATATGCTTATGACACCACAATCTATAACAGGCACGAAGGAAAAAAAATGAACGCATATCTAAAGAAATAGCAAAAACACTCGCGGTTGACCCCCAATCTGTAGTGGAATGGGGAAAATAATGGTGGCCAAATTCAATGCTGCCAAGACTAAACTGGTTCCCTTCAATAATTACAAGAAACCTTTTCTGCCATCAATAGCAATGGCCAGTGACTCTTTATCTGAAAATGCTTCTTTCAAACTCCTTGGCTTAACGTTAACAGGAAACATGAGTTGGAACAATTACTTTGAAAGCATTGAGAGGGCCACTTCGAAGAAGGTAGGCTCTCTCTACCGTGCTAGAAAACTACAAACACCCGAAAGTATCATTCACCTCTATAAGGGCACCATTCGCCCATGTATAGAGTATTGCTGTCACATTTGGGATGGTGCATTTGCTACTAGTCTCTCGCTCCTAAACGAGGTTCAAAAGAGAGTCGCAAATCTGATAGGCCCTAAACTGGTATATAAGCTTCAGCCTCGGTCCCATCGACGAAATGTTGCATCCCTCTGCCTGTTCTACAATTATTTTAATGGTGAATGCTCTGGCGAACTGCACACACTTGTGCCCCGACGACGTAGAAACCCTCGACAAACCCGACATGCGGCTAAATCCCACCCCTACGTAGTAGAGATCCCTAGATGTAAAAGATCTTTCTACTCCAGGAGTTTCTTCCCCAGAACCGCTAGACTCTGGAATTCGATTCCGGGTCCCTGCTACCTTAACTGTACTGGCATGCAGAAGTTAAAGTGTAACGTGAACCGAGCTCATACTGCCCAAATCCCTACTGAGTACCCCAGTTATTGTTGCCCCTGATATTACCCCCTACACCAAAGTGGCAATGTACCTTGTTCGTGGTGAGGATATAAAAAAAAATGAAATAAAATATAAATTTACGTCTGCTTTCTATAACAACACATCCGCACGCACATATACGTGCATGCATGAAGCCGCCATGTTTCTATGGTAACACGGACACACGCACAAAAGAAATCTTATTTTTTTTATTTTTGAACTTGTCTTGTGTTTACTATTTTTGTTTATACATTTAATTTTTTTTTTTAAACTGACATTTTAAATGAAACAATTATCGTAAAATGTCAAGCAATAAGAAAGTCCTAAGAAAAGGGTTCTTCACACGTATGTTTCCGATTTAAAAAAGCAAAAATTGTTTTGTCAAATTTACATTAAGGTCCGTCTTACGTTCGTATATAACAAAATATTGTTTCTGTAGATTTCCGTGTGCTAAAAACAAATCTGAAAACCGTTTCTTTAGCAAAAAATAGTTTTAATGATATGATGAAATTACTGTTCCGAAAAGTTGGCGATCACTTTTCTATGTTTATTTAACTTAAAATGAGTAATCTCTTTCTGGCCACCTGAGAGAGGAAGCATTTTAGTAAATTGAGCAAATACGCCACATACACAAGAAGCCTATTGCACCCATGAAGCATCCCTCAACATTGATCATATAGCAGACTGTAACTTCATCATACCAAACAATGGACCAACTATCAAACCAGTTATGTTTGAGTCTCGAGTGTATTATTTCCGGGTTGTTGGCTCCTTTGTCTTTTGTAAGCTGCGACGTTCTAGGCGTTGAAAGAACTATATATTATCTCATATTCTGAAGATTATATGTGTATATGTATATGTATATATATATACATGTATATATATATGTATATATATATATTTGTATGTATAAATGTGTGTATGTATGCATACATGTATATATGTATATATATATATATACATATATATATATATATATATATATGTATATATAGTAATTTATAACATGTATATGACGATTAAGCTACACTGAATATTCGGCGTTTCACCCACTCTAGGATTCGTCACGCTTATGCGCGAATTCTGTGGTTGTTTTAACTTTTTTATATTCCGCTCTTCTGTTGAGGATTTAGTCAGCCCATCAGCTTTCTAGTATCCACCGCGCTCCTTCCTATCAGCCAATGGGCATGCATTTTATCGAACAAAGGATCTGTTTTAGAACAAGGATAGTGGTTTAGGGCAGACCTTTTCCTTTTTTTTAATATATAAAAATGCATATGTGTACATACATATAGGCACACACACATACACACATATATATATACATATATATATATATGTATATATATACATATATATATGTATATATAACGCTATTATAAATATATAGATTTACTAGAGAAAAACGTCTGTATGTGTTGATTCCTTCATGGAGTAATACGATGGTTATAATAAAAGTAACGATTCCTATATTTATTATTATTATTATTATTATTATTATTATTGATATTATTATTATTGATATTATTATTATTATGATTATTATTATTATTATTGTTATTATTATTATTGTTATTATTATCATTATTGTTTCTGCTTTCGTATATTAATTTTATGTGAGTTAATGAAGTAGTTATACATAGCTCCTGAAACACTCGAACACTCTCAAAAGAATTTATTTCGCCACATTAAAAATAGATATGGCAAGAGTTAATTTCGAAACATCGCTAAAAAAAAAACACCCAGCAAGCATAGCTATATTATTAAATTTATCCAAAAAACATATGAACTAATAAATAGGCCGAAGTCGATGACGAGCAAATGTCTTCCTTAAAAATGAAAACGTAAAAAAAAAGAACCCTATGGTTTTAAAACTCTTAAAAATGCGAAAACAGTAGACCTTTTGATAAACTTTGAACATTACGTTTTAAACGTAATTAAAAACTTAGAATTCCACAGCCGACCTTACAATTTCCAGTGGAAACCACACAAAATCGTTAGAAACATAAAAAAACTCTAATAAAATCTTTGTATAAGGAGATAAAACTGAAACTTTTTATAAAATAGATAAGCAAGAATATAACAAACTAATCACAGAAAACATTACAAAAAACTACAAATAACTAGACACAAACAAATGCGACTACATAGATATAATAAATACTGATAGTAAACAAATTACCGATGAACAAAAAATTAGCGATAAAGTTGGCAGATTGAAACATAGTGAGCCATACATTCTGCTTAAAGACCACAAATGAGGCTTTAATAATAATCCCAGCAACCGCCTGATCAACCCACCTAAACCAGAAATAGGTAAAATAAGCAAAACTATACTTTTTAGAGTAAACAAGCAAACCAAACAAGACCTAGAACTAAATCAGTGGGCAAACATTGCCGAAGCGATCACCTGGTTTAAAAATATAGAAAACAAAGATAAATGTACATTTGTACACTTTGACATCATAGATTTATCCCTCGATATCCGAAGAACTTTTAACATAGCCCAAGAAGTAACAGAGGCAAAACACTGATATTTCCTAGGAAGAAATCAACATTATTAAAAAATGTAGAAAATCAGTTCTAATAAATAAAAATAACCAATGGATAAAAACTAAAATGAAAAATTCGTTTGATTTGGCGATGGGTACCAAAGACTCTGCAAAGGCATCAGATCTTGTCGGATTATTAATTCTATATACCCTCACAAGCATATTCGATACTACGGATATCCGTCTATATAGAGATTACGGACTAGCTATGATAAAAAAAACTCCAACAAAGTCAAGGGAGAAAACTTTAAGAAAATCATGCACAAGGAAATGAAAATATTAGGCCTAAAAGCAGACGTATCAGCTACCATAAAAATAACAAACTGCTTGAACGTCACGTTAAACTTAGATAAAAACACAGATGAACCATACTTAAAAGAAAACGCTACTCCAATTCACGTAAACCCTAAGTACAATCACCTACCAACAATTATAAAACACATACCTAACTCGATCGTAAGTAGACGCAGTACCAACTCAAGCGATGAAAATGCATGTAACAGGCCAACCAATATCTACGAAACAGCCCCAAAAATAGTGGATACAAAAATATCGATATCAACTATAAGCGACAAAACACCAACAACTATAATAAAATAAAAAAGAGAAGAAAAGCAACTATAATTTGGTATAAAGCTCAATACAATCAAATGCGCATTCAACAATAAAAAAATAAAAAAATCAACAGCGCGTTCAACAATAAAAAAAACACCGTATAAAACAGCACTAGCGAATAAATACTGGGAACTCAAAGAAAGCGGACATTCGCCGGTAGTCGAATGGAAAATAATAAGACAAGCTAACACGTGTAGGTATTAAGGCTACCACTGTAATTATGCCTTCATGAAAAATGTGTTATCCTGTACTTTAAAGATCCCCAAAATTTATTAAACTGTGGAAGAGAAATAGCATTACTTTGTTCACAAAATAAAACTTACTCTAGGATAGCGATACAAAATACTTTTAAAACCAACAAAAATAATAGAAAATATACAAATAAATAAATTAACTAAGCTTGAGTATACATAAACGATCACACATATATGTGTATATAGGTGTATATATATATATATATATATATATATATATATATATATATATATATATATGCATATACGTATGTATTCATATGTATATTTATTTATTAAAAAAAAGGAAAAGGTGTGCCCTAAACCACTAACCTAGTTCTAAAACAGATCCTTCGATAAAATACACGTCCATTGGCTGATAGGAAGAGCGCCGTCGATACTAGAACGCTGATTGGCTAACACATCCTCAACAGGCGAGGGCCATAAAAAACGAGAAACAACCACAGAATTCGCGCATAAGCCTGATTAATCCTAGAGCGGATGAAACGCCGAATATGCAGTGTAGCTTAATCTCCATATATGTTTTATAAATTACTAACTAGTTCTACCTACGTATTAAGCACTTTAGAAGTAAATAATACAAGTTTACGCATGAATCTATACTTTTGTATATTAATTCCATGTGAGTAAATGAAGTAGTTATATATATATAGAGAGAGACAGAGACAGAGAGAGATGTATGTATATATATATATATATATATATATATATATATATATATATATATATATATATATAAAACCAGAGATGTGTCTTCCACAAACGATTTCTGATTGGTTAATCCAATAATCACATCTCCTAAAAAACTATGGTTCGTAGGCTCTAACTTTACCATAAAATATTATGGCTTTACTTATTGTCCATCTTGGAAGGGTTTTTTTTTTCCTAAATTGCGATTTACAAATTAAAAAAATACGAAACTTACACAATCTAACAATCGAACCTCCGACATCACGGCCGCCATTCTCGTGCTAGCCGCATACACGTACACACAACACAAAAATAATGTTTTGAAAATCAAGCAAAAATTAATTTTCCTGAAATTGTTCAATATTTAAAAATAAATTATGCCAGCTGATAAAATTTTAAAACTTTTTTTAAAGCTAGAAAGATAACGTTTAAAAATACTTATTTTTATATATATACTAGCGGGGGTACCCGGCGTTGCCGAGTGTTTGTTTCCGGGACGGGGGGAAGTTTTAAAAAATGTTATGGTAGGTAGTAGGAAGGATTAAACCCGGAGTCATGAGTAAAAGTAGGAAAAAAAAGTGTGAAAAAAAAGAAAAACATCTGCAACGTTAACAGTTCGGCCACCAAGAAAAGTCCATTCCAGTTGTTTAGGAAAAAAAAAAGACGACGGTAGGTCGGCGCGAACGTGAAAATACAATGTGAATTGTCCAGCATGCTAACCACTACGCACAGAGCACTGCAGCTTAGTTTAGTGATTTTAAATAACTTCACATGAAAGAACTACGAAGCCAAACCGGTGTTCTCTTCTCAACTGTTCCTTGTGAACGATCCCCAAACGGTGTTAAGTGGTGGCAGGGGGAGGAGGAATTTATTAGAGAGAAAATATTTTACCACTTCCATTGATATTAACCGATTTTGGCCGTGACTTCTCAGCAGAAAAAGTATAGAAATCTAAAATTATCGAGGAATTTGAGAAATAATAAGCCTATAACACACCTCAGATATTGTTCTGCCGTTTGTGCATATTATATTTGCATGAAATATCTTGATTTTTAATCCTATTAAGGTCAAAATCCGACGAGAAAAATGAGTTAATTTTATTTATATAGAGCAGAAGAGAAGAGAAGAGAAGATATATATATATATACACACACACACATATATATATATATATATATATATATATATATATATATATATATATATATATATATATATATATATATATGAAACTAAACTAAAAAAAACGCGCGTTCACTCGTGGTCTTTTCATTTCGGGTTTGGGTACTTGTGCAGTTTTCCATTGACATTAAAAAATGGAAATATTTTTTAAAAAATATATTGTACGTACTCGTCATGGGATAAAGTTTTCCTACACAAAAAACCACGTAATTTCATCAAGTAGTTTTTTTTATAGTGAAAAAAGAAACAAATCAATGCGACAAGCAAGTAATTACTATTTCAGCCATCTTGATTCTTAACCAAACAGAAAGTTCAAGAAGGGGGATTTCCCTTTTTTTATAGCGAGGCCAAATTTCGCGAATTTTGCCTTTTTTAAAGCAGTTTGGCCTTCAAATTTTCTGTTTGGCCTTTTTCTTCACCGATGAAATAAAAAAGCAAATAAAAACAACGCAATAAAACTTTTAAAAATACGGCACACTTTTGTTGTTCTTGTTTGTTTTTTTGGTAATTTTACTTATTTTCTTTAATTTGTTCAAGATAATATTATTAAATGGACACTATTATGCCAAATTAGCATCCCCCCAAAAAGAATTCACGAAAATTCGAGATTGAAGGTGTTGACGAGATAATTTAGCGAATTGTCCGGACTATTGCGAGAGAACCATCCATTAGTTTTTCCTGAAATTTTGCAACAAATTGTATTTCAATACATAGATGTGCATAGTAAAAACATTTTTTTGCCGAAAATTCCCGTTGCGTCCCCAGATTTCATCGGTGAATAAAAAAAGGCCAAATAGAAAGTTTGAAGGCCAAACTGCTTTAAAAAAGGCCAAATTCGCGAAATTTGGCCTCGCTATCAAAAAAAAGGGAAATCCCCCTACTTGAACTGTCTGTTTTGTTAAGAATCAAGATGGCTGAATTAATAATTACTCGCTTGTCACATTCATTTGTTTCTTTTTTCGCTATAAAAAAATAACTACTTGATGAAATTACGTGATTTTTTATGTAGGAAAACTTTATCCCATGACGAGTACGTACAATATATTTTTTTAAAAATATTTTCATTTTTTAATGTCAATGGAAAACTGCACAAGAACCCGGGTTTGTATTACTGTACACATAGATTCGAAAAAGTTGTCAAAAAACAAATATATAACAAATAAATGCTATCAAAAGCAAGATAAGTTACTTTTCTACCAAACTGGATGTTTCGTGTTTTTATTCAATGTAACATATTTATTCAGCTCGAAAAACGGGTCTGTATTACTGTACACATAGAGTCGAAAAAGTTGATAAGATACGAAACAATATGCATAATATAAACACAGCACGAAAACAAACGTTGTGATCCATTCCCAGCACACGCGCACACACGCGCGCACACACACACACACTCTGGCGTTAGCGGCACACACGTACAAATAACACGAAAACAAACGTTATTAGTACTACTATAATTTCCAGCACACGCGCACACACGCACACACACTCACGTCCAATACCGTCCTTGGCTACGTCACGTTGTTATGGCAACCAAGCCCGCTTACTAACACCAATACCGTCTTAAAACGTCTTTATAACGAAGGCCACGCTAACACGCGATAAATACACAGTAAATTTGATTTTCTTCATTTCTACGCAAATATTACGCAAATATAAATCATATAGAATATGTGTATGAATATAATTACACGTAATAGTTAAATAAAGATGATCATCGTATAAGAGAACCGAAAAAAAGCTAATAGGGAATTAATTGAAAACGATAAAAAATATGCACATTAGCTAGATCTTTTGTGGATGAATGCAATTCACCGACTCATAAATAACAAAGTTGTATTTTCTTTTTAAATAAATAGAAAAAGGGGTGTTGATGAGACTATCAATACACACAAAAAAATCTAGATTTATTTTTGGGTAAAGTTCCACCGGGTTTTCCTTTCACTTCAGTAAATAATGGTATTTTGTTATATATATGACGTACTATTATCCTTATATATATGATGTTTATGTTTATATATATATATATATATATATATATATATATATATATATATATATATATATATATATATATATATATAAGTGATAGTGTCTGTGTGTATCTGTGCGTCTGTATGCATTTCCCTACGCTAAAACTCTGTCAATTTTTAGCATAGAGATTCGAAATTTGATATACAGGGTACTGAGATTTGGGAAAATCGATGTGATAGGTTTTCGAAAGAAATTTGGCGATTAAGTGGTCAATATTCAACGATTTGACCTTTTAGAACTCTACCAAACTCCTCCTACAATTTTGGGTCTAAACACGTGATATTTTAGATATAGATTCCTTGGACATGAATCTAACTTATTAACTTTACTTGATCTCTAAACAATAAATGTTAACAGGTCATAATAGGGGTCAAAGTTTAAAAAAATTGACCGTTTTTTTTCCAGGAGTAACCTCAAAACTCCTGGGCAACGCCGGGCACTGATTGCTTGTATATATATATATATATATATATTTATATATATATATATATATATATATATCGCCGGCAAACAGAAAACCCGCACTTGTAATTTCTTCAAAAACTGAAAATTTTAGCTAAATTTTATTTAACGGTTTAAAACAATTATAACTCATTTGATTTTCCTTTTATTCCTCTATAATTTTACCAGTTCATATTTGGCTTTGAATGTACATAGTTTTGTGTTCCAGCCAATTAAAAAAACCATAACTTCAAATCAAAGAAGCAAAAAGTATGTCCGCAGCAACAAATTCAATTAAAACTGGTGTCATATATAGTCCCTTAATCAATCTAAAATATCCAGATTCAAATGTGGTGAGAAAAAGATAGGAAATACTGTGCAAAAGTAGCAACACACCGGCAGTGTTCGTGATACCCTAAATGCGGTCGTACTAGAGTTACTTTTTACAGGGAAGAAAATGCTATCAGGATCCGCAGCTGAAGAAACAGATTTGAAACGGCTCATTAAATCAAACAAAAAAAATTTATCTATTTCTACTGTCAAAAACAGATTCAATCACTTTAATTTGCAAGGATGCGTTGCAAGATGTACGCCAATGATTTCTGTAGAGAAAATAAAGCAACGCCTGGACTTCGTCAAATGCAATGAAGATCGTGACTGTTGATATTGGTCAAAAGTGCTTTTTAGCGATGAAAGCAAGTTCAATGATGGAAACGCAGTGCGTTTTTCGGGAGACAGACTAGGAATTCAATCCTAGGTGCTCAATTCTCATGTTGCAACGTGGTGAATGTTCAGTTTTGGTGTGTGTATAATTAGTGCCAATGGTCCAGCTGTGCGCTTGCAAAGTTTAATTAATTAGGCCTTGTACATTAACATATTTAATGAGCATTTTGTACTCTACTTTGGTCGAAATTTGGGTGTTAATCGCATCTCCATGCATGATAATGCTCCCATTTACACAGCAGGTAATTTTAAAATGTTTCTGGAAGAGCATGATATTCCGTGTTTCGATTAGTCTGCACAATCTCTACATCTTAATGGTTTCGAAAAACATTCCCTTAAGCAACTTCTACGCAATGATACAATTTCAAATTTGTAAGAACGTTGGACAAAAATTAAAGAAAATTGGTATGCACTTTCCCTGGAAGATTGCTGTATTATAATTCAAGGAAAAAAATGCAAATTGCAGAATGTTCATGTTACTAACTACTAACTAGTTCATTGAGTTCCTATCGTATTTTTACTGCATTAATATCATACAGTTACATTTTAAATAACATTTTTCAATTGTGCGGACTTTATTTTTGCATCCTCCCTTTGTAATTATGTTTTAAATTGACGTGAGCACTAGAATATTTAAAATAAATTCAAATATGAATACGTAAGGTTATAGAAGAATAAAATACCAATCAAATGCGGTATAGTTTCTTTAAACAGTTACATTACATTTAGCTTAAATTTGCAGATTTAAAAATACAAGGGGGTCTTTCTGTTTGCCGCCTATATTCTGCGGTGGGTGGCCGAAATAAAAGGATATTCAAGAAAGGTATTCCACCAGGGAAATAAATCGATAAAGAGGTTCTGAAGTAAGAAAGAAATAGAGAAGTTTATTGAGAATATTTACAGAGGCAGCATGTTACGTTTGTAAGTGTTTCCGCCCAGGGAAGGCTCTCACAACCGGTGGCCGGTGATAACGTTCTTTCGATAAAAAGTTCCGGCGGTAAATTGCTCATCTCGCCATAACACCTCCCCCTAAGACAATTTCTCCCAAGAGAATTTTGCTTAATATCGTTTGCTTTTTGGCTTGAGGCTCAGCCGGTTAACTTTTCTTTTCACCCTTGTACTTTTTTTCTCCTCAATATCGTTTTAGTGGTTGGAGTTGGTGGAGAAGCTGGACCTCTCAAATCTGGAGTAAGTTCTGTTAAGGGCTGGTGAATATTAAAAGAATCATACAAAACCTCTAGGGGCAGGTCATTTTCTTCTGCCTTTTGATGTCATCAGTGTATCGAGGTCTTAGCTGATTTATATGCCTGCGACAGTCGAATTTATTACTTCTTACAGAATATAGCATGGGTACGATTCTTTTCATGATAATCCCCTCCTCCCAAAAATGTTTCCACTCCTGTAATTCAGGAAGAATATTCTGTCACCAGATTAGTAAAACCTTGTTGGAAAATGTTATTTTGTTGTTGTTACTCTGGTTGCACTTGGTAAAATTCTGTCAAATACAGATCTGATTTTCCGTGCAAACATCAGTTCGGCTGGTGACGAACCGGTATCAGTGTTTGGGTTCGGAGTTATCCTGTACACCGATAAAAATTGTGCAAGACTCTTCTCGTCATTGTCCATACCTTGGTTTTTCTTCAAGGGTCTTTTGAATGTATCGAAGAACCTCTCTGCTAAGCCATTTAATTTTGGGTGGTAGGTTGCCGTTGTTAAATGTTCAATGGCTAGAACCTTGCAGAATTCTTCAAATTCGTTGCTGGTAAATTGGGTGCCGTTGTGACTGACAATAGTTTTAGGCACTCCAAAACAACTGAAGAGAACTCTTAGTCAATCTATTGTACTCATCGAAGTAGGGTGTTTGTATTTAAACACTTCTTGCCATTTTGTGAAACTGTCGACGACCACTAAGAAATAATGCCCATTTAAAGGACCTGCATAATCGATATGTAATCGAGTCCACGGTGTATTAGTCTTTGCCTACGGTTGTATCTGCACAGGTGGTGCCTTTGCTGCTAGCTGACACCCTTGACACGCTCTTATGAGTTTTCCAATATGCTGACCCATCCTAGGTCAATACGTATATCCACGTATTAAAGCTGTCATTCTCGACATGCCTGGATGACCACTGTGAAATTCTTTTAAAATTCTTCTCTGAAGCGTAGTCGGTATGACGACTCTGTCTGCGTACATCACTGTTTGAGCACTAATAGAAAATGGTACAATTTTAGGGTTTTCTTTGATTTTCCATTTAGTTGCACCGAGTTTTTCATTTTCACAATATAATCAACCTTTTCTGCTGCCTTATTTATTTCGTCTAGAGTCACTGGTAACTCTCTGATTGTGTTGCACAATAATCCGGAGAGTTCCTTTTCCTCTGTCAATGCAGCTATTACTGTGTCTTCCAAAAGTTCAGCACACTTTTGGATAAGCCTGGGCAGCCCCTCTGCATGCCCGATATGTTTGGATGAAATGTACTCCATTTTAAAGGTATAACTTAGTAGAAGTATGCCCCATCGTTGGAGTATGTTCGCAGTGTGCGTAGGTATGCCTTTTGCAGAGCCAAAAATAGTCAATAAGGGTTTACTTCAGTTTTGATGCACACTCCTAATCCCTCTGAACAAAATTTGGGGCATTAACTTTTTAACACTGCAAGAAAATGGTCATTTTGTTTGGAATTGTTATTTCAACGCTCTTACATTATTGCAAAATTAAATCATGGGTAGCCCCCATAAATCAACTTAAAGGTGTGAGGAAAAAGTTTTCGGTCCAAGAGAAACCCTGTAATTAAATTTTCCCATAAATTTTAATCTCTCTCCGGAAACACTTTTTGCATTTTTTTTGTGTTTTCCTCAGTTTTGGACCACCAATTCTCTTCCAGGTCACTTCGTCGATAATTGATATGTGTCTAAAAGTAAACCTGTGTCTAAAAGTAGCTTAACTAAGTGACCATTTATTTGTGTGTGAACGAATTTCCGTTTCCCTCCTTGTTTAATTTCTTCTTTGGACAAGACCACATTTACTTTTGGCTTCCATTTACGTCTTTTGTCTTGCTTAGTTCGGCAGTGCGATGCCCGGGGTTCCTACTCGGACGCATTTGGTATAACGTTGGTTTTTATTAGGGCAGTTTTTTCTTAAGTGCGGACCCGCACAACTCCAATATTCAAAACTTTTCCCTTTGTCTTTTGGAAATATCTTCTGTTTTACTACCTGGACTTGGGATGTGACTTTTCCCTCTATCCTCGTAGTGTCCCTATTTACATTTATACATTTTTGACATTCTTCTGTCACTTTTTGCAAGTTCATTTCCAGGTGTTGTTCCATGATTGATAATATCCTTGACCTTAAATCCTTGTCCTTCAGTGCTGTCAGTCCCTGGAAAATATGTAGCACTTAGACGTGTCCACTGATAAATCCTTTAATTTAAATAGTTCACACTGGGCGTTGACTTTGCCCGCATATGTGACAATGCCATCAGTTTCGTCTGTTGACATATTTAAACACCTTTACCGTGTATTAAAAAGACTATCTCTTTCACCGAATATAACACAAAAGTTTCACCGTTTCAGAAAAAGAGATATGTTCTGGTGTTTTAGGCAATATCAAATTAATTAAGATTAAACTCTCAGTTAACATTTTCGTCAATGTCGCTATTTGTTCCGATGTCATTTTCTTTTTAAATGTATCAATAGCAAGTTAACTTATACCACAGAGAAGAGAAACAATATTGTTAAAAAACAAGATGTTTATTTTCACAGAAAATTGTCAACACAGGAAAGTTCCGAAAAAAATCACCGTTAAAATAACACTTGACAAAATTTCAAGAGACTCTTTCTCCGTCTACTTCAGCAGACACACGTAAACTTCTTTTAAACATTTTCTTTATAAAATAAACACAGATTCCTCAGTATTGTTCATTTGTTGTTTTTTTATCATAGTGACCAAATACAAAAAAAAAACACGTCCGTTAATCATGCAGCAAGTCACAATTTACACACACACACACGTTATATAACGTCGCCTTTTTGGGAGTTTTAAAAGATAAAAACGGATTTTAACTCGTACATTATATTAAAAATATTTTTACTTGCGTAAATTTGTGGCAGACACAAGAACTTTATGAACAACAATTTTCAGAATGTTCTCGATTATTTTTTTTATTTTTTTTAGATGAATTTACAGCTCGTATCTCATCCTCGTCGCCAGTTCATATATCCTGTGGTCAGTGGCCGTAATAAAATGATATTCAAGAAAGTTATTCCACCAGGGAAATAAATCGATGAAGAGGTTCTGAAGTAATAAAGAAATAGAGAAGTTATTGAGAATATTTACAGAGACAGTGTGTTACGTTTTTAAGTGTCCCCGCCCAGGGTAGGCTCTCACAACCGGTGACCGGTGATAACGTTCTTTCGATAAAAGGTTCCGGCGGTGAATTTCTCATCTCGCCATAACAATATGTATATGCATGTGTATATGTATATGCATGTGTACATGAATATGCATGTGTATAAGTATATGACGATGAGTAAGTTAAGATATTTATGTATGATTTGTTATTTACTTTTAAAGCATTATATCCGACTTTTAATTCTCTATATATTCATATGTGTGCATATATAAATCTTCTATTAATGGAAAAAATATATGTGTGTTTGAATATGTGGTTAAATGTTTTTTTTACTCATTTAGAATTTTTACAATTTATCGGTAATTTTTTTAAACAAGATTTTGAAATTGGGCAAACTGATTTGCATCTCTTATTTAAAGTACTTTTTGTTAGTAAGTACTCTAAACTTGGGTTTAAGATGAACGTTGCAGATTACTAAATGTAACTAAATGAGATAAATTTTCAGCAAAAAATGGTAATAAATTGACTTAATAGCACACAAATGCAGAATCAATTTAAGATTTAGTACTCTTTTAAAGATCGAATAATTCGAAAGATGCACGCATTCATATAAATAAATATAAGTGTGTATATATATAATATATGTGCGCATAATATATATTATATGTGTGTATAATAACTATTTAAATATATATATTTATATGTCATAACAATATATATGTATTTATGTGCATCTACATATAACATTTAAACTAACAATTATAAATGCGTATAAATGGAATTTATATGTATGCATGCACATATATAGTCGTGGTGCTTTTCTGACCGTTATGTTTTATGAAAAAATATTGGAAAGTAAGCATTACTTGTAACATCCCACCATAGGGAATTCTATAGTAAGACTGTTTCAAATGAAAATGGATAGCTTTTTTTTGTACGAAATGTTGCTGTTCCTGAAAAAAAAAATTAATAGTTCGTAATAAATTCCTATATTGTCCTGCTGTTTATGTTGCTACTTCCGTGTAAATTATGAATAACAGAATTGATAACTATCATAGGTGATAACACTAAACACGAATAACTATAATTTGAATATGATGTCAATTGTATTAGTTCATTAAGTGTGTTTTTTCTCAAGAAAATGAGCACATCATTAGAAATTTGCAAACAATTTTTGGTGTCAACTCCTTCAATTTTATCAGTTTTTTTTAAGTCTACAGACTCAAAATTTGATATACAATAGACTGAGATTTGGGAAAATCTTTGTGATCAGTTTTTGGCCAGAAATGTGGCTGGAAAGGGGTCAATGTTTAACGATTTGACCTTTGAGAACTCTACAAAACTCTTCCGACAATTTTGTTATAAACACTTGACATTTTAGATGTAGGTTCCTTGGACATTGATCTAACTTAATAAATTGATTTGACCCAAAAACAATAAAACTAAAGTGGTGGTAATACAGGACACCGTTTTTAAAAAAATTTGACATCTGCGGTCCTCAACCCAAACAAAAAAAAAAAGCTTGTCCCATCTCTGAATACCCTCTATGTAAAATTTCAAATGTTTAGACCAGAAACTGCATAAGTAAGAGACCACAGAAGTCAATTGTTTAAACTTTGCCCCCCTATTACGGCACCTTAACATTTATTGTGTTTAGCTGAAATCAATTTAGTATGTTACATACATGGTAACCTAAAATATATATACATTTTCATATATTTATACCCAAAATTGCCGGTGGAGTTTGGTAGAGTTATCAAAGCGTCAATTGTTGAACATTGACCGCTTAACAAGCAAATGTTTGTCTTAAAATCTCACTACCCTGTATATCAAATTTCGAGTCTGTTGACTGAAAATTGACAAAGTAATTGTGTAGGGAAACGTACACAGACACACTCACACAGATAGAAACTTTCACTTATTAAACGCAAATATAAATAAACGCCCATGTCTATTGTTTTGTATAATGTGTCCTATACTTCACATAACGTTCCTAGAATCAATTTTTAGAAACATTGGGGCTGTACTTTTTATCTCTATCGCTTTCAAACCACATGGTTTAATTCAGGACTTTGTTTATCTATATTGCTCTAGATATTTATGAATATTTTTTCGTAATTTTATGGGGCTGGTCTTTACAAAGTTTTCGTTTTTGTTCCTGACTCTATTTGTTTAGAAATCTAATACAAATGTACGTATTGGATAAAAAGATTCCAACCATAGAATATAATGCAATGTCGTACCCATTATGCATTTCTAACCGATATATAAAGTACTTTAAATATTACAATCACCTAACGTCTAAAGTGGGGGAGCCCTAATGTGTTTTTTTTTTTCTCCTAGGTTGAAAGTTGTTCTGTTTCTTGGGGCTTTATTCATTTTCTGCTTAGGGTAACTGAAATATTGAAAGAGTATTGCCTTTTTTTTCAGACTTTGAATTGTAACTAATTGACTTCCAGACAGAGGAAGATATCCTGCCATCTTTTTACAAAAATATTTTCATGCTTTACAATTACTTCCAAATCTGATCTTAATATTTCCGTATTCATTTCGGATTTTCTCCAGTGTTTTTTGGTGTTTGTTGTTCTCCATTTTTCACTCTGGTTTTCTTTTCCAATTCCGTAAATTCTCTATTTATCGTTTTACTACTTGCGCAACCTCGTTCTGAAAATTGTATTTCTAATACTGCGTCTGCAATTTCGAATTACTTTTGTAGCATGACTTTATTCATATATGTTGATTTATAGGTATTGCTGACCAAGTTGTTTTTCTTTCTCTTTCGATTCTTTTTTATTCATTATCGCGGTTAACAGTTTTTCATATTTTATATGTGGTCATATGTAGTTTTGCTATGTATAGTATTTTATACATTGGCTCCCTGTTTTTTTTTCTCTTTAAATGATCAACGTTTTGTTTTATTAAAGCTTGGGTTTAGACTAATCTCGTCCCTCAAATTTGTTTATAATTTACTTCGTCATATTTTCTGTGTCGTCAGGCAGTTATCTAAAATGTTTGTTTCAACGTATTTGGTCTCATAGGTAGTTTTCTCTGTTATTATGATTTTTTCGTTATTCATCGTCATTATCAGCAACATCATCGTCGTCGTCATCATCAATACCATAGTAATCATAATCCCTATTATTCTCATCATTATAAGCATCACTATATCATCATCATCATCACCGTCACCATCATCATCACCATCATCATCATCATAATCATCATAATCTTATATTTTTTAATTTTTTTCCGTTTTTCTATATACAGCCGTAATCTATCTAAAAATATATGTCAAAATCGCAATTTTTCTGTTATTTCTTATATCATGCTTTTTTTTTCGACTCATTTGTTTATCATCGTACTTTTTCAATCTTGATTTTTTATATTTTGTATATAAAATGATTTTTTTAATTATTTTCGAATACTCCTTAAACAGAACACACCGCTGTTACATTACTAAAATGCCAGATCACCCAAACATATAAACGCATGCATGTCGTAGCAAAGGAAATCCTGTCGTGAATACATATTCCTGCAATGCGAGGTTACCTTGGAACTATGTATGATATAACTTATTTCTGCTATATTGCGGTAAGCAGTCAGAGAGGCTTATGCTTTAACGCTGTTTTAATTTCTGATTCGTAAAGCAGTGTTTTAGAACGTAATTTATTAACTAACGTTTGTTTGTTTTTCACTGAGTAAAACTACTTTTTTTCGATATTGTCTAAGTGTTACAAGGACCTTATAAGGTCATAAGAGTTCTACGATGGCAGCAAAGCTTTGTTAAAGACATTGTAAAATACGAACATTATGGACTGATTAAATTATAAAAAGTTAAATGTTTTAATAGCTAACATTTACTAAGATATGATGGAATATTGACAAAATCTTGCACTTATAAATCATATGTCATAATACACTTGCGGAAACGAATAAACTATTGCTCCTGGGGAAATAAGATTTATGTAATTTATATTATTATATTATTAAATGATATTTTCCTGTTATACTAATGTAACACAAAAGAGGGGCCACATCAGATCAGTAGGGTCGATGTGACGTTTTTTGTGTTAAATGTAATATCCAATCCCGGGCGAACGCCGGTTACAGAATTTTTTTTTTTTTTAGTTAATATTTTTATGTGTCAAAATCTTGTTGTTGAAATACCATACGGTCGGGGGATAAAAATAGAAATCACATGCTAAACTTCAAAGCGAAAGATTACTTAAACCATTTTTTAACCAAACTACGCTCGCGTTTGAACTAAACGAGCCAACACAATAATATTCCGAAACAGAGATTTGAAATATCGGTCGGCTTGAAATCTGGTGTTTGACAGGTGAAATGTCGGATCGTTTTTGATCTGAGAAACACACACACACCCACACACACACACACACACACCCACACACACACACGAAACAGATCGGTCCTGATAAAAGAATTAATGACGCAGCCCAAGGTTCGACATGAATTGTTTTTTTAATATGTATTATCTGAGAAACTTCAGAATGATAATATGTTTTGGGCATGAATATAATATTTTGGGGAAATACTCAACCTGCCGATGCACAAAAGAATTCAAAAGCAAGCCAGTGTTTATTTCCAGTTACGACTTATCTGAAAATGTCATTTGGCAAATTGTTTTGGGCGCTAATGGGAATTCTGACATGCAAAGAATATTTAAAAAAAAAATCACACGGATGTTTTTACAAAACAAATAATTCAAAGATGAAAGGAGATCAAACGGATATTTTTAAATAGATGAAATCTGGTGATCTATTACAAGCTAAAAATAATATTTCCTCTGATTATCAGTTGATAATATGAAAAAAACATTATCGAGAAGGCGGGGTCAGGCAAGTTGGGGAGGAGTCAATTTGATTTTGGAAATTTGGGGCGGAAAATTAATACCAGCCACAAGCCAAATTGACCATTGAGAAGGAATCAGGTGGATTGTTATCAATCAATTTGATTGGTCGAATACGAACTTAGGCGTCGTCTTTATTCAAGGGTTTTACTATATAAGATCTGTAAAACTCGATTTAATCAGATAGAAGAAGAGAGAAGACAGAGATAGATCTTTGGAGCGACAGAGATAAAGGTCTCGGTAGAGGAATCCAGCCACCCAACTTCTCTCTCCCCCTCGCTGGTCGCCAGAGAGCTCAATTTGCAACTAAATAGAATTCTGAGGACCTAGGAAGAGACCAGCCAGAACACTTTAACGATAATTACAACGGTCCGCGACTCTGACCGAGTATTTCAACAACAAGAAGCTCATTCACAAATCTAATTGTTTGCTTCCATTTTATATTCAATTGTACATCCGTCTGTAGATAATCATTTTTGAATTTCCTAAATACATTATATATCAACCAACCTCCGGAGTTTGTTTGCTGATGTGCTGCTGTTCCATATAACTTTATTTCTTTTACTTGCCACTTGTGACCCCGTTCCCGTCAACGAACACCCAATCAACAGGACAACCAACTAGACGATCAAGAAGAACAGGCCTTGAGGACCGTGCAACCGAGAAGAGTTCTCCAACGCCTTGACGAGGACTCACTGGGTTACGCGACGTACCAACGGTTTGCAGACCGGGTTGCCCAGTCGACATAATTAATTACCCGGTGACTAGGATAGTCATAATTGGGCATCGACCAAGGTTAAGATCATAACTGTACCGACCAGGTTGCAGATCATAACTAGGCCGCGATCAGAGGTTTAAGGTCGTGTAAGGTCACGTGTAAGGTCACACTAATAATAATATGATTATGCATCAATTAAATATAATTCTTAAAAAAGGAGTTTGTTTAATGTAATCCATATGAACATTTCACATATTAAGCATGACATATATTAATGAAAATACATGGTTATAAGTAAATTGATGACAGCGTTAGTATTTATGATTATGTCAGAAGAGGCAATATCAGTTGTTATAATTTATCTATAGCCTGTGTTCAATAAAAATCCGGCATTTATAAGTAAACTGACATGTGCTTAACGTCGATGTCTTCTCGCTTTAGATAATCATCTAGCGAGCTTAGAAGTACTAAACTGTCTAATTGTAGATAAGACACAATCCCCTACACATAGCAAATATGTAAACAATTAATATTATATATAATTAGTAAGGAGTAAAGAAAGATGAAAAACATTAGTATAAATAAGCGTAAAATAAATGAAAGAACATGGTAAAAAATGATATAATACCATAAGTAATGTTTACTATGTTTCAGAGGATTGAAAGCAATACACCTAATTTTGTTCTTTTTGGCACCGATAAAACTATATATATATATATATATATATATATATATATATATATATATATATATATATATATATATACATATATATATATATATATATATATATACACGCTCACACACGCGAATACATACATTGTTATGGATGCATATGTACACATATATATGTATATATATATATACATATATTCACATATGTATATATGTATGTGGACGCATTGATATATATTATTAGTACTATTGCTATTATTAGTAGTAGAAGTATTATTAGTAGTATTATTGTGTTAGTAGTATACGGTGTAGTAGTAATAGCAGTAGTAGTAGCAGTAGCAGTAGCATTAGCAGTAGTAGTAGTAGAAGCAGTAGTAGTAGTAGTAGTAGTAGTAGTAGTAGTAGTAGTGCTGCTTGTTGATCATAAAGCAAAATCCAATGTCTGCATATATTTTATAAATGCCAATATATGCTTATAAATGATATGAGTATTACCTTATAAAAAATATTGTTGGAAAAATATTTTTATCCGATTTGGGTAAACAAAAATGTCATGAGAAACATAAACAATATCAGCAATGCAAATAAAATCTTACATTTTATTACTGATACAATAGCAAAGGATTAGGAGATACGCATCGTAGTTTCAATCTGAGTCAGGACAAAACTGTGGGACAGTAAAACAAGTAGAAAAATATTATCGACTATTCTGTCTAATAAACAAAGTTGTATATGCTACACTAAACGGTAATTGGCCAAAAATAAAGTATGTATTGTGCAAATGGGTCAACACTTAACAAAAATAGTCTAAATGTGACCATCTTTAAAATTATGGGTCTCTCAATTAAAAAAAAACACACACATTTTGGCACATTGTATAATAAAATAAAATCGCATAAAGTCTCCGCATAATGAATAATCTATGAAATAATAGAATAGAAACACGCATTTTTAAAGTGAAAGCAACATAAGTTTGGTCAAATACCAATGTTTTTTTAGAGATGAAATATAATATTCGGGTAAGTTTCACAGATTAATTAATTATCTTAATATTATATAAAGAAAAGCATCACATTAGTTGAGAATTCCGTTTAAAATATGGAAAATGAAAGCATAAATAAAAAGCAGTTCATGTAATGTTTTTATCAGTTGTACAAATGAAACAAAATCATTAATATGAATATATATATATATATATATATATATATATATATATATATATATATATATATTTCTTGAAGTTAATATCATTATATTTTAATTTAAAACGAACTGCACGCTAAATTGCAATAAAAGCTCAAAACTAAAAATATAACTTATTATTTTATAAAGATATTGCATTTTTTACACATAGCTTTTATTCACGCTGTAATATATAAATATAATTATTACAAAATATTCAGCATTTGTTAACTCGTATTGACCCTTACGTCATAATTCCAAGTATCATCAATTTACAAGTATAATTATACTTTAATTTGGATTAGTATAGAAAATTGAGTTGGCACTAAATATTGTATAACTAAATTTATCATGAATAGAAATAGTTCAGTTTCGTTTCTAGATGAAGAGAATATCTGAAATCGTAATAATACAATCTGTCCCTGCTTTTCTTGTCCTCCTACTTCGTCCTTTTCTACTTTTTCCCCTTTTCTGTTCACTATCACCAGTCTTTAGTTCCACGGATATACCTTAATGTTTATTAGATATTCTTCGTCATATGCATATGAATTTCGGGCTTAATATTCTGATATTCTGTTTGTCTGTTCATGTAAACATCCTACTGGCAAGGCGTGCGTTTCAATCATGCGCCTGTTAATGGAATTAAACAAATGAGAGACATGAAATGAATAACTTAGCCTTCAGACACTCAATCTTATCCGGCAACTTTATTTATTGGATTGTGCACAGGTATACAAATATACGCCGTCTTTATACGGATATTGATCCTCTAAGATTGCTACACAAATTCATCATATAAATAAAGCATATAAATAATAAGATCTTATTTATAGAACAATATGTATGTATGTATATATATATATATATATATATATATATATATATATATATATATATATATATATATATATATATATATATATCGTAATAAAGCTTCCCGCGTACATGGGGTTTATAAAATCTAGTGTATTTAAATATATACTTGAATTGCTATCAGATAGTGCATAAGTATAATAAAATTACTGTTTAAATAGCTTCCTTTTAGCACAGTGCTGGAACACACAAGTTTTATATATGAGGGGCAGTGTAGAGTGTTCGAATCATTTCAGGTCGATGAAATAATTTATAATGATACATGCAGTAACTGTTACCTGATTTTAACTTAGGAATATAAATTATAGTTTTTTTTTTAATAAACATAATTAGAGGATGACTCATATTTCTTAATTGGCGTGATTAGAGGATGAATGCCAATTTTTGTACGCGTTTTTGCATCATATTAAAACGAATGTGGTGAGCTGAACTTAAATATCGTTAAATCAGAACAAGTTTTGTGCTATGGTCACGTGCCGTTTTCTTCCGTTTTGGTTCACATCTACGCATGTGTGAAGCATGTTAGAATAAGTTTGTCCGAGAAAAAACTACGTCAAGTAATTGTTTAAAATTATTATTATTTTTATGACAGGAAGTATTAAAGTCTCATAGCTATTGGTGATTATGTCGCAGAGGAATCCATTTGAAGTCATAAAACAAAGATTGGGTGCTAAGACTACACGAGAAAGGACAGACTTGGTGAAGTTCAAAGCAACGAAAGTCATAAATGGCCGTCTGCTTGAGGAAACTAAATAGGTTTCCCTAAATCAACACATAAAACTCGCCCTAATCAAGAAGTTTTCCAAGCCATAGAAATGCATGGGGACTTATTAACTTAATTGTGTCAGGCTATACCAAAGTTGGTTATAGAAAAAAATAAAATCTGCCATTTGGAGGTCTCGATATAAGGAAGACCATCACACACTTACACTTCGAAAACTGAAAGGACGAATTGAAAATGGAAATTAGTATTTAATCAGGAACGTATATAAATCGAGCCACGGTATAAGAGTCGCTGTGAAAAACTAGCATAAGTTGGTTGTACAAATTCAGAAAACATTCAACAAGTACAATTATTACCAGTGTTATTCTTACGATCTATTAATAAACGGGCATTTATGAATATACAGCTCTAGAATGTGGTCGAATAAATCGGGATACGACTTGCTTTTTTTAGTTGGGGGAGTTATATTTATGTTTTCATTTTACGAGGTTAACTATCACAACTTTACTATTTTTTTGTGAAATTACTTCTATGGTAATCGCGCGAGGCGCAGCTACCAGTAAATTTTCACAGTTTTCACAGTTTTTTAATATCATTTAATATCACTTAATTCTGCTGATTTTGATAGGTCATGGGCGCATTTTAAAAATTCAGTCTATGAAATAATTGTAGATGTTCTTGGCTTCCGCAAATCTAAACATCAAGATTGGTTTGATGATAATTATTTTGAAATTACTCAACTCTTAAGTGCTAAAAATGAGTTGAATCATAAGATCTTGTCTGCCTCTCATGAAGGTCGAGAATCCCTCCGACAGTCATTTATAGCAAACAAGGGTATTCTCCAAAAACGACTACGCTAAATGAAGAATCAGTGGTGGGCTAAACTCGCCAACCAAATCCAGATGGCTTTTGATTGTAAAAACCTCAAACGCATGTACCATGTGCATAAAAAAGCTTTTGGCCCACAAACACTATCTACATCTCCCCTACCCTCAAGTGATGAAATTGTCCTTATGAAAGATCCTTACAAGATTCTCCTTCGTTGGACCGAGCATTGTTTTTATCTCTTTGAGAACCCCTCTAATGTTGATGAGGACGTCATCAATCAATTTTTATCACTACAGAAGCTTATCCATGAAATGTTCGTGTTCCCATCTGAGAATGAAATTAGAGATGCAATCAAGGAAGTGAACGTGGGGAGAGCTCCAGGGCTAAATGGTATTCCTGTGGAAGTCATCTTACATGGGGGTGAGAAACTTGTTCATGAGATTCTTCATCTTATCACTGATGTCTGAAGGGGTGTTCCCGTCCATCAGTATTGGGTTGATGCAATTCGGCTATCACTGTACAAGGGAAGGGGGCCCAGGACCGACTGTGGAAGTAATCGTGGGATAATTTGTTGGAAGTGGTTGGCAAAGTATTTTCCAGAGTTCTACCCAATAGATTGTTAAAGTATATTTGTATATCCGTCATTCCAGAAAGCCAAAGTGACTTTCGTCCGGGCAGAGGAATCACGGATATAATCTTCTCTGCTCAGCAGTTGCAGGAGAAATGAATTGAACACTTTGTTTCGCTTTATCAGGTTTTTGTTGATTTGATTAAGGCTTTTGATACTGTGAACAGAAGTGCCCTTGGATAATTCTGTGGAGGTTGGGATGCCCACCTCAATGTCTTCGATTACTCAGGGAGCTCCACACTAATATAAAGGTTCGACTGAACTTCAACGGATGTCTGTCGGAACCCATATCGGTTGACAATGATGTGAAGCAGGGTAATATCCTAGCACCTACACTTTTTTCAATTTACATTGCAACTATGTTATCATATGCCTTAAGGGAATGTTCTCTAGGTGTTTGTTTAGGTTTCAGAACCACAGGTAGGGTTTTTGATCTTCGTCGTGTTCATGCTTCTACAAAGACCTTTCAGCACCTGGTTCGTGAATTGCTTAATGCGGATGACGCCGATCTCGTGGCTTATGGTAAGAGGGTTATGCAGGGTATCATGGATCTGTTTTCGGGGGCCTGTGCCTCTTTTGGGCTTACTATTAGTATAAAGAAGACTAATGTCATGTTCACACCTCCAACCGGTAGTGTATGTGGAACCAAATATTTTTGTCAACAACCAGAGACTTACCGTAGTTGACACATTTGTGTATTTGGGTAGTACTCTCGCCAGAGATGGAACCCTGGATGCTAAGGAAAACTATAGGATAAAGCCTGCCACTAAGGATTTGGTGGATTAGAGAAGCGAGTATGGTTTGACAGGGGTATAATTATTCATACAAAGATCAGTGTCTATCAATCTTGTATTTTACCGTTCCTGCTTTACGCTTCTGAGGCCTGGACAAATTATGGTAGACACATAAAAGTCATGGAGAGTGTGCACCAGAAATTCTTGAGACACATTCTGGGCATCAGGTGGAGCACTTTTACATCTGATGTGGATGTTCTCATGCGGGCTTATGTACCTTGTATCGAGAAGTTGATTATACGCAACCAGATGAGGTTGGCTGGACATCTGACAAGGATGGCCGACGATAGATTGCCAAAGCGCCTGTTCTATGGTGAAATTACACAAAGAAAGCGTCCACAACATAAACCGAGGAAACGCTTTAAGGATAGCATTAAATATAATCTTAAAGCTCTTGGTATTGACGTGTTCATTTGGGAAAGTGCTTCCAATGGTCGTAAAAAGTGGACCGCCTTAGTCTATCATGGCTGTGATAGTTGTGAGAATAAAAATTAGGAGCATGCAAAAATGAA
>NC_136508.1:12510402-12520402 GCF_053919585.1 Euprymna scolopes
TTATAAGATGTAAAGAGGGAGGGGGCAAATTAAATAAAGTGAAAAGCTTATAATGGAGAGAGAGAGAGTGATTAAGAAGAGAATAAAAGCAAGAGAGAAAGAAAATAGAGAGAAAATAAATATACATATAATATGGAGAAGAAAAAAAATAAAAATGGTTATTATAAAGAGAATAAGGACTAGAAGGGAAAAGAAAGAATGATGAGATATAGGTAAAGAGAGAAAGAGAGAAAGTAAGAATTAATAGGAAGGGAATCTTAAAGAAGTTGCCAGTATATAGAAAAAGAAAAAACATCTGCGTGTCAACCAATTTATGAACAATTATACAATTCAGTAATGAGACAACATTATCACAAATACAAACAGAAAATACAATCTACGATTTAAATATACGCGAAAAATTTAAACTTATATCATTTAGTACAAAGGGATTAATTAATTGTAGACGTATGTTTGAACTGCGTTGCTATTACTCGTGGACGTATGTTAGATGATAAATATGTCTGTTGGATACATTCGCTGCCTTTTTTGACATGTTCATTTCTAACGCTTAGATTGTATTTTCTGTTTGTATTTGTAATAATGTTGTCTCATTACTGAATTGTATAATTGTTCATAAATTGGTTGACACGCAGATGTTTTTTTCTTTTTCTATATACTTACAACTTCTTTAAGATTCCCTTCCTAATTATTCTTACTTTCTCTCTTTCTCTCTTTAACTATATCTCATCATTCTTTCTTTTCCGTTCTAATCCTTATTCGTTTTATAATAACCATTTATATATTTTGTATTTTTCTTCTCCATATCATATGTATATTTATTTTCTCTCTATTTTCTTTCTCTATTTCTTTTTTTTCTCTTCTCAATCACTCTCTCTCCATTATAAGCTTTTAACTTTATTCAAATTGTCCCTCCCTCTTTACATCTTATAATTAAAGTTCTGTATTTTAAGTTTTTTTAACTCCAACTTTAAAAGAGTTCCTACCTAAAATAAAAATCCATTATTCATTGAACTTTTGAATAGTCAAGTCGCTGCCTGATGATATCTTTTGTTTGATTGAAACGAGTGGCTATTTGTAGCAGCAGGATGTGACCATGTTTATATAACAATAAACAAGTATTGTCAGCTCTTTTTATTGAGCACTATCTAACAACCTCGTTGAATTCATTAGTCCATTACTTTTGAATAAAAAACCCCGATTATATATATAAATATATATATATATATATATATATATATATATATATACATATATATATGCATATATATATATGTGTGTGTGTCTGTGTGTGTGCGTATTTATATGTATATCTATCTATCAATCAGTCTATCTCTATCTATATATACATATAACACACACACATATATATGTATATATATATATATATATATATATATATATATATGTGTGTGTGTGTGTGTGTGTGTGTGTGTGACTCTTCCATCGATTTCGACATATAAGTTCCGACACAAGAATTAAATTGTACGGATGTAAACACGGATGAGTTGTTTATAGTGCTGAAAGCTTTTTGTAGAACTATTAACACTTTTTGGTAATACTGCCAACCTTTTTCGGTGCAGATTACTGCCACAGGTCAGAGTATACAGTAAACCGCGGGTTATCACATGTGATTTTCCTTCTAGATTCATGTGAATTTATGTCCTCCCAGATACCAACGTGGATATTTCTACGACTCGGCGCAGTACATACTGCACCTACACTTCGCAAATGGCCAGCCATCTTGCACCAGCAATATATATATATACATACATATATATATATATATATATATATATATATATATATATATATATATATATATATATATATATATATATTATGGGGTGTTATATTCCAAAATATCAAGTTTATTTTTTTATTTAAACGTTGCTAAATACGTGAAAAATCTAACTAGTAAATGATAAAACATGTTGTAATTGCGCAAATGAAATTAGTCATTTAGGCTTGATTATTACATAATTTTTGCTTCAATATTTCATAATTTAGATTAAAACCCGAATATTTCTGTAAATATTATATGTTTTCGTGTACGCGTGTTGAAGTTGTGCCCGTGCGACTGTACGCGCGAGTAATATGTTCATCTCATATGATTCATAGATATTCTTATCGTGTTTTTGTTACAAAAAATATTTTCCTTCCTAATACGATACAACGCGCATGTTCGTTTAATCGCACTCAAAAGCAAGACATTTCTCTCGAGGCCCCATATTGTCGAAAGCGGTTGTATCAGTCTGATTGAAATGCTTATTATTAGCGGCGATGCAGACAGCTCTTCGGAATTCCGTGCAGTGCAAATAATCTCATCAATATCTTCTGTCTGCATCGATCGGATAAATCATACTTCAGGGGAGGAAACTCTGTTTACTGAAGTCGACTGCCAAAGTAGAATTTATGGCTATGAATTAATGCTATTATGCTTGGACAAATATAAACTGTGCAGTGGTCTAAGGACCCCAGTTAATCTATAGTTAACTTAGCTGTTGTTAATATGGTTCAATATTTCACACGCGTAGCTACGCAGGTCTATTACGAGAGATAAATATATGTATATCCTTACAATTAACTCTTTCTCTCACTCTCTCTGTCTCTCTGTCTGTCTCTCTCTCTCTCTCTATATATATATACATGTATCTGTATGTATGTATGTATATATATATATATATATATATACACATACATATATTACATTGATATGTATCTGTATTTATTTATCTATAATAGTAATACTAGAAAGTAGAAATACGCATGCACACACACACACACCAACACACACCGACGCAAATGCACATAACAACACACACAGAGAGGGGTATTCTTTCGAGACACAGAGCTTCACTTCGGATTTTACAATGAAAAACTGTGTGTAAAATTCATTATCCTTTTCATTATCCTCCCTTACTCTATGATATTCAATTCCTAAAACACATTTGTGAGTTATCATGTCTTCCTTGATTTAGCAAATAAGATGTAAACCATTGTCATAATTTGCTAATATTTTCTCCTCTGAAGGGACGGTAGACATCGAAATCTAATAGATTTAGGAAATATAAAATTTCAAATGTATTTTTTGTTGTATATATAATATTTTTTGGATTTGTAAATCTAAACATTTCACGCCATAAATTTTAATTTTTTTGAATTGCTAAAATTTTATTTATTTGATCTATCTTGTATATTGAACAAATTTTACATAGATGGGATATATATATATATATATATATATATATATATATATATATATATATATATATATATATATATATATATATATATAGTAATTTATAAAATATATATGGCGATTAAGCTACACTGAATATTCCGCGTTTTATCCACTCTAGAACTCTTCAGGCTTGTGCGCTCTACCAACGTATTGAACACTTTTGAAGTAAATACGTAAATTTGACGCATAGATTTATACATTCGTATATTAATTTTATCTGAGTAAATGTAGTAGTGATATATATATATATATATATATATATATATATATATATATATATCATTAGTAAAAATAGATTACACTTTTTTTTTTTTAATAAATTAACTTAGACCAATTACCGCCCTTAGACTCGTAAATCAAATAATAAATAAAGCCAATAACTCATGACAATTATCTCCCCTTAAAAACTTGCAAAATAAATATTATCTCTATATATATTAACTGTAGCGTCTTTAAATGAAAATACGCTAACGGAAACAATTTACTGCACGAGCGTCGCCCTTTTAAAATTCATCATTCAATAAAATAAAAAGCTATAGCAAACATCTAAATGACTACTTTAAACACAGTTCCTGATTTCAAAAAAAAGAAAAACTAAAAGGTAACTATCTCTATATATTTTTAAATCAAATTTATTATGTAAATTAAATATATATATATATATATATATATATATATATATATATATATATATTTCTACTCATTTCTATCTCTAACCTATACTAATTTTCTTATAAATTTTAAATCCAAACCTTTTATTTCAATTTGTCAGATTCATCCGCCTTACTTTTAATGCTAGGTTTATTTTTGGTGTCTTTTCAATTCAATAGAAATCCTCCTAAATTTGCTGATGAGGAGACCGTGCTTACCAAAAAAAAACTATGTATAATTGTTCTACGTGACTTCATGTATACAACAAATAAAAAGCACGGATTTCCGAAACGATCGTACAGATAATTGACTTTGTTGTTGTTCCTTGTTATGAAACTGATTTTTAATTTAATTAAAATTTGATTTTTAAATTTAACATTTTTTTTTTAAATTTTTAAATTATAAATCACATTACTTAATATATATTTATTTATTTATTTTACTTATATATATATAGTGCGTGCCTGTATGGGGCAAGAGTGTGTGTGTATATATTTGTTACCTTATGTTACGACGTACTAAACTATTGACATGTAATTATTCGTTGTTATAATATAAATAAAGGAAATAATAAAAATGCATTTAACCTCGTGGTAAATTAAAATGATAATGTTTTACTTGTTTTATTTCCATACTTTTGACTATATATTTTACAGTCATTCATATCTTTAAAAAATATTCGGCATAATAAAACAAGATTAACTTTCGAAATATCGAATATTTTTTAAATATTTATTTATGAATTTTACGTTTGCAGTCGACAATTGTTAATATTTCGATATTTTGAAAATTATAAGGCGCTCAATATATTTACAGTATTATATATCACATAAATGCCACATTTTTTCGTGAGTTGCTGAAGTATTTTTTTGGCTTTTTAATGCATTGTCTTTTAGGGGTGTATATAACATACGACAAAAAATACAATGTGTGTTATTCATCCTCATGTATATATATATATATATATATATATATATATATATATATATATATATACATACATATATATATATATATATATATATTTATTTCATATATATATATATATGTATGTATATATATATATATATATATATATATATATATATATATACCCCCTTAAATTGGTAAATGGTGTATTTACATACATATGCAAATCATTTTTCTACTTAATTGGATTTATTTTCTTTCCCACGAAAGAAAATGTGACACAAGGTCGTTATTACGTATGCAACAACAAGACCCTCCAAAAGCAAAAAAAAAATAATAAATAAATAAATAAAACAAATTGGCTAAGACAAATTTTCTCAAGTGTAGCATCAGAACAGATATTACGCTTGAAGTTATTAATTCCTTTATCGATGCTGTAAATTAACATGCCCATAAGCTTAAGCATAAGGCCCACAATCACATGGGACATATGTGAGTCGTTGGTCACATTGCAACACTAAAACTAAACCATTTTTTTAGCTAATATCTTCTTCCACCATAATACACCATTCACCATTTTGCATTTGGGGAGATCCTACTTAGAAATCAATTGTTTAAAATATTTTTATAGACGTTTAACACACAAAATAAAGATAACTATAATTGAACTATAATTCCTTTGTGTCGAGGGCGGGGAAGCATATATACAAAAAGGGCTTAGTCGGACCTTTCCAACTCCGCCTAGTTGATAGACCGCCGGTTCCACTTCGGTTTGTAAATGAATCTGAGCGCCCGCAGAAAAGTTGCCCTCTAGATCGGATGCGAGAAAAATTGGTGGGAGATGGGGTGTTAATGATTTTTTTTTCTCCGAGATTGGTCAAACATAGAGGGAAGGCTGAAAAGCCGTTAAGCGTTGGTGGGGATCTTGATGGTTTCCTTATCAGGAAGTGATTAAGCGCTCCGTTGGCTAGCTAAGAGACTGAATATTAGGTCACACTTAACGGAACTGACTGTTCCACACCTAGGCGGGAACACGTATTCAAATTTGGTGTCTTTTCATACACACAGATTTACTACATGTATCCCTCTTCTGTTAAATGTCGCGCAATGCAGCGCCTTTCTATTATATCTGATATTCACTCGTTGTTGATGTTTAAAGAAAGCGATTCTGATGAGGAAAAAAATAACAACTCCGCCCCGGTCACCTTGCAGTCCCGACGTCGAAATCACCATCCTCGCCACGACCAAGATCGTAATGAAGGCCATTTATCCCTCCGGGTCCCCCAGCGGTCTGGATTCTCGATGACATTTGGATACGGTAATCGGGCGAGGATGCTCGGGATTGATTCGAGTCCTCACCTCCCTGACATACGACCAGTACAGGCAGAGTTCGCGGAAATCATAGAAAGCGTGATCAGTCATTTCTACGACCGTATTTCACAACGGGGACAAGCAGGCGACTCCACAAGTCGGAATTGCATCGTATCTTGTGCATCTCAGGCTAATCGAGAGGTTAAAGAAATTGGATGGGCAAGATGTCTTGAACCCTGAACACAACTCCACGTCGGATAGATCTCAATCAGCTGCCAACCCACACACGCCAATTGCAGCTCGTCGCCCCCTTACTAGATCCTTGTGGAGTTTCTACGGCTAGCAATCGAAAGGTCGCTGGACATTGGTAGTCGTTTTAACACGGCTCGGTACACTTTTAGGGAGGTTGATTTTCCCGCGGCAAGCGACGGCTCTCGACCGAGGAGCTCAAGAACGAGGTCGGGAAAGCCGACAGTAATCGTGGGGTGCAACGGTTTATCTAGATGCATATAGTGGCTCAGGAATGGAAGTATCTCGGCGTCTAAATGGCACTTCGAGTCCGTAATTCCCAAACCTCCCTTCAACGCATGTTCAACCTGTCTGCTTCAGAAAAAAAGCAAGCCCTTTTTTCTATTTATTTAAACACGAAATGCAACTTTATTTTATATAACTGCTTTACTTGCATTTTTTTCGAAGGATTTTGGAAGTTTGCATATTTTTAACAAAATTCATTTTAGTTAATTCCTTATAAGCTTTATCTTTTTCTAATGTATTTATTACGTGTAATTATATTAATGCAGCTATTCTATATGGTGTAAACTTGCGTTATATTTGCGTAAAACGTGTGTAGTAATCACGCAGATCTTTCTATAGATATGTATATGTGCATATATACATACATATATATATATATATATATATATATATATACTATATATGTGTGTTAGTGTTTGTGTGTGTATATTTGTTTTACGCATTTTGCCTACGAAATTCCTCTGTTACATTTTTGGTCTAAAGATATAAAACTTAATACATATAGTATTCAAACCAATGCTGCACTTCCTATTTGTTTTTACGCGAAGAATATCGGTGAAATATTGTGAACAATCCAATCGTGCAATTTATCTAGTGAAGATCGAACTAAGACATTATGAATATGCAATCGTAACGAAGTAGCAATTGGTTCCGGTTTTAATTTTTAGCCTTGCAGCAAACACCCCTTAAGAGATAAGTCACTGACGAAGACGGAAAAAGTAAATCGTAAGCTAAACATTTGGGAAAGCTACACGTTTGGGTTTCGATTCCTGTTTTTGGCGCAGGAGTCATTTTTTTACGCAACTGTTTAAATCATTACGAGGATAAAAGTGTCGCGCTGTAAGGCAGATATATAATAAGCTCAATAAGTATATATATATATATATATATATATATATATATATATATATATATATATATATATATATATATATATAAATATCCTGGAGCTATTTTAATATTTAGTAAGATGATTGATAATTTATAATTAAAAATCGGTTTCATAAGGAGGAAGTCAATTGTAAATAAATTGTACGATCGTTTCGGAAACACTGTATTCATTGAGATAGGCAATAAGTCATAGACAATAATTTTAACATATTTTTTTTGAAACAAAGTCTCATCATCAGCAAAAATATTGGGTGATTTTTTTAAGACACCAAAAACAAACCTAGCAGTTTTTAAGTAAGTCAAATGTATCTTGTTCGCCTTTTAAAATTCGTAAGTATCATCGTCAAAATATTCATTTCGATCTTTAATGTAGCTTATGAATCAGATTCATATGTTACATGAAATCATAATTTATTTTTACATTCATCAAATTTAATTTTTATATTTAATATTTAATCAATTAATGTGCGTTTTTTGTAGGTACAATTGTCACATCACTTGCTTTGAATGCTACATTTTCTGTGTCGATTATAAAAGATAGCATCAACATACTTTTTTCATACTTCCATATAACTGACTCTTTAGTAATTAGGGTTTGGACAAGGGAACATGTTTCCCATTATTATGACTATCGATTATGTATCAGTTAATAACTTATATGTTTTTATATAGAGTGATGTGTCGGTTATATACTCGAGAGTCAAAACAATGATACAAATATTCTCTTGCCATAGCTCTAATTATAATATATAAGTTATATGGTCAAATTATATATAATACTTGAGCGTATGTTAGGCTATTATTACTTTTAGTTGCTTTTCTCCCAACATACATCTGCTAAGTCTCGAGATCGATTGCTGAAAAATCCAACATGTAAACCCATATATTGAGTAAATAGCAGAGTTTTACCACCTTACATGACATGTGCATTCGAGAATTTGTTTTCCACAGTTAACAGTAATATTCCGCCGATAAAACAAGCGCGCGACCCGTTCGGAATGAATATGCCATTTTAGAGCAGAACGAAATTATGATACTTGACAAAAGTCAAAATCAAGTATCCTTTGAAGTTTAAAACGTTTATCAAATATAACTTAAATTCAAGTGTTTATGAAAATTAAGTGCACAAAACCAAACGTTTGTTCTAAAATTAGTAAATGGCCAGTTCCATAAAGAGGGTTTCTGTTTACAGTACAATTGACCAATAGTATTGAGTTTTGCATTTTTTAACATTAAGAAAAGTCATTCTTTAGATACAATTTTCAAGGATACAAATTCTCTGGACTAGACAATGTACATTAATATGTAGTTTGGACAAAACTGACATGGCAAATGTGTTAATCTTCTTTTTGGAACACTTGGATAAGTCAATAAATATTTTGAATGAAAGTTTGGGCGATTTTACGGATTTCCAATACAGCAAAATATACACAAGGATCGAACATTCGTTATTCGTCTTTCATGCATGAACTGTGTGTGTGTGTTTATGTGTGTGTGTGGGGGTGTGTGAGTATTGTATTGAGGTAATAAAAACTAAGAGTATAAATTCTTCTGAAACTATGAAAGCCAGACATTTCTGCTGTCGAGTAGAGAGCACACGCGTAATTTAAGAGCTCGCAATGAAAACCAGGACGCTTTCACCTTAATATTATGACACCCTAAATACGACCACAATATTTGCGGAATATAGATTCGAAGAAGGTCACAAGGAGCTCCTTTAGATGAACAACAAATATTTGTTTTACAAACTCTACAAACTTTATTGAAAAGTAAAGATTGCATCAATTCGGAAAAAGTATAAAACACTCAACATTGCATATATATATATATATATATATATATATATATATATATATATGTATATATATATATATATATATATAATACTTTAGAAATTGAAAATTTGAGATTTGAAAAAGGTAAATTTCAAATATTGAAAGTTTATCGTAGTGAAGACAAAAAATACAATATAGGAAAATATATTTCCTTTACGTTCTACACATATATATATATATATATCATAAAATGTATAATACAAATATAGAAATTGTATGCAAGACAAAGCATTTAACATAGTAAAATATATTTCCTTAACCCATGTGTTTCGATGTTTATACGCCTCCTCGAAGGAAAAGTATTAGCAAATGTTATAAAAGTTTTGCACCTAATCTTCAATGCAAAGTAAACATAGAAAAGTTAATTATAATTTTTTTTAAATTTATTAAGTAATGTTAGCTACATAAAATAAGGGGAACTTGATATTGATGCAGAAAAATTAATATTGCCCTTCATACTGAAAGTGCGTGGTTAACTCTGTCATAGAAGCTCTTCGTAGTCGGCAGGTAAAATGATCGAACCCGTATTGTAATAAATCCGAAAATATATACATATATTTACAGTTTTTCATTAGTTTGCTTGGAGATCTGACACATCTTTATTTTATGATTCCGGTATTTTTTT
>NC_136508.1:12525402-12535402 GCF_053919585.1 Euprymna scolopes
TACTATTTTTTTTTACCTTTTGCAAATAAGGTGCAAACCTTTTATAATATTTGCTACAATTTTCGATGGGTTAAGGAAGAAGATGGTCCATAATAATAATAGTTATGTCACGGAAGTAGAGTGAAAAGCGCATCTTATTTTTCTTTTATTAATATTATTTTTCCTTGTACACACTTTTTTGTGAATTATTGCACGGATTTCTGCGTTTGGATTATTATGGACCATCTTCTTCCAATTACGGGATTTCTTTGGGTTTTACTTGTACAAATGGAAACTTTTTTTTAACTTTCTTGAAGTTTTACATTTGGATTTTACCGTCACTGGATTTTTTATCTTCCACCAGACTATCCATTAATGTATACTCAACTTTTTCTTTACCATATTCCCTCTGCTTAATTTATTTTGTTTTCAAGTAAGATCTTTGACTTATTTGTTGTTTCATCAAATACTTCTGCATGCAAAATCCGATCCTGCATTTTGCTAATTCCTACCCTCTGATGAGAAGGAGAATATTTCTTCAAAACTCCGCGGATTAAGGACTATCCATTTATCTAGTGTTTCCTTTTCAGATTAAATATGTTTTTAACTCATTTCAAAGTGTTTTTTAATATATCTCATTAACTGTTTACGCATATATATATATATATATATATATATATATATATATATATATATATATATATATATATATATATATATATATATATTAGGAATGGATGCATTTTACAAAAATTGTAGCCACACAGATAAGATCGCGCATATGAATTGCATTACTTCTTCTTTTCTTCTTCCTCTCCAGCAAGTAAGCGGTACACGCATCTCGAAAGACAGAATAAAACTTGGCTGATTTCCAAAATCTACACACTAAGATGATACGGTCTAGCCGTTCCAGAATAACGGATATAAATTGCTATTACCGACAGTTTATTTTCCAAATTAATTGTTCACCATCGCCATTTATCCTGGCCAGCGATTCGCAATGACCATCATTCATTGGCGGACGCCCTCTTTGTTCTTGTCTAAGAGAGATTGTTACTAGGACGCTAACATTCTTCATATAATATATATATATATATATATGTATATATATATATATATATATATATATATATATATATATATATATATATATATAAATTGTTAGTTTCATACGCATATATTTTCGCACACGACCGCAATATGGCTTATAAATAGCAGAATTATAATTATTTCTCTCAGATTTGTCATATTTATTTCTGTCTTCTTTTTCCTTTTTTATCTATATACCAATATATTCTACCTCATTAAATCAACATTTTTTCTAGGTGGAAACATAAAAATCTGTGTGCATTTGCTTGTCGGTGTGTCTGCATATTCAGACCTGATGACCTTTCACTGTATGTGTTTGTTTAAGAATAATAATCTGTACTCGATTTTAAGAAAAATATACCGTAAACGTCTGAAACCACCATATCAACAGTGTTATATATGCAATTAAATGTTATGCAATATTCTCTCTATATAGACTTTCACATGAATAAGTTAAAGAATGGCAATACGTAATCTGAACATTTAAGGATAGTTCAATGAAAAGTAGGCAAATGTATTACACTAACGAATTATTGTTCATATTAAAGCGGGTTTATAAAGAATGATCCTAATCCTAAAAAAAGCGCTATATTCAATTAAAAAAAAATCAAAATGATGAACAAAATTACTAAATTGATAGACCTTGGTAAATAAAAGACCAAATACTTAATATAGAACAACTGCTAAAATAAGCGGTGTTACTGTCTATGTAAAATATATTGTTTCAACGTACCGGAATTGCATTACTAAAATGTGAGATAAAGCAAATACTGTGATTAGTGTAGTTGTTAAAATGACAACATAACGACTCCCATGTCAAATATCTCGATTTCAACATGAAAGACTGCAGAGAAAAGACAAATCCATATCATCAGAAATCCCGCTTATAATGTCCGTACAGTATTTCCAACGCACTAGACAGATCACATGTCATTTTAAGATTTCTTGTTAAATACGATCGAAAATTACCTTACACATTACGTCCAGAAGAATGTCCTTGAAGATTTTTAAATTTATATTCCACATGGTATATTTTCAAGTAAGTTTTCGTAATGATACCTTTACTTTATATACAATTTAAAGAAGCAGTGTTTGCTCTATATAATCCTTTTAATATCAGTGGTTTTAAAATATTGTTTAAGAATGTTGAATCTAAGATAAACCAATGAAAACGTTTGTATTTTAATTCTGGCTAAGCCAAAAGCTGCTGTAACAACCCACGATATCAAGAAAGCCTTTAATACAAGAACCATTACTTAACGCAGAGCACAGTAGTGGTTTAAGAAGATTCGTATGTGGGACAAGAGTCTTGAAGATGGTGAGCGCAATGGTCGGCCATCCGATGTTAGTAATGATCAATTAAGATCTGATATAATGGCATTGCCTACGCAACTATTTTGGAACTTCCTTCTGAATTAGTCCTAACATACACGAGGATTTTCAAATTGAAAGATTTAAAACAACAAAAAGTCCTGATAAATATATGCTTCGCGTATTGAACGAAGGTCCAAAAGAAACACCGTTATGAATTGCCACCTTCCTTTCATTTACGCAAAGAAACCGACCTGAGTTCGACTGGGTTGGGATTATCGATTAAAAGAGAGGATTTACAACAATCGACTAAGCTAATCTCAGTCGTTAGACACCGACGAAACACCCCGACACATCTTGAATTCACGTTTCACAAGAAAGATGTCATGCCAAATGTTAACTACATTACAGATTTCTGTATGCGTGCAAAATGAGTAGGGTGGTGACATACATACAACAAATGAGTGCAATACATCGAAAACTTCTACAAGAACGCGCAGCATTAGTCAACAGAAAATGACAAATCCTGCTCTGCGACAATGCTTAACATTAAGAAGACAAATATCGACAAATTGGCCAAAAGCATAAATCTTTTAACATAAACTGGGCACTTTTCTACAGGAAACGGTTGCGTTTTTCGCCCATATTTTCTAGTAATCCCCGCTTCTCGATTCTAGGCTTAAACCTACCCGACACCCGATTAAGCGATGGGAGCAATAGCAAATACGTCATATTTTTTTCACTTTCTTTTCCTTCTTCGCGCCACGGTTTGGAGCGTGCCTGTCTACTACATTTCTTTTTTGCTCCAAACAACCCCCCCCCAGAAAAAAAAAAAACACCAGGGTAAGCCCGGCACCCAAGCTCGTAAATAATAAAAAAGTGTAGTATAGGATTAGATCTATGCGACGGAAATGCCAAGTACGATACCTAAAGTACTGTCAAATTGTATATAAATCGAAAGTAAAAAAAAACAGAAGGTATTGCAAATTGAAATAATATATATTTATTTGAAAGTACAGGTTATATACATATAAATTTACAGTTATGTAAGCGCTACCAATACTTACAGTCGTCACACAAAGCTTCATTCTTAGAACTGTACGCCTATGGAATTGTCTTCCGTTTTCCTGCTTTCCAACTGACTACAATATGGTTGTCTTCAAGTCTAACGTAAACAAGTTTTTGATGAACCGTTCCATATAAGTTAATACATTTACCGAATCTCTATTACTAGCGGTTACTATATTGTCCAATTTCTACTATCCACTCTTTAACATTTATCCTCGAGTTGCCTCTTGGCCTTGATAATACTGATGGATATGTAAAAACAGACACAGAGGGAAACAGAGAGAGAGAGAGAGGGAGAGCGAGCGATATATATATATATATATAGAGAGAGAGTTAGTTAGAAAAAGAGGAAAAACAATAATATTATCTTATAAACTTATGTTTGCCATTTTGTCAAAAAATAACGAATAGACCATCTAGTATTCAAACAATGAGGAACTACAAGAGGTGGGGATTATAAGAGAACATAATATTTGGATCAGTTCCATGTGTTTTGCAAGGGTCATTATTCTTCTATTCTTCAAATGAAACAACCCAACAGTGGAATCCCGTGATAGAATTTAACCATTTCTTTTAAGCCTTACTAGAGAATTTGGCAAATTCATGACACCATGAGATTTTTCAAATGGATTTTGACAAGGGCATCCATCAACTGCTTTTTTATTGGTCGAACATCGAACGGACTGAAGTAAAACTATTGACTATTTGGCATTGATGCAATAAAAACCTGACAGATATCCAATGGTGCAATCTAGAATGACCATGTGACTGCTTTCTAGCAAAGAAATAAACGATCATGCGCAGGCACTTACATATTCATCAGTATATATATATATATATATATATATATATATATATATATATATATATATATATATATATATACTGACAAGCTCCTACGTTGTCCGGGATTGATTGATCATTAAGGAATGTTTCAAACTTCTATATTTTATTTTACCATGAAAATGGGACAAATCTTCCCATCTTCAATCAAATAGATTGATTTCCCGCCTTTTTGGGGGTATCAGCGGGGTTCATCAACAGGACGCTTTACACGCCTCTTGCATATACAAATTTAAGCATATTCTTTCGTTTACAATATACTGTAGAAAACTTATTGTTGATGTTATAATGTAGTTTTTATATAAAATGCTTTGCATTGAAGTTTAATATGCAAAATCAATATACTCGTCCAAGTGTTTTAAAAAATACAACGTCTATGTCGAACGTGTCCTTTGTAATACGAGGAAAGTTATGTAGATTTTACATATTACGCCTTAGTAGTAAACCGGTAATGTTTACTTGAATATAACATTTGAGAAAATGTTTGTATAATGAGTAACTTGTGCTCTAAGCAAATACAATTATTCTTATAGAAAAATAAGGTTTTATATTCGTTGAGACTTTTTGCATGGGTCGTATAAACATGACAGTGTGTCTGCGTGTTTGTGTTCAGGGAAAGATAGTATAGGAGCATAGATGTGTGTGTGCTGCATATAACCGTTCTGGAAATGTTCTATAAATGTTCTTATTACTTTATGATACCGTATATTTCTGTCACAACGCGTTGGCGCGCGTATATCATGGTATTTTTTTTTTAAAGCCAGCAATGAGTTGCAACGATTTTAAAGGACATGCATTAAGTATGCTATTGCTTTCTTTATATATTACATAAAACTATTTTATATTTTTTTTAAAATTTTATTGTTTGAACTATCATCCTCATATTTTAGTTGCTGTTTTCATGACGTTTCGGCCAATTATTCATCTAGCCTTCGTCAGGTTAACCGCGACGAGATAGAAAATATCGAAGTACATCCACAATTGATGCCTTCAATAGCTGTTGTCTTCTCACCACAATTTGGTCAACTAATCCTCTGATCGGTTTCGGGTGGGATTGAAACCTCTTTCTTTTGCTCCACGCTCATCCGGAACCGTAGATATTCCACATCTCTATCCACTGAAGCACGGGCCCAAAAGAGCAACCAGGTTCGGATTTTTGGGTTTTACAAATTGAATTGTCCTTCCAATTCTCGGCTTTGTACTTATTATTATATTATTTGTTTGGAATTATTTTGGAGAGGAGTGTGTTATATCTTCATACAACAGATGAGGATATTAGTCCAAAACATTAAAAGAATTAAATGAAAAAATTGGCAATTTACTGATCCGCAAAAGAATTTCAAATAATTGTGGATGTACTTCGACATTCTTACCCCGTAGTGGTTAACCTGATGAAGGCCAGCAGAATAACTGGAAGAAACGCCGTGAAAATCATAGTTAAACATGATAATAATGGTCCAAAAAATTAAACAAAAAATTACACAACTTACTTATATCCAAAATAATTCTAAAATTAATCATTAATAGAAATATTTAAAATTCCAAAATCCTCGTCTCATCGAGTCATATATATATATATATATATATATATATATATATATATATATATATATATATATATATATATATATATATATATATATACATATATATATAAATAGAGAGATGTATATATATATGATTATCGGTTAATATATATATATATAAATATATATATATATATATATATATATATATATATATATATATATATATATATATATACGATTAAAGTTCTTTTGATGAAAGCCATTTTTTTTTAGTTGAAGACAATCTACTAGTAGGCCAGTTTTGTAGAAATTTGCAGAGCGAGGAGAGCCTTACATCTGCAGATGACACAATGTTAAACGAACGAGATCGAAAATGCCCCTCTGTAGATGTGATCCTCTGTACCGATCTTAGTTAACACACCCAAGATCCTCAAGCAAACTTTCTGACAATGGCTATGATTTTTAGGGTGTTACAGCCACATCTGCCACCTTGTCTTCGGAATTGATTTGAAAATCAACACGTTGAAATGGTACCTGGATCTGCTGAATAGTGTGGTGATCACCTTAATGCAACTAGCTTGGATCTTAACTTCATTTAGAAGCAGGACTTGCCGCATGGCCACAAGTCCAAAGAGACCCATTCTTGGCTTCAGAAAGAGTACTATGGCTTTTTTACACTTTCATCACTGGCTCCATTCCTCCCCTGACCTGAACCTGCTGGACTAATTTGTTTAGTTTTACGTCGAGTACGTACTCAATATGACTTCCTAAACAACAATGCCATTCTCATATTAATTTATTTATTGTGAACTATAATTCCCATCTTTATTAGTTGAGTTTCATTACGTTTCGGCCAACTATTCCTCTGGCCTTTGCCAGGTTGTAACCGCTACGGTTAGGCATTATATATAAATAATACTCATCTCAATAATGATTCCAATTAAAACAATATAAATGTCAGCCGTATTTCCGCATCCGTCGAGGGCTGGCAACCTCCAGCGGCGCTTGCGGTAACGGCATGATCCAACAGTTGGACCGATATCGAGGGCTGCATTGAAAATGAAGGCGGCTACATTAAATAGATGACAGCTCTTTGCCATAATCAACTAACATGAATTTTCTTATGAAACAGATTTTTTAATTTTAATTCTAATTGGTTTTTAAATTATCAATTCCATTACTAAATATTAAACTAGCTCTATCATATTTGTCTATCGAGCTAATGTATGTGTGAATTACAACGAGCACTATCCTTTTCTTGTATGTTAATTAAATTAATAATTTTACTATCACATTAAAATACACTCTGCTCTAAAGACTACTGTTCTGATTTTTTTTAATTAATAACTCCCTATAACCGGTCGAGCTTCTATGAGTAATGACTGATATGTTTCATAAGGAGGACTTACTATTATCAACCAAATATATTCCCATGCCTTCTAAATACACCTTTTTAACAAGATTAATTACAAGTGTGAATACATTTATAAAGAACTTGAGATGGAAATCCTACCATTTTATCAAACACAAGAATGAAACCACTGAACCAGTATATCACCTACATGAAGAAATCGAAAAAGCCAACCTCAGGGAATTTGAAAAATAGAGAAACACAGCCAAATACTACAGACTAAAAGCATACAAAAAACATAAAAAGAACAAAGACACTGAGAAATGTGAACATTATTTGATTAACTTGATTAAAAATATTAAATGAAAAAAACAATTTAACACCAACCCTTAAAAAAATAAATAAAATTTACACATCTATTTCAAAAAGCCACCTAAATAAACTGAGAGTACCGACAGAAAACCTAGAAATTTGTAAAGAATGGATTAGATACAGTATAAAAATCTAATATATTAGGAACTTAATAAAAATTGTAAAACAATAAATAAGTCAGCATTAAATGGAATGAATAAAAAGGCAAAAAATATTTTGACTAAACTTAAAATAGATAAATACATAGAAATACCAGTCCCATGTACCCCCGATTTACTTTTAAGGACCACAAACAAGGTTTTAATAAAACCCCTACTATTATACTCATCTGCCCCTTAAAATCAGATATAGAATTAGATAGTAAAAACATATTACATAGAATTATCCCCAAAATTCAATTTTCAATAAAATACCCACTATGGCAATCCTGCACCCATGTAATCGAGGGGTTTTCTAACATTCAAAATAAAAAAGATGTAAATTTCTTCCCTTTCACATTGAATCATATTACCAATCATATCGCCGATTCTACGAAATAAATCTCTACTAATGGCACGGAAACTAACTCATATAACGCAGGATGAAATGAAAGTAATGCTCGTTGCTAGAAACGCTTTAAAAACATTTGATAACAAGTATAGACCAGAAAAATACCCCTGACCATTTCACCGTTTTAATGGGCTCGATGACTCCGCTCAGCTCACCAATCTGGTCGGCCTTTTCTTTTTAAATGAAATTTATTCTATACCCCATGTACAGTTTAAACTTGAGGGAGAACTATACAGAGGTGATGCACTTTTTGTAACAAACTCAACAAATGTAAACTACAAAGCAGCAATTAAATCCCTACATAAAGTATTTAAAAATTATGGACTTACTATTAAAATTGACCCTAATAAAAATGGGTCATTTCTTAGACATAATCTTGAAAACTGTACCTTTGAACCCTATCATAAACCTAACTAATCTGTACTATTTGCCCATAAAGATTCAAACCACCCTAGATGAATATTTAAATCAAGAGTTCCCAAATGTCTATTTAAGAATTGGTAGGCTACTGCCTAACAAATCTATATTCAACAAATATGAACAATATTACAATGAAGCCATTAAAACTCAGGATACATATCACAAATAAAGTTCCTAAAGAAAAATGAATGAAACAAAAAATGCATTGAAACTAAACTAAGAGCATAGCACCCTATAATATGGTCATGCCATCCCGTATGCCAGTTAGAAAATATAAACAAAAAGGAAGACAAAGCAAAATGAAACCGCAAGTATTAGAAACAAACACAAATAATCAGCGAACCAAAGTCCGTAAGAGTAAAAACAGACATAAGTATACCCTATGGTTCAACCCTCAATATTCCAAAAATCTTGAGACAAACACAGCCAGAATTTTTTTAAATATTAGGCAAAAAACCTTAAAGCCCCTCAGAGATACAGTAAAATCTTGAATAAGAACACAATCATAGTGTCTTACTCGACAATGCCAAACCTCCATCAAAAAATAATTAGTTTTAGCAATAAAAAAGTTAATAATATATAAAATACAAATATAGAAAATATAGCAGGCTGTAACTGTAGAAGAAAAGATAGATGCCCCCTACAATGTTCACACAAAATAAAAAAAATGTAGTTTATAGCTGCACAGTATCACACACCCCAAATTTAAATGAGGTTAAGAGAAACCTTTACTCGACCACACGATTATATAACTACACTAACTTTAACCAATCTACCAATCACATATAGACCACCCCTTCACATACCAATTCCACCCCTAATCTACCCAAAAAAATACATAAAAAGACGCAATATTCTTTGGTTCCACATCTGGACTCATTAAGCATAGGACGTCAACCCATGAGCATTATTTAAAAAAAACACTCCCTGTTGAACCCAACCACTCCATCCAAACATATTTGGCGAATCAAAGATAAGAATAGTTCCTTCAATTTGAAATGCCCAATAATAGGATCATATAAAGGATATACACCACCTGACAGATTATGTTCACTTTCTACACAGGATACCCTACAGCTTTTAAAATAGGACGATACCAAAAATAGAACTACCCACCTAAATTTAATGGAGGGAACTATATCCTCATGCAGTCATAAATGTTGGGTTTAATTTAACAAATATAAACAAGCATAAGTCATTAAAAATGGTACTTAATGATATTCAATCTTGAACTTTAAGTTTAACATGATACTCTTTTTGTTAAAATTTTGATCATCAATACTATTATTAATATTAGTTTATCTGATATATTTACCAATATTATATATTATTTAAATATATATTTAAGCTTAACATATGCTATATTTATTTAATTAATAAATAAATAAGTATTAAAAATATTAAATTTAACCAGGTCAAAATATAATTTGTAATGTAAATGTAATTATCTCCCTTTGATTATTTAATTAGAACAATAAAATTATTCCCC
>NC_136508.1:12537902-12547902 GCF_053919585.1 Euprymna scolopes
TTTTTAACATTATTTTAGTATTCCGTGACTTGGTTTTTCATTGAGAATTATGTTTGGGTCATTGTAATAATGTTTTTAAGTCATTGAAATCGTTTACGTACGTTTCACACGGTCTGATCCGTCCTCGTCAGAAATTATTTTCAAATGTGTAAAAATGGCGATTTTCGTAATTAGTTTGAAGTTTTTCCAAGGATGGAGGCTTGAGAGTGTTTATTATACATTGGTATGCTGAATTTTTATTGCTTTATTTATTTATTTTTTATTTTTAGTTGTTATTGAGGATTATATCGATGCTATCAATCACGAATTGTTGATTGATAGCATCGACATAATCCTCAATAACAACTCCTTCCAATTCAATAAAGACAACTACATCAAAATACAAGGCACAGCAATGGGTACCAAAATGGCACCGACATATGCCACCCGTACACTCGCTTTCCTAGAAGAGACGTTTTATGAAAGGATAGAGCAAAAGTACGGGCACAATAAAAAAACACTATTCATAAAATATTGGAAAAGATACCGAGACGACTGTGTTATCCTCTGGAGAACCTCATGGGGGATATCAAAGAACTCCACAGTTTACTACAAAATCTACACCAAAAATAAACTTCACACTAGAACAAAGCCCCTCAGAACTACCTTTCCTAGACATCCTAGTAATAATAAAAAACAACAACATAATCACAGACACTCAACAATACCTCCACTTCAAAAGCCACCATCCTAAAAATTGTCTAAAATAAATACCCTACTCCCTTGCACGTAGAGTCTGCACCATAGTAACAAACATACACCTCCGTTCAACTACACTGAATAAATTACAAATAACAATGCGGAAAAGAGGATACCCACTACCACTAATACAGAAACCCCAAAAGAACACAACAAAGAACAAATTCTAGCATACGTTTCTCCACACAACACAAACAACCCAGAACTATTCACACAGATAACAAAAAACCGTATCCTCCTCAATCAGAACGACAAACTAAACAACATACTCTCCACATACAACTCAGAATTATTTACACAGATAACAAAACATCTTGTCTGTCTCAACCAGCACGACAAACTAGACAACACACTTAAAACAACAAACATAATAAAAAGCAAACGCTAACCCAAAAACTTAAAACACATCCTAACTCCCTCAAAACTCGTCACACATACTACAAAAGGAGTTAAAAAATGCAACAAACCGGGATGTGGAGTATGTGACATAATAATATAAGGTAACACATATACATTCAAAAACCCAGCACAAACATTCAAAATAAAAAAGGATCTAAATTGCACCTCCAGAAATGTAGTATATGCACTAAGATGCACAAAATGCAACAAATCCTACATAGGCGCCACCAAATATTTCAGCAATAGAGTGGCCTTACATAAGAGCAACATCAAAATTGCAGATACCAGACACCTATATGTTTCAAAACACGTACACACATGCAGTGGAAACAGCTTCAAAATAATGCCAATCTTCCAAACAGACAATTATTTTTATTTACTTACACAGGAAAAAAAAATCACCAAATTCACTCCTGAACTGAACAGAACCTAATACCATCACACAAAAACATGAAATGCAAGGTACACTCGCATGCACACCCATACACGTACACATACACACACCCACACATAAATCAGAACCGACACATTAAAACACACACACGTGCGCGCATACAACCACACACAGGCATAACACTCCTATCTCTAATCCAACACACTGAACAATACCAACCCTACTTAACCTCGAAACCAGAAACACCAGGAGACACCTAGAACCATAGTATAATATCTGTTCCAACACCTCGCTCCCTCCTCAGTCAGGGGAGGAGAACCCCCTCATGACTGAAACGACTATCTTCCCTTCTATCATCCCCCTCCCATACCTACACCCCCCAATGCCCCCCTCTGAGGAACAACTTCCCCACACTAGGAATCGATCATGTGGCTGGCCATACCCACACGGGGAGACAAATAAATAGAAACATTAAAAAATCCCCTATTTTAAATACAGCCCTCTTTCTAACCAAACATAATATAAGACTAAAACGAAAAATCACAATAATAAAATCCACCCCCCCAAAAAAAATATCAAAATAGAATGAAAGCACCCTACCCTTACTTCAGAAGAACCAGTCCCCCCTCCCCTCACATACACATTGGTAACGACCTCGGACCACAGCCGCCTTCTTAAGAAAGTAAAAAATCCCAAAATACTATAAAACAATATACACATTCCCAATCCAATAAAAGCAAACACACACACGCCCACTCACGCGCACACACACACATAAACACACATACACCCACATAAACACAGACCCACACACACACACACACATAGACACCCCCTACCCCACCCCAAAGGAAAATAACAACACATTAGCAGAAAGAGATTACGACTGACTACAGCGAGGTCAAAATCTCCCTGGGCAAACCAAATAAAAAAGAAATAAAAAAGCAATAAAAATTCACATACCAATGTATAATAAACACTTACCCGCCTCCACCCCTTGGAAAAACTTCAAACTAACTACGAAAATCGCCATTTTTAAACATTTGTGTGTTTAAGTGTAAGGGTGGCATATTATCGGTGCCATTTTGGTACCCATTGCTGTGCCTTGTATTTTGATGTAGTTGTCTTTATTGAATTGGAAGGAGTTGTTATTGAGGATTATGTCGATGCTATCATTCAACAATTCGTGATTGATAGCATCGATATAATCCTCAATAACAACTAAAAATAAAAAATAAATAAATAAAGCAATAAAAATTCAGCATACAAATGTATAATAAACACTCTCAAGCCTCCACCCCTTGGAAAAACTTCAAACTAATTACGAAAATCGCCATTTTTACACATTTGAAAATAATTTCTGACGAGGACGCATCAGACCGTGTGAAACGTACGTAAACGATTTCAATGACTTAAAAACATTATTACAATGACCCAAACATAATTCTCAATGAAAAACCAAGTCACGGAATACTAAAATAATGTTAAAAAATACACATTGTTGGTGACTACTCCCTTATTTAAATATACATCTTTCTTTCGTTGGAATTTATTCACCCATTTTATATAAATATATATATATATATATATATATATATATATATATATATATATATATATATATATATATATATATATATACATAAATGGTAAACGATGAAATTCTGTTCAAAATATTGTTGTGATCGCAATGTTTTTATATATTTCTATCAGTAATATGTAATTTCCGCGGATATTTTCCCAGACAATGCCCATTCACTGGAATCTAAGGTTAAACGTTACGTGTAAAATTATCAGGTAGTAGTGTAACAAAATAATTATGAATGGAAAATACATTCATGCAAGTGCGTAGTCTAAATCTGCAACAAACTACAACCATAGTGAGAGCCTTTTACCTCAATCATAGTTTCTTGCTATCGCATCTAAAGGTAAGACTTCTGTCTTAATTTAAATTTCTGCGCTTGTTGTCATCGATAGGCCCCACTGCAAATAAACTTCATTGATATTCCTACTTGTGTTGTGCATGAAGCTATAATAAATACAGAATTTTGGTTGTAAAATTGAGTATTTCCTCTACATAAATACAATACGAAGATAAATAACTTTAAAGGACTGTGTTGCATACATGCTGTCAAAATGTTGCATAACTAACTAGTAAATTAATCCTACTATCATATGTATTGTTTGCACCCAAAGCCAGAATTCTTAAAAAAACATGATGTATAATCCGATTGGTGAGCGATGACGTAACCGCATTGCGACCGCTTTATAGGGGTGATAATACAAAGAGCTTCACATTACTGCTTGTAATGTCGAAAACATTTCAATTACAATAATATGTTTTAACCTTAAATACAATGCCGATCAAAGAAAGAGCATTAAAATAATAGTAAGCATCGTATTAAAGAATATTGTTTGTTGTCAAAATGAGACATTTTAGTTAGTTCTATAAAGTGTAAAAAAGAGCAACAGACCAGAGTATTACGTTTCTACAGTCACTCAAACCAGCGCACACCGACGAGCTGGGCGACACAACACCACTAAACCTACATACGGACAGAACTTTCTGTCGCAACATTCTTTCAGATATATATATATATATATATATAAATAATCTTGTATTTTTTAGTTAAGAATATGTTTCTGTGATTTCAAAGGCACGGTTTAATCAATAGCGAAGTTCATATGCTATTGGTGCGCATTCATGAACAATCAATCAATATATTATACACCTACAATAAAATAAAATGTGTGCTATCTGTATTAGTACACAATGGGTGATGTTTCTGCATTTAGATTAAAATATTTTACGTTAAACCTAATCTTATTCATGTCATTTTCCAGAATTCTATTTTTTAATAGTTTTATTATATTAATAGTTAAAATATCGGATATTTTTCACTTTCACAGCGATATGCGGAAGTAGAGGGGCACCATGTATATTCCCTTAAAAGATGGTTAACAAACAAAAACAGCTAATCATATGTGTGAAGGCAAATTGAATTTTTAAATAAAATTATTCGAAAATGAATTGGAATTTACGTTGTCATTTGTCAGTTCTTGTAGCTTAATAAGATCAGTATACGCGACAGGGCATTTCCTAATATGGTGGTCGTGGTTTCTATCAGTAAGATGTATTTGCCCATATTTATTAATATATGGTCTCGACGAAATAGACAATCGCAGATCAAAAGCCAATGCTAGACGGATCGATGTGGCCTGAAAAGAGTAGATTCCGGGCCAGATACGAAAATGAGATACAGTCGATTGATGTATACTGTATTCATAAGAAAACACGATTAATATTGTGAGTGTAAAAGAAATGAAAAATAATCAAATAAAGTTTTCAAAACTTAGGCCAAAACGATAACGCTACTAATAAAATACATATATTGACTAAAATTTCTGCAGAGCGAGCGTTAAGATAGCATACCCTCAATAATAACTTCTACAGAAAAAGTATTCAAAATGTAATAAAAAAAAAACAGTGTCGGAAATATTTCCAGTTTTGAAAATGACACAATCAATTGCAATTAGTATCTATGGTATTTAATCAATTTATGCTGCCTCTATCATCCAAGTATATTAATTATTTTTTTAGACGTCATAAACTGCTTACAACGAAAAAAAGTTATGGGGAATTGAAAAGCAAGGAATATTTTTTTAATATATAGACATAAATACACCATCGCATACCCTTTATATATATATATATATATATATATATATATATATATATACATATATATATATATATATATATATATATACACACATATATATGTGTGTGTGTTGTGCTGCGTTGTTATATCATAAAGGGGATTGTGTGTGATCATCTAATCAGGGTTAACGTAATGTGATCGTCAAGTTGTTCTGTCTATTTGTTCATATGAAGTTGTGTGTTGGGGTACATGTATTTAAGACATACCTTCCGCGTTTGGGATGTTGGTCTATATGAATTCATCTCGTGTTGGAGGGAGCCTGATGCCTGTTTTGGGGAAGACTATTAATTTCACTCCAAATGATGAATTGTTTTTTATAGTTTTTATTTCACTTTCCAGATGTCTCGCAGAAGAATGAAAGTGAATCTCTTGCTTGCGTAGTACACGTCAGCGCCCCCCTCAGTTAACGGGAGGGGACGTCTCCGAAGCTATACGTTTCCTTCTAACACGCAATCCGATCAGCTGATCCTGACTTCCGGTCCACGTGTCTACAATATAATTTACACAACCCCTCTCCCTCTCGATCAATTCTCTAACATTCCTTTTTTCTATATTTACACAACAACACGGCTAAGAAACATAAGGCTAAAAAGTCTCCTTTCGTCAGCCCTTTCCAACTGACTTCACAATTATTTTTTTTATTAGATCAGACCCACTTTTATCTACTTGGCATTACTTGTTGGGTGTAGGGTATTCCTCCCCTGATCCACGTCAGCTGCTTTACCCAGCCCCCATTATGCCGTAAACTAGAGGTATCACTTTACCTTTTTCGAAATTGTCGAATCCTTTCGTCACTAAAGTACCCTGATCGTATCCTTTGCCCCGTTGTTCTATTAAGTATGGCTTTGTTTAATTTTGTAACTTACATATCTTTTACGTGACATCTCAAAGCTCATAATACATCGTTGTTGGCTATAAAATGTTTATATATACAAGGAACGAAAGAGATTAAGAGGAAGTATAGAATGTTGGGGGAAGCCTTATTGAATTCTAAATAAATTAAGAGAAGCTTATTATATATATATATATATATATATATATATATATATATATATATTATATATAAGATTATATATGGTCTTTAACATTGTGTTGGGATTCAGGGTTACATGTATTATCGCTAAATAGGGGGTGTATTGTTGTTGCGTGGTAATTTATTTTAACGGTTTGTCTATTTTCTATGGAGTGGGTAATTTTGATTTTGAGTGGTGCCACCTAGACGTCAAATGGCGGCTATAAATTCGCTTCTAATTTGGGGTTGGGTTAGAACTGAAAGGCAATATTCGGCAATATATATATATATATATATATATATATATATATATATATATATATATGTATATATATATATATGTATATATATATATATATATATATATATATATATATATATATATAAGTTTCTACTGCTATGATATAGGGAGTATGATCATAAGAGGGTGGTCGGAGATTAGGGCGCCAACGGCTATGAGTGCGTTTAACTTGATGCAAAATATCAAGTAGACCTATTGATGTCGAAGTGGGGGAGTAAGAAAACCATTACTACTTATGAGAGTGGTAAGAATACATCAAATAATATTAGGGTAATTATAATAGTACGAAAGATAATAGTAATGAAGATTATGATAATAATAATAATAATAATAATAATAATAATAATAATAATAATAATAATACTAATAATAACAATAATAATAATACCGATAATGATAATAATAATAATAATAAAGCTGAAAATTAAATATAAGTAAAATTGAAGATGAAAAAAAATATGAAGTAAAGAAAAACTTAAAGATAAGCATTAAAAATAAACATTAAAGATAATATCACCAATAGTTGTGGTAGGAGTAAATTCAAAATGTATCTTATTAGTGATAATGGTAGCGTTTATGGTAGCAATGACAGGGATAATAACGGGGGTAATAATAATAATAACAACAACAATTATAATGATGATTACATTAATAATAATGAGAAAACCAATAAGAATAACAATAGTAAAATCGTTAAAAACAAAACAGTAATAATAACGACAATAATAAAAGTAATAAAACTAGTAGTAACAATATTTCTACTACTACCTCCAAATCACCACCACTACTACCAATAATAATAAAGAAAATATTGTTAATACTAATTACTAGGGGTGCGTAAAAGAAATTGATAGAGACAAGTGGGGGGTCAGAGTAGCAGGAAAAAGGGGTTGTGGAGTGAGGAGTAAGTTGTCCCGTACAAAATAAAAAAAATAAAGAATATATATATATATATATATATATATATATATATATATATATATATATATATATATAAGTATATATATATATATATATATATAGGTGGCACCAAGCAAAATCAAAATTATCCACTCCATAGAAAATAGACACCCCACAAACCGTTAAAATAAATTTCCACACAGCAAAATACACTACCTATTTAGCCATAATACATATACCTCTAAATATCAATACAATGTTTAATAGCATATGTAATCTTATATATATATATATATATATATATATATATATATATATATATATATATATATATATATATAAGGCTTCTCCTTATTTATCTAGAATTCAATAAAGCTTCCCCTAACATTTTATAATGTCTCTAAATCACTTTAGTCCCTAATGAACCTTACGCGAGATCCGCATCTTCTCTATGCTACCTTCGAAATGGCCTGGCATAAAGAGTCCCTTCTATCCTCCAAATTTTTCCTGTATTCCATTATCAAATAAATGATCCATTCTATATCTACCACTATATAGTTTTGTGTCTCCATTTCATACTCTTCTCCTACTATATATATATATATATATATACATATATATGTACATATATGTACATACATATATATATATACATATATATATATATACATATATACACGCACACACACACACACATACATATATTGTGTATATTTAGGAAGCATTTTGTGATTTAGACAAATATTATTGAATAGCAATAATAAAAATGTATCATATATTATAAAAAGATACAGACAACAAGCCTTGTAATGAAAAACAACATTTCGCAAACAAACACCATGTTGGAAAGGACCAATGTAGTTGACAAATTTAGCTGCCTAATAGGAGAGTGTATCTCCTATATCATTAGCAACATTGGTTCAACAACTAACACATTGTCGCGAAGATGTACTATCCACCTCTCTGACTCTAGCCACATAGCACACAATTTGAAGGGACAGTGCTGTCACCATTCGGACTCCCGAAGAATTATGGTAGAAAATACAAGAGTATTGCAGAGTGAGAATACGTGTAAATAGGCTAAGGATACTCTAAGCATTGTGCATTAAAACAAAGAAGCCTCAAATAAATAATATTAATTATGAGGGCAACCGGAACCTGTTGAGATGTTTGGGATAAATTTTTGAATATGTATATATGTGTTTGTATATATAAATGTGTTTAATATATGTAAAAAAAAAAAAAAATCTGCCCACCTAACATGTAACAAGCTCCAACGTGACTAGGACAGCTGTATATATAAGTAAATTAAAACAAAATGTCTACATTTATTTCTACAATATGCTTAAGGATTATAGAAGTACTTCTGTCGAAAGCGCTCGCGATTATGGAGCCAACATGTACAATTTCGAGAAGAACACACAAAAGGACTATTCGGTGGTTGTGAGAAGATAAAAAGGAAAATTGTAAAACAGAATAATTCCCTGCTATTCAATAATGTTTATATATATATATATATATATATATATATATATATATATATATATATATATATATATATATACATATATATATATATGTATATATATATATATATATATATATATATATATATATATATATATATATATATATATATATTTATTCCAATTTGGGCGTATCAAATTGGTTAATGTGAAACTAATTCCTAACTCCCGTTTAGGTAAAAATGCACTTACGTATAAATGATTTAATCCATTTAAAACATATTGCAAATACAAAAACACACAAAAAGCGTCTTCATTAAATTGCGATATATCGAAAATTTTGTACGAGATGTTCGAATGGTAGGAAGTTAGGCTTCTTACCATGATGTCCCAATTGAGAATGCCGCTAGATTCAGCGACTAGGATAACGAATCGCGTATCAGTGGATAATTATATTTTAAAACAACACACACACATGCATACATATGTTTATATTCATTTTTATTTCCACCTTTTCTTTTTAGCCCCTCTCTATTTTCTCCTTTCGTTTGTGTCTACTCTCTTGTATATATCTCCATTATTCATTAATGAATATTTTACTTTAATATTACTTATATTATACACTATATTTTTAAATGTTTTTTATTTGGTTTTCTTTCTTAATTGAGGTTACTTTCTTCTCATATATGCTTAATTCTTCTGTTGAGTCATATTTTAATGTTTTTTTTTTCAATTTTGTATTTTAGATACTATTAAATATATCAATAACAGCTGGATTTTTTAAGTTATCCCCCTTTCTCGTATGAACACTTAAATTCATTGTACCGACAGTAATCTATTTCGGCTGCAATGCACTTGCACATTTTTAATAACTTCTGGATTTCCCATTGAAAATAATCTTCGTGAGCCTGTTAATTACTTTCATAACAGCATCTTACATCACCCAATTGTCTCATACCGACAGACACTTACGCTGTCATTAAGTTTAAGAGTCGGCAAAGTCTGGATTATGGAAATGTTTTTGATTCCGGAATTATTTTGTACAACCTCGAATTGTTTCCCTTTGGT
>NC_136508.1:12550402-12570402 GCF_053919585.1 Euprymna scolopes
TTTCTCCTTACTTCGATAGTTTTCAATGAAAATTTGTGAAATTTCGCACGTTATATGTTAACACTAACATAAGCGGAGATCCAAAATCGTAAGCTTATCTGCACAGTAATAAACAATTTTCTGTCAGGTATGTGATTTGCATGTTTTTCAACGTGACATCTTTATCTGCAAACCGATGCTAAAATATGGTTAATTGCTAAAAGATCATCGAGACATTGATTATTCTAGCAATTGTTAAACTGAGAACAACAATAATAAAGAAAAAAAAACAACTTACATATGTTTTCATAGTAGAATCAATATCTTTTATAATTGGCATTTTTATTGAAAAGATAAAAAATTTGGGTTCATTGAAGTTGTCAATCTTTAGATTTTATCTGATAAAATGTTATTGTCAGCTGTCAGAATGTTTTTCCAGAGGGCGTCCTTGGAGGTGCACTGCCTTCCTCCTAAAGAAATGTTTTGTTTCAAGACGCTCCACAGATTTTCGATGAGATTTAAATCTGGACAACAGGCTGGCAATCGCTTGAGTTTCCCATATGTGGCAAAAACTCTCTCCAAATATTCAAGGGTTGTACTTGCAGAATGAAACGATGCATTATCATGAATTAATACAATTCTTTTCTCGAATGCCAACTGCTTTTTCTTGTGCTAGCATTCCCAGTGAATTTTTTATGAAGTCAATGTAATGTTTGGCGGTAATTTTCATTCCATCTGCGACTGTGAATGATCCTACCATCTGATTGCCAATAAGTGCAGCCCAGAACATCACCCCACTACCTTCATGTTGACGCCTGATCCTTTCGGGACGTAGATCCTCATTATGGTGTCATCCCCCCTCTAGCCATTCGGTCCATCAAAGGTCGCTCGACACTCATCGGTGAACAACACAGTTTACAAATTCACCTTCATGTTATTTCTTGCCACTCATTCATTTTTCTCGTGTATATCCTTTAATTGGGAGCGGACTTCTGGCTTTCTAAATTTTGCAGTCGCCCTCGGGGCACGGCAACGAGTGTATTTGGGCACATCCGGAACGCCAGCTTTTTCAAAATTTGTTGCTAGTTTCAAGTAGGTTACGGCGAACTACTCTCGTTATCTTGCTCATTGTTCGACGTGACAGATATGATTTCTTAGGAAATTTTCCATTTCTCAGTACGCCCGTTTCAAGGTTGAGTGTTAGTACAATATTTGTGGATTACACGGTGTAATTCTTTGGCAATTTCTTAGGTAGAAATCTTATTATGGAGCCGTTGAACAGTTTTAGATTTCTCAGCTTGAGCTAAAGCACCTTCACGCCTCATCTTGCGTATAAAGTTGGCACGTTTAAAATAGTTGTAAGTCACCAAAATTGCTGTCATTTGCTCGCTATTTTGCACATCCGCTTAAAATTTTAGATCTACGCATGTGTTAGTGTTGCCGTATAACGTGCGAAGTATAACGACTGTTCATTGAAAACTCTCGGATGTAGAACAAAAATATCGATCTGCATATAGTTTTGGCACGGGGTGTAGTTGTTTCTAAACAGAAAATGTACCATACACTATAAACATAGGGGGATTGGTAGACAGTATTTTGTTACCTAAAATACAGGCAGATAATTTTTTTTCGGAAGTGATTTAAAGTTTATTCGAAATGTAAAAATGGCAACAATAGCAAGTTAAAAATAGAAAAATAATCTGAAAACTTAAAATTAATTTTAATAATTCTAGTTAGAAAATCAGCTTGGATACGTAGTTCTATTTTTTTTCAAAATGGCGGTACTCAAGTGAAATAATGAACATGATTTCTACTTTCATAATTACTAGAATACAATTGCATAAAAATGCTGACATATATATATATATATATATGCATATATATATATGTGAGTATATGTGCATGTATACGTGTATGTATATATACGCATATTCTCTAGTATATATATATATGTATATATATATATATATATATATATATATATATATATATATATATATATATATATATACTAGAGAATTGCAAATGCAATTGCCATGATGATTAAATATATGCATTCATGATTTGGTAAATTCCATCTTTCTGTTGTGTAGTGACGCTGTATGCCATTATGGTAGATACCTCTTTCGTAGACGTGTGGCTAAAGTAAATATTCACCATTGACTTCCTATGAAAAGGCATTGAGAATCGCTAGGAATACGTGGAAAAAAAACAAATTTGGATCCCAAACGATTGCCTTTTCTGGAGTAATACGCACGTATGTGTAGTTATTTAGCCTTCCTTAGTTATAAAACATGATGAATTACGTTTAAACCTATTCACATATAAGTAAGCGTTGGCTTGAGACCCATAAGAAATCATTCTTCATCGCAGGCAAGAAGGTTTTCGGAATACTTTCGACTATGTCAGATATTTTTTTACGTAAAATATGTAACTGCTTATTATGGTACTACTTCCGTGGCGTTGTAACTTGTTAAATGGAAAATAGCAGGGAATCCTTTCGGAATAACCATCGAAAATAAATAAATAAATATACACACACACACACACACACACACACATATATATATATATATACACATATGTGTGTGTGTTTGCGTTAGCTGATTTCTTATATCTAAGAACTTTAGATATGTACGATGAACGTGATTCTGATAATAGTACAGCAAATGGAAAATAAATAAAAAAGAGTTTCGATTAGTTCTATTCCACCTGCCAAAAAGTCATTAAAATACGATCTTAACTCCGGTGAATGATGCGCTAGGCAGCACTTTCCTGAAGTTGAGCCAAAACTCATCTTCCTTTGTTTAACGATGCCACCTGCTATCTTCATCTTCGTTCACTTTCGTGTTCTTTATTTACTTATTTCACACTTTCTTCCAGAGAAAGAAAATAAATAAAAAGAAATAGGCATGTAAAATACATCTAAAATATATATTTCTTAAAAATATAATTCGCGTATATGAAGATCATATCAGTCCTGGCCTTATATGTAGTATAAAATGGTTAGTTCATATAACAATTAAGGAAAACACGTCCAACATCTAAACAATGAATATAATACGGTTTCTGAAACAACAGATACACGCAATAATGTAGGTAGATTATATAAGCTGCTGAAGTTTTAATGAATGACGACAATAAAATTGTTAAAACCCATATTAGCTTATAATATATATATATATGTATATATATATATATATATATATATATATATATATATATATATATATATACAAGCAATGTATAACTGCACAGAAAAAGAAAATTTATATATGAGATGTGTATATTCCATTTTAATCAAAATTATATCTCTAACCATGTCCGTGAGCCTTTGATTATGATTTAGCATTAGCAACACTCAGTGATGTTTAGCGTCGACCTAATTATTTCCATCTGTTTCATTATAATTGTAAACTGTCATATAAAGATGTTTATTTGATTATTTTGCGATTGAATTCTAAGGAAATACATGCCCGAGAGATAAGCATTACACATGATAAAAATAATAAAGTGATGAACCCTTATCCTACAAATAGAGAACAATTAAGTTATATTAACAATGATGCGTTAAAAAAAACGTCAAAATGTTTAAAACTGAAAATAATTACAGATCCACGCAAGAATATTTAATTTCCAAGAAACATATATAATAAAGGCCTTATAATGTTTCGTGAAAAGAGAAGACGTAAGAATATTTTAAGCGGTGGAAAAAACAGTGAGTTAAATGATATCATAGAAGGAAAGAGGCGTTATTCAAGCGAGGCATAGCAAATCAGAACACGTTTTATGGTTGTTTTGTACTGTTTTTTTTGGGGGGGTCGTTTTTTTACAAATTAAAGATGATTTGCCTAATGAAACATATTGTTTTCTGTCAGGTTTAAGTTTACAACCGTACATTTGAATTTATGCGCTGTTTCCCTTACTATAAAAGATCTGTGTAATAATATAATTACCTGTGAGATCATGCATTTGGTGAACAAGGATATCGTCGTAAAACCTCTTAAAAGATTAGGTGTTATATGTTGTGTTTGTTTTTAAGTATTTCAACTTGGGGATAAAGCATAACACTACCAGAACCCACTTCCTTTTTTTGTAATACTGTAAATGAAAATCCATGTTCAGGAAACATAATTATTATAGATTATATTTATGGAGAAACTAAGCTGTTGCAAGAAGTGTGTACCAAGAATTCTTTGCTCGATGTTGAGGAAAACCATTTTCAGTTAGATAAGCTATTCAGGGTCACACACAAAATATATTCCACAGTGATAATTTAACACATCTAGTTAAAACTGTTTAGCATATTTAAAGTATACGAATTACTGTTAACACGGTTAATATATTCCTCGTAATACTTAGAAGTACGTGTTAATGATCACAATTTAGCAATATAACGGAGATGCAACGCAATTTGCTTAAAGATAAAGCTGGATGGCCAATTTACTAACACAGGATATTTATTGGTATAATAAAAATGCTCCACTGATTTTATGATGAATAATGATTAACAATATTGAATCAAAACATGTGGGGTCCAGGTTTTATCAAAATCGTTTCAGATTAATACAGACACTATGATCTTTTAAGTGATTATTCCTGGAATCTTTTCGCTTGGATAACTATTTATATTATACTTATAAATATACGTAATATAAAATTGAGCAGCGGAATTAGATATGGAATTATTTAAGAAATAAACCTCTGCTCTTTGTACAACCAGAGAAGCCGGGGGGCCATCTGTGCTTTCCGAACTCGAGGAATTTGTTGTACGTAAATAATAGAGAAGAAGCATTTCGGTCATCTTTGGAAGTTTACATGATAGAGTTAAAGATATTTTGTTTGCGTTGAGAAGGTACCAGTTTCATGGAATGATGGCCAGTCTCACCTCGTCAAATTCACTGTATTTATGATTGATTTCTAACAAAATTAGAGCGGATATAATATAAGGAAATACATATTGAAAAATCAGCCATTAAAAATATTAATATTAAATTATACAATTGAATATAAATATAAAATTAAATATAAATATAAAATTAAATATGAAATTAAATGTAAAATTAAATATAAAATTAAATATCAATATTATAAATCAGTTATTAAAATATTAATATTTTTTAATTTTTTTATATTTTGCGGACGATTATCCTCATATTTCTTAGTTGTTGTTTAACGACGTTTCGGCCAACTATTCATCTGACCTTCGTCAGGCGGTAACCTCCACGGTATAGGAACTCCGATTATCCTAACTGATTTCTCAGCAATTTCTTCCATCCATAATTGTGGTCATCTTTCCAAGTCTCGGCCAAGTATGCCTCTTGCTGGCTTTAGTTAGGATTAAAGCCGCTATCTTTAGACAATTCTCACCGGAACCGTAAAGATGCAATGTAGTGAGACGACAAAATCTATGGATGGCAGTAATTCCTGAAAATGCAGTTAGGAGTATCTGTCCCGTCGCGGTTACCGCCTGACGAAGGCCAGATGAATAGTTGGCCGAAACCTCATGAAACAACAACTAAGAAAGTCCGCAATAAATACATTAATGGACAATATCATTCTTAATAATGAGTTCCAATAAATAATATAGAGTGTTATTATATTGTTCGGTATCATATTTCGCATTCAAAACATATCGATCAACGCATATATATTACATGCAGTGGTGCTTAGCGTTGCCCGTTGTTAAAGTTAACGTGAAATTTCTTATATTGTTTTAATGATGTAAAAGCAGAAAGCAACATAGATACGTGCATGGACACATTTTGTTATACTTCTAAGCTATTCACTACTTATAAGCATTTTTTTCATGGGGGGGTCACGACTTATCAAGGCCCGAAGGCCACTCAGGGATAAGGGGTATTGCTGTACAGTAACCAATGAGATAGTATTGTAGTAATCATTAGTATTGTAGATTTGATAGAGTGGCTTACTTAAGGGGGCGGTTTATCAGGAGTTTGTTTATGTCGGACTTGAATATATCCAAGTTGTAGTCAGGTAGGAAACAGGCAAGCGGCAGAGTGTTCCATTGGCGTGTAGTTCTAAGAAATAAGTTTTGCTCATGGAATCTACCTTTGGATTTAGGGACAGATAAAGACTGGGGAAAATTACTGACAGTAGTTTAACCCAGACGGGTGTTTCTCGTGAAGGAATTGCGAGGGAGGACGAGAGATTGGAGCACAGACGAGCACCTGCCATGGAAATAACGATAAAACAAAGACCAGCTCGCAACGTATCTTGGTGTTAGAGAAGGAGACCTGGTAGTAGGGTTATACGTTGAAGGATGGGGTTCTAGGTTTATTCGTGTTATTTATTAGATTGGTCAGGGTGAAGGTTTGGGATTTGTGGAGCAGGTCGATAGGCTTGGTTGGAGCAGGACAGAGAGGGAAAGTAAGAGAGAAAAAGACAAGAACTTTTTTGTAGCACATGTTAAGGTAAAGTCGTACCAATTACCCACTAGTATGGCATCGAGAGACCGTACCAGAAACTACTGTATGGTCCAAAATTCATTCGCCAAATGGCAATACAGTAGCCCCGGTACTTTGCACCTGCTGATAGGACAGCTTCCTTAGTGGTTAATCGAAGTTCGGGTACCTGACTATCAGCCGAGTAACGTCAGCCCTGATCAAACGTTTACCTCCAGCACCCTTACCAGTGACATGGCCACAAGGATAGGCATAGAAACAGAAATTTTCCGACATTTCAGGCTAGTATTTACAAAGTACTACCGAACTGGAAAGCAGATTTTTCTTCACCATTTGTCAGAAAAATCACTCATTGGAAATGAGGACTGAATGACAAAATATAAGAAGCGATAGTTACTGGAGCTGCCGATAACACACGTGCAAAGTATACTCGTGCTGACATTGAAACCAACGGCTAAATGCAGTCCGACCAGTACGATCAATATAAAGCCAATTTGATACGATCTATTACAAGTGTTGTCAAACCTACTTATTCTTAACTTAGGAAACTGTAATATTAATGATTCGTTCATGCGTGAAGTCATGGAACAGTTGACAAGCAAATGAAACTCCAATGACTAAATAATACTGTAGCTAGTTTGACCATTAATCAGCTCTTTTAACGATTTGAATTTTGTCTATATGTCTGAATACCCTATAGACCAATTTAATTATGTAGATAAATAACATGTGGTGTATATAGGTTGAGAATTGTTCTCGCTCACACATTCTCACTTTTTTACATATAAAGACGTTGATGAGGCATGTTTATCAAACAGTCATGAACGTTTGTGTGTAGAAGAAGGCTAGCTTTAGATGAAGAAATTAATATTACAATTAATCATGGAAGAACGTGAAACATTTAATAATCTTGGTCATTGCAATCGGGACATAACATTTCCGACACGTTTTATCATATTATTTTTGAAATTTCCGATAACTTAAAAATCAAATACATGAATACACAATATAGAAAAAGATCAGCTTTGGGCTATCATTTTACAAAATCCTACAGAGATTTATTTTAAATGGGCTTGCTTTTACATCGTTTATTATCAACACTTTCTTGAACTCGTTCAACTCAGAATATCTGTCGGTATTTATCAATTAGTCAGTCCGGCTTGAATATTCTGTTCTTATTCGCCAAGAAATAATCGATAGGACCGGCCGTGGCGAATTGTTTGTCGATTTTATTTATTGTCTGTTTTGAAACCAAATTCATGACAAAAAAATTGATTAGAGGAAGATCCTTGCTATAATTGCACACTGTGTCTGTATATATTGTATTATCTAGTAGAGACAATCAGCTAGATTGGGCCAGATCACTATTATTGCTATTTGCATAAACAGTAGGAAAATTTCAAAGAAGAATATTTCAGACAATTGACAGCATAGAACGATAAAATTATCGCCCTTGAAAAGTCGTCATTTTTCTATTTCTCTTTGATAAAATCAGTTTCCTTTTTTGTTCTAGACAATCGATTAGTTATTCAGTTTTGTACGAATTCCAAGAGCGATAAGAGTCTTCTATCAAGTCTGAAAGTAATACATTGTTCAACGAGCGAGATCTATTATGCACTCCTGTAAAACTTATCTATTTTACCGATCCTAGGTATAGCAATAGGACCCTCGAAAAAATCCGGGGGGTCCAACGCTTTAGAGCATAGATCACCGACTTTTCACGACAGGGTTATGGTATTTGGTGTTGATTCAAGTGAGAGCCGCATCATGCTACCTTACATCTGCAAAATACGTTTTAAAAATACAAGTGTACGTGGATGTGCTAAAGAGTGTGGTGATCCCCTGCAATCAAGTGGCCACGGAGAAATCCTGGGTAAGGCAGCAGGACGAGATGTCGGCTCACAAGTCCCAAGATACCTAGTCTATTGTTCAGAACGAGTTTTATGACGCTGTACCATTCTTTCGCTTGGTTTCTTGTTCGCCGACCTTAAACCGCTGGACTATTTCAATTAATCATACGTCGACAACATCACAAACATGACCTTCCATCGCCGTCATTAGGTGAGTACTCGCCAACTCTTGGCGGCACTCGTAAAATAACCATGTCCCATGTTTCGGGCTCGTCCCGAGGCAGAATTGATGATGAAAACATCAAAATCAATTGGATGTCAGCTCTACTATATAATCTAGATAGCGAGATTGATTTTTTCCATATGTTTTCAAATAATGCTCTAGTGTTGTTTTCTTTTAAGCGACGAATTTATCTTTCCACACTGTAGTATTTTACGATCAAAAAAGATTACTTTTAATAAAGAAACATGCACGTAAAGAGAGCGGCAATATTACGTTTTGTTAATTATGTCGGTTAGTATGTATGTATCGTCAAATAAATCCGAATATTGTGTGCTTCCATATGCTTTATAGTAAGGTTCAATACAGTTTACTCTCTTCATACACAAAAAAAAAGAAAACTTCGAAACCTTAAGTCATAAGCATACTTAATCTGGACATGTATTTGATTTGACAATGGTGTTGTTTTTAATAGAAACGACCATATATAAAAAAGACAACTTACCCCACGAAAGTTAAATTGTCGCATCAAGTAAAAGTTTGAATTAGAACGTGTTGTCCATCTCCTTATAGGTGAAAGCCTGTTATCACTGTTTGATTTTTGTAAAGCACTCAGAAGATGATACCTTAAGATATCAGCCTGCTATTTACCGTCAACACAATGAACAGTAAATCGAAAGGACTGCATTAAGAGTAACATACATTTTTACTCAAAGGTGCAAATGTACCCCTTAGATATAACATTTTAATTATTATTTCCTATAATTTCCTCTTATTTGCTTGACCCACTGTAAGGTGTGTGGCAGAGGAAAAAACGAATCCTGCTGCTTCCGCTATCTGCATATTCTAGAGGGGCCGGTTGCCCAAGGACGTCCCTTACGCTGGCACTTTTTCTAACAGATGTCACATGAAACTTAGAATGTGATTTTTATTGTTGTAACATTTTGAGAAATATTTGGAAATTTGAATAACTGAAATCGAACAACTTTGTGTATAGGTAGAATTGTATGCTATAAACGAATGTTTGTTGTATTCACTACTCTGTGTTTTATACTCTCTAACTCTATGTTTGACAGTGCATAATGTTGGTGATTGGAAAGGACGCACTTGAAACATATGATTGTATATACGAATATAAAAATCATAGTGTGCGCCGCTAACTAATAATTGTAAAGTTTAGAAAGATAAAACAAATAAAAGTAAAGATGCAATAATAATAAATAATAAATAATAATAAATAATAAAGAAAAAAACATTAAGTTAATCAAGTGATATTTTTCTGTTGACAACAGTAACCGTGCCATTTGTTATAGTAAGCACCGAGTTACGCACACGAACAATAATTGAGTTGTAAAGCATCTTTATCCCTACCAACTTCGAAAGGTGACAAAATAACCTGTATCAGCCAAACATATTCCGAAACTGACTGAACAAAGTATAAAATAAAAATGGATCAGTCTGTTCAAATACTCCCCAAATAGAGTCTGCATTTTTTTAAAATTGTTTATAAAGGCAGATTTCCACACAAGTTTCTTTTTGTTGAGTTAAATTCAGCAAAGTCTCGAGGACACACTCAGTTGATGTAGATTTTTTCTGAATCTTCTTAAATCTTGGTAAGCTACAAAAATTCTACAATGTTACGTCGGCAGTAAATGTACAGTTTATATCATATATTTCCATATATGTTGTTCAACGCTCGGGTAATTTATACCAAAATAATGTTTTTGTATAGGGTATAATTTTATTGTAGTTCTATGGAATACGGTGTTATATACATGGTGCAACGGTGAAATTGTTGCACTAAAATACATGATATCTATCTCCGTTTAATAAAAGGAACACAAAAGCCCATCTACTAGCTGGCCAGTTGTGTACAAATCCCTAGAGCGATAGGAATCTTTTACTAGGTCTGAAAGTAATGTAAGGTTTACTGGGCAAGATCGGATATGCGTTCCTGTACAACATATACCTTCTACTGAGCCTAAAAACAAGGCCATTGACAAACCCCTTGAAAAGCACATATGAACGGTTCAACGTTGACGGGAACAGCTCCACGATGTTTCCTGCTACGGTTATGGTCATTTATGTGGCTTCAATGCAGGCTATGTCATGCCACCTCACATAACCCATGTAGCTTAAAAGTCATGAACAATGTGCTAAAACTATGGTGATCGCATTGAGTAATCAATTGACCTCTGGCAGACACTGGGCGTGACATCAGGATTAGGTAAAGGTGCACATATCAAAAAAGCAGGCCGGGTTAAAAAAAAGGGATGTCACTGCTTTCCTCCTCCTCGCTCAAAACCTGCTTGAATTGTTCGTTTGATCATACGTCGAAAACATTTCTCACATGATTTCGCAAAACATCAACTCTAGTTTGATCGTCGCTATCCGCCAGGTATTCGCTGAGCTCCCACTTGCCCTACTGAAAAAGACATGCTCAAATTTCTGGACTCATATCGGGGCGGAAATTGAGGCTGACGACGGCTACATTGAAGTTAATCTAACCCTGCTACATAATCAAGTTACCTTGATTACGTAGTAGAATTTATTTTTTATATGTTTAAAATAAAGTTGTATTTTTGTTTTATTTAGGTCGAAACATGTATCGTTCAGCTGTGTATATCGTTGCCTTTTCCGAAAATCCCTTCATTACCGGGTCGTGTCAATGTCGGTATCTTTCCATCAATTTTTAGGGGGTAAACGTGATAACACGCGTGTATTTAACTATAAATCAAAGCTTGTGTTTAATTTACTATATTTTTATCCCCCGGTTTTACCCCCCCTCCCAAAGCATGTTTCCCCTAAGACGTAAACAATATTTTCAGGGACACTCTTACATGTATATGTGTGTCGAGTAAGATGACTGAGTTGCATGTTTTCTCTGCATAAACTCATTTGCTTGTTCGTAAATACAGAAAAGCAGAATGCAGTAACGTAATGGTAATGTGTAACAACCCGTGTGGCACGACTATTTCTATCTAGGCTTAATAGCAGTAAATTACAGATCTTGCTGCTTAAAGTGTGTGGCATATGATTTTAAGCCAGGCTGGTACAAGCGAAATATGTTCATTTATTAAATATAGAGGAAAACAGGAACTGGGATGTAGCAGTGTGGTGATAGGACAGCGTTTGGCTATAGATTTTCGAATATACGTACTAAAATAGAGAATAAAGTCCATGGTAGACAGGGATTATAGCCTAAGTAATTATACAGAATATTAGAGAGAATCCACATTTTTAGAGCATACTTTGCAATGCTTTTAGTTCATTTCTGCCATCTCATGCTGCCTGTAGATGTAAAGATTACGTGTTTGAAAGTTGTCACCTTGTGTTATTACTCGTAAATATGGTTGACGTAAACGTTCAAAAATATTGTAAGCGTTATCCCTACCAATGTCCAATGGGTTTTATTATAGTTTTTAAGAGATATAGCAGAGGAAAACACAACATCATTTAGAAACAAGTAGAAATTTAAAATAGCAAAAGAAAAGGGCCAACATATTAACATTAACATATAATAAATATGGCGTTAATCTGAAGAATTTTCCGTAAATGAGTTAGAGATGTAATGTAGTATAAAAAAGGGATACTACATAGTTCTTGCACTATTGTTATACTACGTCTTTAATAAAAAAAAAACATGAAAAGAAACTTAATCCGTCCACTAAAAAGTGAACTCTGGATTTATTAAAATAATTACAATACAACAATATACGATTAGTTTTTCTTTACAAAGGGCAAATGGAAAAGATAAAAAATACCAGTGATTAAAACAATACCAACACGAACCCTTTATAATATACAATGTTTTCATAAAGTTAATAGTAAACAACCATTACTATTTTTGTTTTAAACATCAGATAAAATTCAATTTCAGTCGCTAAAACATTTATTTTTGCAACATATTCAGTTAAATGCCTTCAATGTTGTGTTTATGCATACACATTGCCTATTGAATTCATACAACCCTTTCTACTAAAATTTACCCATTGATACAGGAAAGCGTAAACATGTGTACAATTTTCCCAACGCCTGAAATAAGCAGCGAAGTAATTATCGGCATCATATCTATAAGCAATGTGCAGTACATATACTGATATTATGCATATGTTTTGTCATAGGAAAGTAAGATAACATCATTTAAAACTAAGTTAATTTTAAAAAGTTGCTTAATAAAATGTCGTTTCATGTTCAACTATGTGGAAATCTGTTGTCCTTGAGGGACAAAATAGTGGTTAGGTCAGAGAACGTTTACTTTTAATAACAGTATTTAAATGGAAACACTAGTTATCTATATGGTAAATTTGTCACGTAAACTGTAACGCATGAATTTATATATTGAAAATTAATGTAATGGCGAAATATATGCTTCAACGCTTTTTAAATTTACATTTGACAAGAACAGTGTAATCTAATACTATCCTAACAAGGCCATCCGGCGTAGCTCGGGATCGTATAAGGAAATGAGAACATTTTTTTTTACATTTTTTACAATAGAGGTAGTTTTTATATCCGTCTATTATTTGGAATCTTGAAAAAATCATATATGTATGGAATAACTGTAGTTTCCCAAAGGCAGAAAATTTTCAGAACGTATGTGGAAAAACCATTTCCTTACCTAAGGTGGGTAATGTACAACACATTTAAAATTATTTACATAATTTTCTGTATATCATATGTAAGATTTTGTTTGTTTCTACATCAGATTACCGGATTTTTTACGTAAATGATATACTACCCGAATATAATACATAGTTTATGATTTTCATAACTTATGTACGTCACAGATAAGAATTTGTTTTTGTTTTTTTCATATGGATACATTACTTGCAAGTACTTTATTTTCTTGGTAGTATAATGTAGAAGTACATTTTTTAAATTTAAAAATGCAAGAATTCGATGTTTTTAAGTAATTTATTGTTGTGCAAAAGGTTCTCTGCGTCTAGAGTAAGAATTTGTTTTTTTTATCTGAGTGCTATAACAAAGAAACACCTTATTTCTAATACGTAATCATACTACTCGATTATTAAAAGTGGTTTTCGGTTTTAATAAATTTTATGTACCTATCAGGTAGAATGTTCTATGGTTTTCATATCACTACTATAGTGAAGAAGTACTGTATTTCTTTGGTATGATAATGCACAAACATCTTATTTCTTAAATATAGATTAAACTACTCGATGAGTTTACATACTTTTCGGTTGTGCAAACATTTCCCTATATCATAGTAAAAGTTCCTTTTTGCATAACGTCACATGTAAGAATTACTTTGTTTTTATAAGTGTATAATATTGTACAATTACATTATTTCTCGGGTAGGGTAGTGCACGAACACCTTTTCTGATGTTAAAATGCAAAAAAAATACTCGATACATTTATGTAATTTACTACTGTGTTAAATTTTCTGTACGCCAGGCTAAGAATTTGTTTTTTTATAAGGGTGCTATAGTAAAGAAGTACCTTATTTCTCATATGTAAGTCACACTACTCGAATATTAAACATGATTTTCGGTTTTAATAACTCAATGTATATCACAGGTTATATTTAATTTGTTTTTTCCACATGAGTACTATACTACACAAGTACCTTATTAATTTGACAGGATTTCTTGTACAAATAAATGCATTTAAAATAAGTGATTTTTACGTAATTTTTGGAATATGACACCTGTACAAATAGACAAACATATATAATATAGTAAACGCATAATGATGACTTAATTAGTATAGGAGAGAATCCAATACATACACATATATAATTATATACGCATACTAATCATTCATAATGATCGGTAAATTAGTTTAGGTGTGACTGCAATACAAAGAAATATAAAAACATATAGTTATAATTAAAATTCATAATAATCGGTTAATTAGTGTGAGTGAATTCAATACATTAAAATATATAATCATTTAAACATAATTGCAATTCATAATGTTCGGTTAATTAGTTTTGGTGTAAACCTAAGACATAAAAATATATCAACATAAATATATATATATATAAGTATGGGCACTAACAGTTGTTCTGCTTTTGTACCTGTTTATATTAATTATTTTTCATTATTTAGATCACAGTGAAAAAAATGAGCTATTGTAAATGATTTTTTAACTGATTTTTTTTTTTAAGTTTTGGTCGTTTTCTACAATGCCATGTAGAATAGCGTTGTTGTCTGATAAGTTTAATGTTATGAGATATTTACCAAACGTGAGAAGATTTATAAATGTTTATGAATATTTTAATGAGTATATTTTCCCCTTCCTTGTTTGGGGGGATGCCTATTATATTGTCACTGAATATTGTTGTTCTTAGCTTTTAGATTTTTTCTCCCTTATTCCTGTATTTGTTTATTTTTACTAGTGCTTGGTCATATAGGTGTTTCTCTGTGTGCGTGTTTGGGTGTGGGGGGTGTAAGGATGTCTGTGTGTTTCATTTATTGGTTTGTGAAATGTGACATATGTTATATAGTTTCAGTAAATTTGTCTAGAATTCGTTGTTTGATAGGTGTTTGTCCTTGAATTTGATTTTTAGATTTAAATTTATTTCTATTGTTTATATACCTTTGTTTTTGTCTCTTGGGGCATTCATAATATTTATAATTGGACAATAATGTTGATTGATATAAAAAAACGACATCAATAGATTAAATTGGGTTATTGCTTAGATTCTCTGTTTTGTCTCCTCACGTTGGCACGCCTAGACCCAATGTGTCGTTTCGTGTGGTGAAGCATTTTTCCACAAAACAAGGCACTGTGGATACGCACAACAACAATGATAATAATAATAATAATTGTTTTACTCAGAAAGAATTTCATTTACACTGAACGACGGTAGTGGAGGTGTTTATTGTGCCAGTACAGATGAAATACTGTGATTCTAATTGTTATTTTTTGTGTTGTGTTTCGTGTAGTATAGTAAAGTTGGTATTGTTTAATTTGGTACATTACAGATTGAAGAAATTGTGCCTGTATGTGTGGCCGTACGTGTGTGTGTGTGTGTGCATGTGTGTGTTTAATGTGTGGTTTCTGATTGATAGGTGGGTGTGTATAAATGCATATGCACCTGTATGTAAGTGGGTTATGCACTTCGTTGTTGGTGTGTGGATATTAAGCTTTGTTCAATTTTAGAGTGACTCTTGTTAAATGTTTTTCCTATGTAATTAAGTACAAGTAATTGTCTGTGTTGAAGATATCCATCATTTTGAATTTTTTTACACACCATCTATGAAAGTTGTATGTAGTCTGCAAATGTTCAGGTTGCTTTCATGTAAAGTCCATCTATTTTTGTGTTTGTTGATAGCGGCTGTGACATCATCGTTGCATACTGTGCATCTTAGTGCATACACTACGTTTCTGAAAACGCAATTCATATTTTTATTATAAACGTGTGTGTAAGGTTTTCGAATTGTACGCCTTTGCATTATATTTTTGTGTCACAAGCACCACCTTGCAATCTGTACCATTCTGTAACCCTTTTTTCTGTGTTCGATAAGTTTCGAAGAAATTAGAAGGTATTTTACGCGTTCGTTTTTGTTATTTTTGTTTTATATATTTTGTTAAATTTACTGTTCTGACTGAGAATGGTAATTTTTTTTGCAATTATTTCTGTTAATAGTTCAGTATTATCTGCACATTGCTTCGAGATTTCTCCTAGAATGTGATCTTTGTTGTAATTTTTGTGTGATTGGAAAAAATATGTCCCTTTCGTTTACCAACTCAAACAGACCATAAAAAATAGTTTTCCGCCTGTTTTACCTCGTCTTATTCTCATAACAACACTTGCATGTTTCCCGTTCGAAAATGACAAGTCGCACCGTAATAAACTGAGTAATATCTCATATATATATATGCTCGATAAGTTTCGATGAAATTAGAAGGTATTTTACGAGTTCGTTTTTGTTATTTTTGTTTTATATATTTTGTTAAATTTACTGTTCTGACTGAGAATGGTAATTTTTTTTGCAATTATTTCTGTTAATAGTTCAGTATTATCTGCACATTGCTTCGAGATTTCTCCTAGAATATGATCTTTGTTGTAATTTTTGTGTGATTGGAAAAAATATGTCCCTTTCGTTTACCAACTCAAACAGACCATAAAAAATAGTTTTCCGCCTGTTTTACCTCGTCTTATTCTCATAACAACACTTGCATGTTTCCCGTTCGAAAATGACAAGTCGCACCGTAATAAACTGAGTAATATCTCATATATATATATATATATATATATATATATATATATATATATATATATATATATATATATATATATATATATATATGTATATATATATGTATATATATATGTATATATATATGTATATATATATATATATATATATATATATATATATATATATATATTATTCTGATTGAAGAAATTCCCCTTTGGACCAAATTCCGGTAGCTTTGCAATAACAGATACCACATACAGATTTATTATAACTAAACATTTGCCCACCGCCTTAAGTACGTTTTGAACGTCGTTATGAACACGGTTATTCGTTATAATAAAGAACCATTTTATTGCTACGAGTGACACCACCACGTCTCCTAAGATCTCTATAAAGGAAGTAGTTCGATATTCTTCCCTCAACTTTAAAAGTCCTCAAACTCTCTCAGTAAGGACCGGGTAAATACATAACCATTATAACTACATTGATCGGCCATCTTTATTAACTGGATTAAACACTCAGACAACTACAAACACAATCGTACTTCACTTTTTGAGAAAAAAAAGTGTTACCCAATTACATCCCGCCTATTCTCATTGGCTTCAACCATTAATTTCTATTATTCCGGATTGTAGAGCAACATAAAATAACGGGCATCGCAGCCCTTAATCAATATAGCCAATCAATCACAACGCATCATTTAAATAATTTACACATTACAATCGTCGCTTTTTATTTATTTTACATATTTATTTTCAGATTTACTTACAAGTTACACATACGAGTACGCATTGTAAAGATTAACACTGTTACATTAAACAAAACAAAAAAAAACGTCGGTCTTTTTTTATATCATATCCGGTCCAAAAGACATATATTGACCGATGCTAAAATAAACCGATCTTTTTATATCATTTATACTTTACTATCTCCGTTTTACGATATATTTTATAATAATGTTTACAAAAAATCACATATAGCATTTACTTAAAAGTTACACATGTCATTACGCAAGATCTGGATTAACATTATTTATACATTCTTATATTTAAAAAAAATGTATCAGCTTTCTGGATATCATGTGCGATGTGCACATCTTAAATTAACGGATGCTAAAATTAACTGACCTTTTAAAACCTTCTAACACCCGAAAGTATCCTGTACCTCTACAAAGCCACTATTCGCCCATATATGGAGTATTGCTGCCATATTTGGGCTGGTGCATCGGCTACTGGTCTCTCGCTCCTGGACAGGGTTCAAAAGGGAGTAGCAAATCTGATAGGCCCTAAACTGGCATCTAAGCTTCAGCCTCTGTCCCATCGTCGAAACGTTACATCCCTCTGCCTGTTCTACAAGTATTTTAATAGTGAATGATCTGATGAACTGCAAGCACTTGTGCCCCCACGACGTAACCCCCCTCGACAGACCCGATAAGCTGCAAAATCCCACCCCCACACTGTAGAGATCCCTAGATGTAAAAGATATTTCTACTCCAGTAGTTTCTTCCCCAGAACTGCTAGACTTTGGAATTCCATTCCAGGTCACTGCTTCCCCAACTGTACTGACATTCATAAGTTCAAGTGCAACGTGAACCAACATCTCGCTGCCCAAATCCGTACATACTACCCCAGTAGATGTTTCCTCTGATAGTAGCCCCCTACACCAAAGTGGCAATGTGCCTTGTTTGGGGTGAAAATGTAATAATAATAAAAAAAATTTAAAAAATGGCGAAAATATTTCTCTAGTTCTTCGATTGCATCGTTCGAAAGCATCGGGAGCATTACTAACAAGACAACATGTTGATTCATCTAACCAGAACACATTCCTGAACCAGTTTGTATCGTTCTGGCCATAACATGAGAAAACTCTCTTTCTATGATTGTTCTTCTTAGAAAAAATTCTTCTTTTCACACTTTTTGAGGAAAATGCCATTTCTATCATTCGTTAGATATTGTACATTTAGAAAGAGAATTTCCAGCCCGTGGTATGAAATCTTTGCTATGGTCAACATAAGTTTTCTTCCGAGCCTCCAAACAGTTAAAATGGCAACCAAGATCCAGATCTTCATTTTTCCTAGGGTTCGACCTAAAAGATTTGATCAATTCGCTTCACTTCAGAAAATGATGTTTTCACATTTTCTTTTCTTAAAATATGAAAATTAGATTGTAAGTCATTTACAACTGCCTTAATCCTGCAAGTCCGTGTTTATATCCTCCCCAAGATCCGGTCTTACCATAATAGGATTATTTTTCACTTAGTATTATATGCGATAGTAATAAAAATCTGCACAATAGAACTTTTCCGTAAAATTAACAAAAAAAATCATAGAAAAATATTGAAAAGTCGATTGCTTCCTTCTTTCACTGTTGGCCTATTTGTTTTGCTCATGAATATATATATATATATATATATATATATAAATATATATATATATATATATATTAAATGTTACCTTTTTCTTATCTGGAATGTTCAGTCTGTTATTAATTGATTAACGTGATTTTCTTTTTTAAATATATAAATAGTGGAATTAAAAGAGGAAGGGCTTTGGCATAAACGTTAGCAGGTCTCTTAATCTACGAGAGTTGCTGTAGCCACCTACTTCAAACTGGATCAGTGCCTAGATAAGGTGGATTAAGCAAAAAATATATGTTTTTTACTTTCAAATTTGTAAAAACACTACCCCGTATTATATAAAGCACATTTTCACACTATGAGCCTAAATTACTTCCAGATAAATTATAGTTTCCATTACTTTTCAGTCAGTTTGGATTTGATTAGATTTACGACAGTTTTTTTCAATTTCCTTTGTCGATTAAATAATTTACGCCGCTAAAGTGTTAATTCCTCCATTTTATTAATGGTTAGGTATATGCTTATTGGTTATATATCGGCATTTGTTTATATTTTTCTCAGTAATATTGTTTTTAGTTAGTACTCTTTTCAGGATAATATTTCCACACTGCTAAGGGATTAACTGTTTTAGTTACATGTTAATGTTACCAAAAAGTACATATTTTCTCTTAAAAATATTAATTTTAATTAACATAAACTATGCAGTATGAGACCATCTATTTTTACATTATCGAAGACAAACGGTTTCCGAGATATAATGATATGCATTATTCAGAGTAGTTCTCTGTTCTAGGCACGTGCGATACAAACTGTACTTCTCTCTGAACGATGCTGCCACCCACACCATTTTATTTTGTTTATTTTTCTGCGGGTGGGTACGTGGCCAACATATATCAAGGTTGTACTTAAGGGCAAATATCTGGAGAGCCTCCTTCTCCCAAAATGTGGTATTTACTCAAGAACCGTTCTAACCATTGAGAGGTTTTTTGTCTGAATT
>NC_136508.1:12572902-12752902 GCF_053919585.1 Euprymna scolopes
TTCCTGGGTTACGATCGTTTTTCTTGGAAATCTAATCTCTGATGGAGTCGCCTGTCTTTCGAATTAAAACTTCCACGACGTTTTCCAAGATAGAAAAAGAAACTCGCTCAGGATTGTCCGCCAAAAGCTTAATCAAGGTAAAGAGTAGGGCATACTCTGAAATGGAAGAAATAACACTTCGACAATTGGCATAAATAATACTTATACGTAAAACAGACATAATAAAAAAGCAAGCTCAATAAACCTGTAGTCCGTGAGCCAGCCGCTCTGTGTCCTTGACTTCATTGTGGATCAATATGCATTAAGAGGAGAAAAGTGCGAAGCCCTTTTCGGGAGCGGGGCACAGAGGAAGGAACCAACCGTAAGGACCTAACGCGATATTGAATGGCTGATTATTTCTCACCACAAGCTAGAACAAATGCCATTATTTTGTTCATAAACCTTTGTCTTCGTCGTTATTTCAAAAATGCAAGGCGTGCTTTCTATTATTATATAACATAACGCTATTCCATCGTCTTTATTATTACACTTTGTCTAAACTCTTTCCAAAGTGGCGTCTGTACCCTCACCAATAATTGATATTTTCTCTGTGTTTAAAAGGAACTCGCTACGTTTTTCATTATAGCAGCGCCCTATGAAGAAAATGTACAAGTATTTGTCTTATCCTCAACTTCCTAGTCGTCCCTGTGTAACTCGTAATATAAACGGCGTCACGTTCTCCGTTATTCGTCCTCCGTTATATGATGTTTTATTGAAACACCACCATACAGCACACACACCTTAATAGCATAAATTTACGAAGTCGCAAACGTTATTCTGACCTTAGCGGTTACACTTATTCAAAATCAGAAGGGACACATAGCTGCTAAAAATTATATAATAGGAATGCGCACACTAACACACATTCGTAGGAACGTACATACATACAGACGCAAACCGTTTATACATACATATTTATTCAATAAAATGCTGACGCAATTTCACATCCATTCGTAACTTATTATTTTCAGAACGTTTTATAAATAAAATTTTCAAAATAGAATGCACAATGAAAACAATATTATATTGTGTAGAAGGTGGCAATGGCGACAAAACACACGTGGCATGTTTTCGGTTTAAAATATGTACGATTATATGTCCTATTCGTTTTATATTTAATGTGTTTTGACATAAAATAATGGTTTGTACCTATTTAAATATATTACTCTTAACAGGGGGAAATATGCGTTCTGATCCTAATAGTATGTTGCAAATATTTTTACGCCGGTCTGCAGAGGACATTCACAGTTTTTACGCTGAGAATATCAACGAGTATAAATGTATTATATAAGAATTACAGATGTTATGTAGTAGCAGTATATGCATATGTATATGCTATGTAGTGTTTTTAATATGTGTTATAGACATGTTGCTATATATAATATCTGCATATATTGATAATTATATATATATATGTATGCATATATATATATATATATATATATGTATATATATATATATACAAAGAAATATTGATAGAGAAGAACATAGTGAAAGAGTGTGATCAGTTTGAATATATAGATAGGGGGAAGATCGGATGAGCGGTATACAGATGTTTATAAGGTACATACGTCATAAATCATACACAAATCTAGTCCTCGATAATTATTGTAAGATATAATACAGAGGTACTTTAAGTTGTTATATACTAATAATTGTAAGTTTCATTTTGAACAAATATAAAAAAGAAAAATCACGATATCTGGTGTCCACAAAATTAGTTTTGTTTTTCTTCTTTGAAATATAACTTTATACTCGTATGTACGCATAGCAGCACCTTCCACCCCGTTATCGCAAATACGCTGGTAATGGCACCACTTATGAAATGTAAACATAATCAATTTATCTATGTATTTTTTTAGAGATAAGAGCAATTATTTTTCTTATTCGTAATATGGAAGAATAACAAAAGAAGCTACAGAGACGTACGCATACGGATACACTTATAAAACAAAAAAAATAAACACGTAAAACATTTTTGCTGAGACTCGTACTAATAGAAATATATTATTTATATTTCCAAAAAGCCTACCCGAATGATATATATCCTGGCGCATCAATGTTGATATGACTTGCTAGGATGCTTTGAAAGACACTGTTTGAAAGTATCGTTTTTGAAGATGTGAACTGAAGATTTCACAACAAGATTAACTCGTGGCAGTAATAGAAAGCAAACAAAACACAGTGAAAATAAGAAAGAGACGATAAGTCATGAAAATAATTGTATGGGAAAAAGATAAAAACGAAGAAATAAGAAATCGATTGCGCCTGGGAACAAACAAACATTCGTCTGGCCTTGTGATTATAGAAATGAAGTTTGATCGGTAGAAGATTTACTTGAGGTTCATGGAAGATTCTCAAGTTAAGGGAAGCCGAGTACTTGTTTTTTGTCGTACGCTTTGAAGTCTCTTGGGAAAAGTCAGCAAGGCAGAGATGAGAACTAATCTATAGATGCGCACACGGGAAAAAAAGAATAATCAAATAATAACTATATATATATATATATATATATATATATATATATATATATATATATATATATATATAAGTATATATGTGTGTATATGTATATATATAACAATTCAACTATATATTGCACAGAAGTTTAAGTGTACATTATATATATGCATATACTCGTGTACACACACACCCACTTACATATATATATATATATATATATATATATATATATGTACTTGTGTGTACACACATATTTATATTATCTATACGAAACTGAAACGTGCATAAAAGTAAAACTACACTATCTCACTGTCTCTCTGTATATATATATATATATATATATATATATATATATATATATATATTAGACTACACACATGTGTATATATATATGTGTGTATGTGTGTTTGTGTGTGTGTGTATAAATATTTATATAAATATTCAAATATATAATGCAATTATGAAAAGAAGACGAACATTAACGATTAAAATGTTTGAAATACAGTCAACGTTTAAAAAAATCTTAACGGGGTGAGGACAATGAAAAAAGGGAAGAATAAAAATGAAATGTCTGCTGACCGGTTTAGCCCTTGTTTTTTCAAATATTTGTTGGTGGATATCAGAGCGAAAAAAAAAACAAGAATGGGGATCAAAACTATGTACACATAAAAATAACGTTGCGTTACGTTATGTATGGGGAAAAAAGAGGAGACTATTGAAATACACAGCCTTTTTATTACTCGAACATCCCAGGGATTCATCACATTCAAACGCGAGAACCATTCCTTCTGCTTACACAGGGGACGCCTTCTCAACCGAACGTGAGTAGTCTCCAAGATCTTTAAATGAAATAATATCTGAGCACGACTAAGGTTTGAGGAAGAATCCGTGTTAAAGTTAGCTTCACAAGACGGGTTTTTTTGTTAAGGTGGTCAGTAATTGAAGACGTGTTTGGATTGGCAATTGTGTCTGTTGTTTGGTATGTTACATTTCTGATTTTGGTAGGTAGGTGTTGTTGGAATCTTCCATCCAATCCTTTGTTGTTCGACCCACATAGTTTGCACTGCAACTACATTCAAAATTGTAAATTACATTATTATTATTAATATTATTATTATTATTATTATTATTATTATTATTATTATAATGGTGATAGACCATCTTTTCGAGAAGATGGCATTAATATTATTCGTAGAGAACACACCACATACATTTGCAGAAAAATAACTAATTCGCATTAGTTGAGCTAGCTTTGCGAATTTTTCACATCCTGTTCCCACCCTGTGTAAACGCAGATATACTGGGCATTTATTAATCTTTGTAATGTTAGTTACAGACGACTCTGCTATTTTCCTTTGTCTAACTGACCTAATCATATCCAAAGTGTACTCATTTTTAGAGAGGTTCTCATTAATTATCTTTTATTCGTCATTGACTTTTGATTTTTAGCATGATTATTAGGGCACGATATGTTCGGGTCCAAATTAAATTCATCTTAAGTTATCGAGGAAAACTGAATCCAAGCGTGTATAAAATTCAGTACATATTGGTTTACGGTATATTGATGAAATATAACTGGATGGTCTTGTCGTTATCAATATATTGAGGAAAGTTGTGGAAGAATACACCCTCTTTCACAAGTGTACGGTAACGATGTATGCATGTTATTTAGTAAGGATAAAAAACATCCTATGTTTGGTTATTGAAGAGGTAAAATGCGTCCTCCACATAGCGAAAAAATATACAAATGTTCCATAGGCGCAGATAGCAATTACTCTTCATGAAAAGCTACGAAAATAATCGGCATTTTCGGACCCAAACCCGGGACCATCGACAAAACTTATTTCATTCGTTGAAACTGAATTCAGTAGATGTAGTCGTACTTTTTATCAGCTCAACGAATATGCTTTAGAAATGGGAGGAGGTTATATCTGACTACGATATAAGAAATATATATATATATATATATATATATATATGCATATATATATTATGTATATATATATATATATTATTTGTATTCACTAGAGAAATTATTAAATACATACAGACACCAGTGTGTTATCCTTTCATGAATCTTGAGTGCCGGGTGTCATGATTATCAGCGGTCGATAGATTCGGACCAGGCGACGAAGCCATCTCTGGCCTAATTAGCAAGGGCCGTATCTATTCGCTGACCGTTAACCGTGTGAACTAACGTAGCAATTTACAATTGTATTTTAAATGTGTTTACGTCACTCAAAGTGATCTAATGATTATAAGATGATCTGCGCATATTATATATATATATATATATATATATATATATATATATATATATATATATATATATATATATATATATATATATATATATATATGGGAGGTGTTTGTATACTCGTAGTTACACACACATATTATCTAAAAAACGGAAAGATTTTTAATTGTAAAACTTCCATATCTTTCTATCTTTCTATCTTTATCTCTTTATATATATATATATATATATATATATATATATAAACATGTATATATATACATAAAATGATCATTTTATAAATATTTTAATGTATATGTACATATAGATTCATTCATATAACAACAGATATACACAAATATTCCTTTTATTTTGTAGATTTCTCTATTCATATTATTTTAATATATTATACATATATTACATATGTACATCAATAAGTAAAGACTATAATAAAAATCCGCAAAATATTTGGAAAAAAAGACTCAAGCAGAAAATTACATAATTTTTATGTAATGGCATAATTTATATTAAGAACACAACATTTTATTCAGTAAATACAATTTCAATAAATTGAATGGTAGTGTTGATATCACATATAATTCTATTCTTTATACTATCAATTTAAACCATGGTCATCATTGAGAGTAGAGTGTACAGAACTTACTTGTTTTTTGATTGATTATATGTAACATATTTTCTAAATCGATTAGCCAGTGATGACGGACATAGTTGTTACTAGTATAAGAGTAAACTCGTCTACTTTATGCTGTCAGTTATGTAAGACTTGATATAATGAGTCCTGTTACAACAATATATTGTTTGCGCACTTCTTAAAATCAAATAAAAATAATTTCCAATATATATATATATATATATATATATATATATATATATATATATATATATATATATATATATATATAAAGTGAGGATACTAAGCAGAAAAGATATCATTATTTTAAAACACATTTTTACCATATGCAGGAAAAGATTTTGTAAATAATCCTTTCGTCAAGTAATAATTTACGAAACGTAACATCCCATAGATCTTAAATGGCATTTCAAAATAATACGAAAAAAATATTGCGTTACCAAATCTATATAAGCACCGCACATTCATTGATAATTGTATTGATTATATTGAAGTAATGTTTTACAATTTAACTGTATAATTGACTATTTACAACGAAATTGCCATTGTGTAAAGAAAACAACGAACTGCCATCTCCATAATAGCATGGGGAGTAGAGAAAGGTCCTTTATATTTTCTACATAAAAAAGTATTTAAACAATGATAACGTAAAACTTACATTTAAAACATTGAAATTTAATTGTTTTTCTCTGAGTAATAATCTAATTATAACCATTTACACATTTCAAAAATGTCTACTCTATAATATAATGTTATATACATATATATAATTATATATATATATATATATATATACCTTTACGTATATATATATATATATATATATATATATATATATATATATATATATATATATATATATTCACAAAAACGTTCTTAAATAATTGAAGTGTTATCTTGAAACACTTCTTGTTTTGTGCTGAATATTTTAATCTCAGTAATTACAAATCGCATTTTTTGGGGAACAGTAAAATAATAGTATGTTAAAAATGTTCGGCAAAATGTAGATTTGTACAATCGAGATGCAACCATATAGTTCCTCTATTTTGTTTCATCGAAAATACTACGAGTAATATGAGCTAATTCCTGATGTATCTGAAATAATTAGTCAGAAAGAAATATTGCAGTGCTATGGCTTTCTCAAATGCGATACGAATATTTGATAAAAACATTTTTTTTTAAAATGGCCGTTTAATAAACGGTAAAACAAATATATGGCATGTAAGGAATTACTAAATTTCCAAATCTATCGAACCGATGGAAAAGTCATGAAATTAATTTCGAAAAAAAAAAGCTACTATTTTATAGTTTTCCTTAATTTAACGCTGCATCCAAATGTTAATTAATTCTAAGTATAATTTTCTTAAAGTTAAATTTTTCTTATTTAAATTTAATACGGCTAGTGAGTAAAATTCTGTTTTATCCGTAGATAAATTTATTTATTTATTATTAGTAACAGCACATTTTAGTATCTGTTCTGAGACTACGCCATCTTTTCCGTCCTCATTTAGTGGAGGCAAAATATCTTTGTTGACTTGTTTTCCTTAGTAAATAAACATTTTAAAATAAGTTAAATCAGTAACAACTTAGCAAGTCCAGTATAACATCGATTTTGCCTCTTTTAAAACAAAAATAAACAAGTACACACATTAAAAACTTATGAGGTCTGTAATTTCATTTTTAATATGAATCAACGCTTTAAAATAAGTTGAACCACTAAGAATTTAGCAATCTAGGAAGAAAACGAACGGTTAGTAATTGCTTTTTTTTCTTTTATAAAACCACAGTGATTTACTAAATATATTTTTAAAACATATAAGGTTGGTATTCTCTTAAAAACAATATCTCCTGCAAGAATTGCCCTAAAATATTCGAATGCAATTTTTTGGTATCACGTTATTTGTAACTAGCGTTGTCATGTGCAATTTAACTATCACGATATTGGGTTTTTATCAAATTGTATTTTTTTTATTCAATTGTAAGGTGAAAGCACAGATCGCAATACTTGACATGCTAATCTTGCCGAAAAGATGGTCAATCAAGACCAAAATACTCATCAGGCAACTTAATAATGGGTGTCTTCCTCTGAAGGAACCCAGTTCTTAAATGAAAGCTGGGAATTCTATTTGTTTAACATATAAACCATATTTAATTTAGGGGTGAAGATGGGGGTATGTGGCATTAAAATTCAAACATTGAAAATAAATGCAGAAAAAAGGATAAAGAAAATCAAAAGAGGAGAAGAGGCGGAAAAGAAGAATCCAGTGTAATCAAGATTGCCAATAAAAGTTGTTTGGAAAGGAGTTGTTATTTTAATCATCAAAAAGGAATATGCAGATAATTTTAGATGCAATAACTATATCTAAACATTAAACTCCCTTGCAGAAGAAACTTCATTTTCGGGTCTAAAAAACGATGTTAAAAAAGAGAATGAAACAGCAACAACACTAAACTTTTGAACGAGTTCACAGTCAATGCTTTTAACGACTAACATATCCAATACGAAGTTTGTCTTTCTCTCTCTCTCTCTCTCTCTCTCTCTCTCTCTCTCTCTCTCTCTATGTCTCTCTCAATATATATATATATAAATATCTCTCTCTCTCTCTCTCTCTCTCTATATATATATATATATATATATATATATATATATATATATATATATATATATATATATATATCATCACTCAATGAGGAAAACTTCCATTGATTTTACCGCTGCCTGAGTTATTCCCTGCGTCGGTGAGCCTATTTGGTGTCTCAGTTCTTTCCTCCATCGCGTTATAAGTGTTTTCTTTGGCATGTTTTGTTCACGAGGTATCTGTTCTGCTGTCCTGATGTAACATAAGTTGTCATATTCGCTTGTTTTGTGCCTGCTTGTCTGTGTGTATATGTTTTGAATGCATTATTGACGTCAATACCTCTTGTTTATGGCGGATGTGGATGCTTATCTTTCTATGTTGTAGAGTGACCCTGACATCTATTTATCTATCTATCTATCTATATCTCTCTTCCTATATATATATATATATATATATATATATATATATATATATATATATATATATATATGCATTAAATACCTTCGAAAATAATTTAAACAAGATGGTCATGGATATAAAATACTATGAGACGGAAGTGATTTTGAAAAATGTGGAGGAAGTACTTTTTTTTTTAAATATCAAGGTGCAAGCAACATAATGAGGTGGATAAAAATCAAAACTGTTATTATTAATCTAAGTCATAAATTAAAAATTAGACCTAAATATTACAATTTTTTACAAAAAAACTCATGTGTCGTTAGTGATAACATAGAAACAAGTGAAAAATAACAGGATAATGTAATCCTCAATGACAACACATATTTTTCATCAATGCAAAAAAACGCTACAATTTTAGTTGCATTAGTAAATGTTAATGTTATCTTACACAGATTTGTATCACATATTCTGTTATGTATTTCGGAAAAATCAGCGCATATAAATACCTTTCCATTAGTAAATTCTCTAATTCTCTACCGGTTAAACAATCAATAATAAAAAAATAAGATATCTGGCACAAAAAAGTTGTCAATCAAAATTATAATGATAGGATATCAGTAGATATGTTAAATAGCACTAGTGACAAAAAAAAAACTTGGACACTAATTTTAACCGGAAAATTAAAAAAATCAATAAAAAAACGTTGCCTCTGCTTTCCCTGGCTGAATGAAACACTATTTTTCACCAAATGAAAAAATAATAATAATAAAGAAAGCAGGAAGTGTATCAATTAATGATGCGCATATCAAAAAGAAAAAAAAACAACATAACTTATGTTTCCTTATGAAGATTCTTCACTTTCAAACAGTTACATTTTAGAGTTTGCATTCCATGTTAACAGTGCTTATATACAGTAGTTTTTTTTTCATCATATATGGTTTGTATTTATTTTTGTATTTGCTGTGTCTGTGTTTTGCAAGGATTTTTACATTCTGACAGATTGCGGCATTTTACATATTGCGCATGCTTCAGAGGCGTTATATGGTCGTTGTTTTGTCATCGATGTAACTTCCAGATGCTTGTTTCACTTACCTATAGTATATTAAAATCTATTAATTGTGTGTTATTCTAATGCAATTAAGGCTGGAAAATGCATGATTTTTATTACTAGGGCTAGTGCCTTGATTGTTTGTAAATAAATATATAGTCTTATTATATAATTCCTGTAACTTGAGGGATACGTGTTCATCTTATAGATTTTTTTTACTCTAGTAATAATGTATGGTGTATGTATATCATAATTGTAATCGGGTGGTGGTAATCTCTGTTTAGTTGCATGCGTTTAAGTTAGGCATCATACAATATATTTGTTGGCCAACAATATAATTAGGAAATCAATGGTTTATTTGTACTTGTTTTATATTTTTCTCTTGAGGAGTAGTTGTTTATGAGAAGATCATATTAGTTTACCCTGGTTAAACATGTTTTCATTTTATAACTGTGCGTAACAGCGCTCTTTAAATAGAAGATAATTATCTCGGCCATCAGATTTTTAAGAGCTGAATGCTTTCCAAGCGATTTTTTAAACATGTCGAAAAATGAAATGTTCAATTTACGTTAGGTTCGGCACTGAACTTTAGCATAGAGAGTTTTTTAATGCCCAAAAAGTTTGAATGTCTTTAGTATTTTCGGCTAGAATAATGTCTCTCACAATAAAGAGTTTACTAGTGAGTTTCAATATTATATTTATTGATCGCTCAGGAAATATTATTTAAAGATGGGTCTGAGATCCGATCCAATAGAGATCCCATTAATTTTAGGTGAAGATGTATCCTTTTCGGTCAGATAAATGCACACAGGATTATAGTGCAAAATGATACTAACTACTTTTTTTAAATCACACTTAATAGAGGAATAGAAGCGTAGGGGTATATATTATGTAGAAGTATGTTTACATTTTATGATGGCTACATTTGTTAATACCCTTTTTACATCAAGGCAATCGGTGATTTATTGTAAGGATCTTTTAGTTTCAGAATTTTAGAACGCTCTGCTGTTAATTCACTAGGTAAGCATTGACTACTTAGCCATTAAACATTTTGTAAAAATATAATAGCGTTGTGATATGATAGGTCAAAGGAGAAAGTTGAATTAATGTATTAAACCGTTTCCATAGGGTTTATAAAAATCGATAACGTAAGGACAGTGCTTATAAATGATTTGGGTATTGTATGGAAGAATAAGCTTTGATACTTCTGTCTTTCGATGAACGTTCGTTTGTTATTGATATTTTAGAATTTTCTCTTTGTGTTTTAGGCACACCTATTGAGCAATACATATCTGTTTGTAATGTCGGCTTTATTTGTGATTCGTTATACAAGAGTTGAAGAATGGAGCATTCGAGATCCATCTATATTAGTATTTAAGTAAGAATGTGATGTTTGCTTGTCGTCATAACTCCTTTTACAGCATTGTGTTTTGTAGACGACCAACATCTGGGTGGGATGTCACTTTGATTTCTATTTCAAGATGTATATTTTTCATCAATCATTCTGCTTGCGCTGCTTTGTCTTAGAACACGATCCACACACACAACCATCACACACACACACACAAATACACACCCACATATATATAAATATATATATACATATATATGTATATAAATCTTTATATAAATGTATATATATGTATATGTCCGCTTTTCATGTAAGTATAAAAACAGAGAGATTTAGTTAAAATGAAAATGAAAAAGTATAGACGAAATTCGAACCTCGTAATTTAGGTTTAGAAATAGATTACGAGAGAGAATTAACATTGGAATGTGAAAACAAACCATTGTTTAGCTTAGAGATTAAATAGTTTCAAGAAAATAATGTGCGTTGTCAATTCTGTTATGAAAAATTCAATTGAGGAATGCAACTACAAGATAATTTAATAAGCATGTTTTTTAACATATTGGAAATATAGCTTACTGGGAATATAGGTTAAACTTCCTTTTGTAAACAAAGGAAAAAGTTTTGGGCATGCATTTTCAGAACACGTGAAAGAAGACACATGTTTTAACATGTGTATGACGTCGTGAGAAAAGGGGAAGTTCTCGATATAGAGACACTTTAGAGAAACTGGAGGGAGAGTCAGAGAGGGAGCTTGAGGACGACAGACAATAGTCTACAGTTGGAGTTCGAACGGCTAGAAGCGAGACGGTCACTTTTGAAACATAATATGTGAAGCTTTGAATTCTTGATGATGAAAACCACGACCGGTCGGGAGAAAAAATAAACCCATCATGTGTTTTTATAAACGTCGTCTTTGTGTTGTAATTCTACCAAAAGGTAAAATGAAAATTGTTATTATATGTCTTGCATATCATGTGTTTTAAAATGTCTTTACATACACATCATACATACACAATGTGAACACTAAGACTGTCTCCTCCCTCTAGGAGCTTCTATTACACATCTAAGTATGAACATTTAATATATATGAATCCCGTCATAACACGAACAATCTCTCTTACTACAACATCTCTCTGTCTCTCTAAGTCTCTAAGAACACCTTTTAACAACAGAACGAGCAATAGCAATAATAATTATATAACAGTCTTACCAATGTTAATACAAAAGTGTTTATTATATACACCCCCACATACATATATATATACACACACACACACACACACACACACACACATATATATATATATATATATATATATATATATATATATATATATATATATATATATATATATATATATATATATATACAGCGTATTGAATTTCCAGCTACGGTATAACTGGAAATGTTTTCTCAATCATTAAATCTTTTCTCTCCGATAGGCTCATAAGAGTAGTGGTAGAGGGTCAAAAATCGGAGGCCTGCAATATAAATGCTGGAGTCCCTCAGCGGTCAATCCTGGGCTCAACTCTCTTCCTGATCTACATCAATGACCTCCCTAAACACATACTTAAATCATTCGTTGACATCTATGCGGATGACACGACCATCTACGGCAACACATCAAAGGCTGTAAATGACGAAGTTCTCTCTGATTCTCTCTCCTCTGATCTCGAGCGCGTGGGTCAGTGGGGGAAGATGTGGCTAGTAACCTTTAATGCATCCAAAACCAAACTACTATCCTTACATCATCAACGCTCTGATACCCAGCTGGCATCAATTGTGATGGATGGCTCTCGTCTGGGTGAGGCCCCGTGTTTTGACAAGCTTCTGGGTTTGACCTTTACTCCTGATCTGAAATGGAACACGTACATCAAGTCTGTTGCCAAGGTCGCTGGAAAGATGGTGGGATCCTTCTACCGCTCCAGAAGATATCTTACTACTGGTGCAATTCTCTATCTATACAAAAGCCAAGTACGGCCAAGGATGGAATACTGTTGTAATATCTGGGCAGGAGCTGCTAAAAACAGCCTATCATGCCTTGACAGAGTACAAAATAGATTTCGTGGTTTAGTGGGGGATGCCCTTTTCTCTACCCTGCAACCCCTCTCCCACAGAAGAGACGTTGCGAGCCTGTCCTTGTGTTATCGTTATTTTCATGGCAGGGGCTCGTCTGAACTCCAATCCCTGGCCCCCCCTCGCCAATCTTTCACGAAAAACACCCGTCTAGCTGAATCCACTGTGAAAAAATTCCTCCACTCTATATCTGTGCCTAAATCAAAACGCGGATTTCATGAACAAAGCTTTTTTCTTAGAACAGCACGCCTGTTGAACTCTGTTCCGTCTGCCTGCTTCCCTCCGGACTACAACTTGGATGTCTTCAAGTCTAATGTTAACAAATTCCTAATGAACCGCCCCCTTAAGTAAACACTTCATACAATCTCCTCACTAATGTAATGTACTTGCAATAACTCTTATCACTGAGTGGCTTCCGGGCCTTGATAAGTGGTGATCTCTGTGTAAAAAAAAAAAATCCGTCATAATCTATTTACTCCATCAAACATCCAGTTAATTTAAATTTGATGATTACTTATTTTAAACTATATAAGCAATATATGGCGAAGACAATGACACATATTTTATTATCTTTTATTTTTCGGACGAATCGTGTCCAGTTTCCAAAATATATATGTTTTATAGAAGTCTTTTTTAAAGATACATGTAAATAGGTTTTGTACAACCCTCAGATGCTTAACATAAGAGATTTGGAAGAAATTACATACTAGATTATAATTATTATCTTTTATATGTATGTGTCTACGTCAATCATTTCGCATATGTTTGTAGATATTTTTTCTCTGCAATGGGACGTAAGATCTCACTTTAAATAACATCTAGCTCCGCAGTCTACATATTTCTTGATACTTCCAGTCATATACGATATTATCTTCGAGGAGAACACGCCGCTTCTGTCTGAATCCGTGCAAGTATCTCTTAGGAAAGAAAAAAATCCTCCAAAAAATACAACCATGCAATTTATATGATTCCAACTTTGTGTTTTCGATACTTGTTATATCGGTCGTTTCGAATCTGATAAATCGTTATGAAAGCTAGAATAAAGGAAAGAAATAAAATATAATATAAAACATTGTAAAAAAAAAGAAAGACACCGCGATTCGACTGGATACGGTACGGCTGACCTGCTCTGATTATAGAGCAATATATCACTGCATGATAGCAATGTACGGAACGACATGCCGTCGCCAACCGCAAGTGAAAGATAGATTACTTTTTGGCCTGCTTCAACAGACAATGTTCAGCACGGTAGTAAAATCAAAGAAAATCGATGCAAAACAGGAGAAAGAATTCCACACGATTCCATGGCGAACATTGGAAAAAGGACTTATTATAAAAAAGAAACACGATCCTTTCATACAAATTTCATCTTTCATCGAATGTCGTCATTTTGTATAATATTTCTCGTTCTTTTTCCCTATCTATTTTACTCTTATTTAACCCAAACAAGTATCATTGTTGTTGTAGCGTAAGATACTATTCCAATAGAAATCATACGTTAAGGGATAAGTGTCGACATTGTGAGCAGAGCTGCAGGATGCTTGCGCGCATATCATATAAAATAAAACATTAATACTGTAGTGAGTTATAAGAGCAAGTATATAATATGTAAATTTTAAGGCACACATTATCGGCTGATCTAGTTGCATCTACACTGAAGAGGTAAGCTATCTTATTTGAGTTTTCATCTATTTTCTTGTATCTATCTACTCCAATGTTCGATTTTCGGCGTATAAAGCTTAGGACAAAAATGTATGAATCATTACAACATAGAATAAACAAATACCTTCTTTTAGCATAGTTATCGAGTTATCTCCTGCAAACATATTCTGTTCTTTAGAGAATGTATTATCTAGTCATACTTTTTTACAAATAGTTACCTTTTATCAGGGCCCGGATGTTACACCAGGATAACGGTTACTGACTGTGCAGTAGCCAATTAGACAATATTATAGTAATCGTTAGTAGTAAAAGTTTGGTAATTGGATTACTTAAGGAGACGGCTTATCAAGAAGTGAATTATGTAAGACTTTAAAACGATCACAATTTAGTGAGCTTGAAAGTTGGGAAACGAAAAAGGGTTCTAAAGGCATGCAGTTATCATAAAATGTTATGCTCATAGAATAAACTTTAAGAATAAAATATAGGGGAAATAAATGATATTGGTTTCAGATAGTCGAGCCGTTTTCGTGGAGGTTTAGAAAGAGAAGGGATCTAGGTTAGAGCTCAGTCGAATACTTGCCATGAAAATAATGATAGAGCAGAGACAGGATGGCAGTATTTCATCCGTGGAATTAAATTGCAGGGAAATGAAAGGGCCTCCATTAAAACGATATGAAGTCTATGTTGAACTCTATCAATGCAATATAGGTTGCTCTGGGCAGCTCCTGCTCCGATCTGGCAACAGTACCCAATCCTATTTAAGAAAAGATTTCACAACCTTGTGGGTAATTACGAACGTGCCTCTCAATTATGGCTTTTTTTTCTTCAGGATGACTGATGCTGGCTCCAAATATTATTAATGAACGTCTTCTAGAATAAGAGCATGTTTTAAGTATACGTTAATTTTGAAATCAGTCGTGTAGTATCTTAGTAAAACATAGGATAATTAATACATACACATGCATCACTTACACATTAGTTCGATTTACGACCCTGGACGCACATATTAAAGCATATATTATTAGTTGCGTGCAAACGTCTCTATAAGTCAATCCGTCGGTCGTTCGGTCGGTCGGTCTGTCCGTAACACTTTTGTGCTTGACCTTTTTGGTTAAGATCAAAGGTCTGTTGTTAATAGATGTTGTTCTTAGCTTTTAAAATTTTTCTTGGACTTTGGGCCAAGACCAAAGTGTAGTATCTGCCCGGAAGATACTGCAAGCAAAGACCATATGTGGGGCAAGCCTTATTTATAAGATCTTGGGTTATGTAGGGGCAAACCTACGTACCAATTTCACTGCCCGGCTCCCCTACTCCCCGGGGAGTTGGCCCCCATTTCCCCTTCACTCCGAACATTAAAAATCGGCCTTGTTCCAAATTAGCTCGGTGGGGGAGCAAATAAATACAAATTTCTTAGCCTTTTGGCTAAGATAAAGCATAGTATATGTTCTTCTTATGATATTAAATGGGGATCCCTTTTCTGTATTAATTTACTGTAAAATGACCACCCCCTTTACAACCAGTCAATTTCAAAGCCAGTAAAGTCATTCTCCAGATAATTCAAGTTGTTTTTGAAGGAGCCCCGTTATTTTTAAAGCATTCAAGTCATTCTTAATGTCATTCAATTCATCCTTAAGTTCATTAAAGTCATTCTAACTCATTTACTTTTTTTATTTTTTAAGTCATTTAAGCCCATTTCTCGGTTAGTTTAGTTTATCTTTTAGAATTTCATGGCAATCCTACATTCGCGTATTCATTAATTACACGAGATCACAATAATAATAAACATGTGTGTATCTACGTAATATAATATTGCACCAATATAATCTCTAGTATAATAGTATGTGTCCCTGTAAAAATATATGTGTATGTTTAATCATCTGAATGTTTATCACACTTTTGGTTCTGCCTTCCTTCATAAGACTTATCGCAATCCCCGTGTTACTGTAATGTGTAATGAACCGCGTGATAGATATAATGTAAAACCTACGATGTTTACTAAATTTGTTACAAACTCATCGCCTAATATATAATAGCAGGAGCCGTTAACCGACGTACCCGGTGGAAGCACGCCCTCCTTCTTAAAAATAAAATTATGCTTGTTGTTGCTGACAAACCCCAACGTCTTAATGTTCGGAATAACCTGCTAGAGTCAGGAACAACTCATGCAATATACACACTAAAATTGTCATGTTAAGAACGGCTTGCGGAGTAGACCTTCCATCTTCTAAGGTGGGTTTTACAATATGTTCATTTAAGCGTGATATTCCTTGTCAGCATAACCGCCCGATAACATTATAAATCAAGGGGAAAATTGGTGGGGCAATGTCGGGCTTAGAAAAGAAGCTTCTTTTTTTTTATCACGCGTGCTTACAAATTTCAGAAAACTACTTGTCTCCGCCTAAGTTGAAGGGGATTGACTTTTTCAACATAGTTGATAACCTTGAAATTTTAAAGGAAAGTGTGTAGGTCGAGCTTAGGTAAAACAAAGTACCTAATAAATGTAATGCCTCTGCAGTGTCGATAATTAGTCTAAAAAAGAGAAGTTTAAAAAAACATATAAAACAAATAGTATTTCCTTAAGGAATTATATTCTGGTTAAATCTATAGCTTGTCGGCATAAATTATTTGACATACCTAAACATGATTAAAACATATTTACTTTTAAAAAAACACACTAGTTGACGCACATGCTTAAATAAACTCATAAAATGTTCATTGTTATTATCTTTTCCTCAGTTTTATGAGACTAGATATGACATTGGAGGCCGCCATAGGGCTTGATAAATTTTCTTTCCTAAGGATTGATACTTGGATTTTATAGAGCAAATGAGGCCTTTTTACGCTCTTTATAATGAAATTGTGTTTTAATCGAGCCTAAAAAACTATCTGCCACATTTAGAACGACAAACTTTAAATTGCAATATGGCGACATCCGACTGGTGTGAATTTATGTCAAATAAAAATGATGAAACTGAAAAAAAAATATGTATTTTTCTGGTTTAATTTCACTCTTGGATTTCCATATAAAAATAAAATGTGTGTTATAAAAAAAATCAAAATATGTTTCATATAAAAATTAAAATAAATATGTTTTATATAAACATAAAAATAAATGCGCTTTATATAAAAATAAAAGTTTGTTTTTAATTTGATTGTCTGTCAACAAACGAAAATACAACACAGGCATCGTCTTAGGAGCAGCTGACACGATAAGTAACACGACGAAATCTTAAGTAAGTAAAATAGTCCGGATTAATAGTTAAAGTTAAAAAAAGTAAAAAAAGAATACAATAAAAAAGGGCCCCTAAAATACGACCCCCCATAGAATCGTTAAAGGGTTCAAAAGAAGCTTTAAAATGTAAAAATTAAAAATTGTCCTCCTGCGTTCATTTATGTATGAAAACGTGGATTGTGGAATAATGGAATCAGATGGGGCGGATTTGCAAAAGTGCGAATTTATATTTTTTTTTTAATTAAGAGATGGAAATTATGTTATGTGTATGTAGCTAATAACCAGTTTAAAATGTGAAATGAAAGTAACGTAGAAAACGTAGAATAGGTCCAGTTGCCAATTGCTACAAGTTGGCGGATAAAATTTTTATTGAGAAACAAGGGGCTCTGTCCGATAAACATGTCGTGATTCTGATGATATTGCTGCTAGGATCCAATGTAGCGTGTGTTTATATGGCTTTATGTGTGCATAATTGTCTTCGATAATTACATAAGATAATGTCTAATAGCATAGACATAAGTAATTACTATGTCGCATCTGTTATTGCAAACATACGAGACTTTGGTCCAGAGGGGAATTTCTGAAGTTAAAATATGATTTAGTAAAGAATACTAGAGCAAGGCCCGACAGAACTACCTTTCCTAGACATCCTATTAACACACTAGAACACAGCCCCGTAGAACTACCTTTCCTAGACATCCTAGTAACAACCAAAAGCAATAACATAATTGCATACATCTACCACACACCCACAGCCACTCAACAATGCTTCCAATTCAAAAGCCACCCTAAACTGTCTAAAATCTATACCCTACTCCTTATCACGTAGAGCCTGCACCATATTTACAGACAGACACCTCCGTTCGTCTAGACTGGATGAACTACAAATAACCCTGCGGAAAAGAGGATATCCACTTCCACTAATACAGAGAGGTATTGAACTGGCTGAAAAATTCCAATAGACCAACTAAGAATCCCAAAAGAAAAAAAAAAGAACAAATTTTAGCGTACGTCTCCACCCACAACCCAGAATTATTTACACAGATAACAAAATATCTTGTCTGTCTCAACCAACACGACAAACTAAACACACTTAAAACAACAAAAATAATAAAAAGCAAATGCCAACCCCAAAACGTAAAACAAATCCGAATTTCCTCCAAACTCGTTTCACACACTACAAATGGGGTTACAAAATGCAACAAACCGAGATGTGGAGTATGTGTCATAATAATAGAAGGAAACACGTACACATTCAAAAACCCAACACAAACGTTCAAAATAAAAATAGATCTAAATTGCACCCCCAGAAATGTAGTTTATGCACTAAGATGCACAGCATGCAACACATCCTACATAGCCGCCACCAAAAATCTAAGCCATACAGTGGCCTACATGAGAGCAACCTCAAACATGCAGATAACAGACACCTCTATATTTCAGAACACGTACACACATGTGGAAATTGCTTCATGATAATGCCAATATTCCAACAGAAAATTAATTCTATTTACTTACACAGGAAAAAAATATTCATAACAAGATTTACTCTCGAACTAAACAGAGCTTAATATCAACACACAAAAACATTAAATGCAAGGCACACTTGCATGCACGCACATATATATATATATATATATATACGCACCCACACATAGATCAGAACCAACACATTAAAACACCCCCACCCCCACACGTGCACGCATACAGACACACACAGATATAACACCCCTGTGTCTAATACAACACATTAAACATTAGCAACCTTACTTAACCTCGAAACTAACAACACTAGGAAACACCAACAACCATAAGGTAATATCTGTTCCAAGAGCTCGCGCCCCCTTAGTTAGTGGAGGAGAAATCCTTCATGACTGAGATAACTATCATCCCTTCTAACATCCCTCCTTCAATACCTATACCCATCCAAGTGGCCCCTCTCCTCTGGGGACGAGATCTTCCCCACACTAAGAACCGATCCTGGGTCTGGCCATTACCACATAGGGTGACGTATAAATAGAAACATTTAAAAAAACTACGTATATTTATTAATACACCTCTTTACCTAAACAAACATAATATTAAGAATACCCGAACAGTCTAAGACTGAAACGAAAAATCACAATACTAAAATCTAAGAATCAAAAAAATAAATATAAAAATTGAATGAAAACACCCCTACCCTTACTTCAGAAGAGCTGCCCCCTCCTACCACACACCCATTAGTAATGCCCTTCAATCACAGTTACCTTCCTAGGGAAGTAAATAAATTTATAATACTATAAAACAGAACATACATTCTTCAAACCAATAAAAGAAAACACACACACACTCACACACACACACATGCACACGCACGTGCGAACACACATACCCATACACACATACTACCTTATGCACCCAGTCGACCATGTACCAACGGCCCCCTGACTCCCAATCAAGTAAGAGTAAAACAGGGGAATAAATGAGAAAGAATAAAGAAAGATAAACAGAAACACAAGTAGAGAGAGAGAGAGAGATAGAGAGAGAGAGTACCTGTGTTTCAAATAATTCCACTTATTAATATAGGCAACCAGCTACTTCGAATCGATTTGATTACTGTTCATATTTGTAGTTGATAGAAAGCAAACTACGGAATACTAAAAGCCACAAAAAACTTATTTTTCACTGACGTAAATTTCAATGTAATATTTACGCTGAGGTTGGCCAGTACAAGATGGGTGACCATTTGTATGAGTCTGGTTTTTAATGTGTATATATATATATATATATATATATATATATATATATATATATATATATATATATATATATATACATATATATATATACACATTTAATTTTTATTTAATATTTAATTTTATTTAATATTTATTTTTATTTAATATTTAATTTTATTTAATATTTAATGTGTATATATATTTAAAGTGTATATATATGTGTATATATATGTATATATGTATATATACATATATATATGTATATATATATGTATATATACATATATATGTATATACTATATATATATATACATATATGCATATAATATAATGTATATATGTATATACATGTATATATATATACATATATATGTATATATGTATATATATATGTGTGTATATATGTATATATATGTATATATATGGATATATGTATATATGTATATATACATATATATATATATGTATATATACATATATGTATATATATATGTATATAGATATATATATATGTGTTTGTATGTATGTACGTGTCTTATCTATCTATCTATGTATCAATCTCATGTATGTATGTGTGTATATATATATCTATCTCTCTCTCTCTATATATATATATATATATATATATATATATATATATATATATATATATTCAATTACATCCTCGCATTAGTAAATTAATAAAGCGAAAGTAATGGCGTGGGATTTCCACCAGCAAAGATGCACCACCAAGGTCCTCGCAATCAAATGACAGTGATAGATGCCGACATCACTTCAACGAATCACATTCTGCAATAGAAATTAACTTTTCCTATCCATATTTTACAAGCGTGTATTCTCGAGATGAGGACTTTGCGGTAGTCTGCCCACTTTATTATCTAATGCACATGTAGAAACCCATGTGCTATTACTTAACGTAATAATCCTATGTCCTGGCTTTTTTATCACGATCTCCAGTTTCTGCAGAGTCATTTCACGATCGTGATTTTATACTACCTGGCTCTATCACTTAACCAACGCGTTCAACTAAGAATCCCTGCTCGAGTATTTCGGAGAAGAGACCAGCATTATTCCTTAGATATATGTTAAACTACTTTCTCCTTTAAGGTTCTGTCTGCCCCTGGCGTGAACATAAGGTGATGTTATTAACAATTACCTGCTGTCATATTTAGTTACTACAACACATTATTGCGTCTACCATTTTATACTAGTAGGATTAACTGTTGACCGTTTCCCAAACAGTATTATTGGATATCTCTTAATATCTCTTATAAACTGCGGTCGTTAGTATGGGCATTTATTATAATTTCCAATTTATAATTTTCTTGTGCACTGTAGGTTATAATTATTTAATTTCATACTGATATTATAAAAAAGGTCCAGCCAGATATGGGGCACTCATATATACTTTGCAAGGACCGTCTGTCTGATTTAATAAAAAAATATATATTAAAAAGTAGGTTAGCCTTTAAGAATTGTATTTAGTTTGTCATAATACATACAAGGTGAAGTAGAACCATGCGGTCAATATATATATATATATATATATATATATATATATATATATATATATATATGTGTGTATGTGTGTGTATATATACATATATATGAAACACCAATATATGTATACCCATATGTATATGCATGTATATATATATATATATATATATATATGTCTGTGTGTGTGCCTGTGTGTCAGTGTGTGTCAGTGTGTGAATGTGTGTGTGCGCGCGTTTATCTGTAATGCATGTGCTATATAGGATGATAAAAATAAACGAAATAACATATACATACAAATATATATGTATATATATATATATATATATATATATATATATATATATATATATATATATATATATATATATATATATATATATACATACTAGCTGTACCCGGCCACGCGTTGCTGTGGCTCAATTTGTTAAAATGGAGAACATGTGAAAGTAGAGAAATGTTTGATTCATTTTTTCAAGAGAATGTACAAATTATTTTTTTTTAACAGATGTTAATAAAATGAACAGAAAAAATACTTCCATCATTAATTATGCAAAAAAAATAAATAAAATATTGATTTAGTGTTTCGATATGCTTATAAATTACGATAAAACTTGCTGAGTATGCACTGTTTTACGGCTGTTGTAAAAATGGAACGGAAACTAAACTTTCGCTGCATTTTAATCTTTCTTAATTTTTAATTGTGCCCACCAATCAAAACAGTAACATTCAACAATTGTACTTTATGTATATAAAACACAAAATATTTATTAAAAAAAAGTTAATAACGAAAGGGAAATAATTCCATTTTTTAAACGAAAATGTCAGTTTACCTAACTTACTGTATTAATGCTATTTTTTAAGCAAGAAAAAAAAGGTAAATATCCAGATACGCTACTACAAAACACCGACCACTCTAATTTGTTCTTGTATAGGTAATTGAGGTCGCTGACAACGAATCTGATAGTCAAACTTGGGGCAAATTTACCGTTTGCATGGTATTTACCCTGGACCCACGAACTTTTTTCCACCATATTGCAGCTTCCGTTTATGCTACGCGCATGCACGCTGTCGCATAAACGACGGCTTCACCAAGTAAACTACGTTGGGGGGGATTTTTTTCCAGGACACAGAATTTTCTAATTTTCAAAAATACATTATAGCACTTTTTGGGTGGAAAATTTTAAATTAGCTGAAAAAGAAATAAAATAAGAAAAGGAAAGCACACCAAGTTGGAGTAGGGGGGTTAATTTATCTGTTTTTTTTTTTTTTACCTGGAACATCGAATTTTACAAATTTTTCGTAAGTAACGCACCGATACTTACCAATAAGAACACCATTTAACATTTTCCGAAGATTTTACTTTGTACATTGGTGGGGGGATGTGATGTTGAGGCGCGCGCGCCCCAACATCAGATCCCCCCCCCAAAAAAAAACAAATTAGAGTGGTGTGTGGGGTTTGTATTACTGTACTCATAGATTCGAAAAAGTTGTCAAAAAACTAATCTATAACAAATAAATTTTATCAAAGGCAAGATAAGTTACTTTTCTACCTAACTGGATATATTTTTCGTGTTTTTATTCAATGTAACATTTTTATTCAGCTCGAAAACCATACAGTGTTTGCCGATGTATTGGTACAATAAAGATGGAGTCTGATTCTCTCTTTATAACGGTAAGTTTGGGAAAAGATGTTATAAATAAAAAACCGGATAAATACTGTTAAAAACTCGCTCAATACATGTTACTGTCACATAGGTTGACATATATTCGGCGGGTGTTTAATATTATTTTGTATAGTTTTTTTATTTATAACACCTTTTTCCAAACTTACGGTGTTAAAGAGGGTGTGAGAAGCCATCTTGACTTTTCTAATACATCGGTAAACACTGTATGGTTTTCGAGCTGAATAAATATGTTACATTGAATAAAAACACGAAAAATATATCCAGTTTGGCAGAAAAGTAACTTAGCTTGCCTTTGATAACATTTATTTGTTATATATTTGTTTTTTGACAACTTTTTCGAATCTATGTGTACAGTAATACAAACCCGTATTTTGTATAGTTTTTTTTATTCATAACACCTTTTTCGAAACTTACGGTGTTAAAGAGGGTGTGAGACGCCATCTTTAATTTTCAAATACATCGGTATACACTATGTTTTTCGAGCTTAATAAATATGTTACATTGAATAAAACACGAACAGAAAAGTATCTTATCTTGCCTTTGATAACATTTATTTGTTATATATTTGTCCCCCCAAACAAATTAGAGTGGTCGGTGTTCTGTAGTAGCGTATCTGGATATTTACCAAAAAAATATTTAGGATTAGCTATGAATTCCTAAACTCATTTCACCTTAAATAATTTAGGTGACTGAAATAGGTATCTAATTGAATCTTTAATTTCCTGAATAGTATCCGATAATTCATTTTTCTTCGAATTATATCGAATGCATTAATACGGACTTTAGGGGATTTTTTCGTAATGTTACTGTAAACATTATTTTTTATTGTTACAAATTACGATGCTTTAAAAAAAAAAGCAAAAATAAATTCTTGCGTTTTTTATTTTCTACTGAAAACCATAACTTTAGTAAATGTATTTTTTGTTTAAACAAAAGAAAACATTTTCACTAAGAGTTAAGTAAAACGTAATAGTTCATTATATTCTGCGTTCATTTAAAAAAAAAAAACTGCAATTTTCATTAAAATTCGTTAATTTCCTGATTTTTGGTGCATTTGTAAGTAAAGGGAGGAGTCAAAATGTGTATACAGTTTGAGCATCGTCATTCATTTTGAAACCACGTGTGGTAAATTTAAATATCCAGTTTGGCAGAAAACTTACTTATCTTGGCTTTGATAACATTTATTTGTTATGTATTTGTTTTTTGACAACTTTTTCGAATCTATGTGTACAGTAATACAAACCCAAACTTCGGAGGTTGGAATCCCCCCCCACCTAAAATGTACTTGGAAAAATCGATGTTATAGTGAGATTTAAGAATGGTTAGTCGAAAAAAAGGTGAAAAACAAAACAAATAATCAATAAATAATTGTTACCAAAGGCAATAAATGCTACTTTTTTTTACTTACATTGAATATTTTCAAGCGCTTTAATGCGGGAGTGTGGGTGCCAAATACCTCAAGATTTTCTATAATTTCCCGCTAGATTGTAACCGAAATCTCCAGATATAGCAGGAAAACCGCTAAATTGTAACAGTGGTCACGTGACAGGAAGCGGTAATAAATAACTGTTCCTAAATAAAAAAATGCATCTCGGTACAAATAAATCTACCTATTTATCGTAGAAAAATTAAGTATAATGTTATAATTAAAAAGAAGTATATAAAAACACACATGGATATAGTAAACATATTATACCAAAACGTGGAAGCCATCCGTCCAGTGGTTGTTTAGACAATTATTTCCGAACGAACCAACATTTACACACACACATATATATATATATATATATATATATATATATATATATATATATATATATATATATATATATATATATATATATATATATGAAACACCAATGTATGCATATCTATATGTATATGTATGTATGTATGTGTGTGTTTATATATATTAAAAACAACCTCATAATTCCACACACAAAAAAAAAACTGGCTTTAAGAAGGGGTGTCTAGAACTTGCTGCTATGACAGCAAGAAGTTACTTCATTCCAAAGATGCTTTTTTTGGCCTTATATCCCTTGGTGGAAAATAATGATTATAGACTGTGCCATTTGCTTGATGTATGAAAGCAAAATGAGGGTGGAAGGTTATTTCTGCTGAGGTGGTTGACTACTTCTCTATTTAATTTGGATTTCAGCAGCTTACACATGACACACAGAAGATTTATCACTTGACTTCTTGAATACTGATGAGGTGTTCCAGGGTGTTAAAAAGTACTTCTCTGAAAGCAACGCAAAAACAGTTTTGTAAGTATGGGGGCAATTCTGTTCGAATCTTTTTCAACACTATATTTGGAATGCCGTCAGGGCCAGTTGCTTTATTGGAATCAACATTCTTGATTAGCTTTGCAAAAAACACGCACAGATGTGTGTATATTGCATAGCGTGTTGTCTGTTATATGAGTAAATACGGGTAGATGATAGCCTTCGTCGCAGAGGGTAGAATTAGTTGCAATTTCTTGGCAAATAGTTTGACTTTGTCCGATGCTTACGTGATGAAAAAGGTGCATTAATGATGGGTAGGATAGAACGCACGCTTCTGTTAAGGATACTGTTTATTATTTGCCAAAATTGGTTGGAACCAAGCCGCTACTCAGCTAGTTTTGATTTAACGGACTAAACATATACCTCTCTTGCATTTTATTACTATTTTACAGTAGTTGTTGGCAGTCCTGAAATCAGCGTTGGCCTCAGTACATCTATTACGTTGATAGCTATGGAAAAAGTGATTTCTGTGCGCGAGGGCAGCAGCACATTCTGGGGAGAATCATGGCGTGCTGTTAGGATATTGTAGGAATTTTTTGATGTTATTAATCTGTCTATGCCTACAATTAACCGTTCGGTCAGGTCTGATATTATGTAGGGCACGCCCTTTTTAAACATGGAATACAGAGGTAGATCAGATATTAATGTACGGAAGCTATCTTAGTCAGCCATAGAGTATCGATATACAGTACGGTGGTGTAAGCAAGTGCAACCCGGAAACATATATAAGGCAAATAAAGGTCTTCTCTGGAGATATCCCTACCACACGGAAAGCCATATTTAATGTAGGCATATATTCCCTGCCCATGGCTATCTTGGGTGTAAGATTAAGATGTAAAATTAGAGTATCCTTTAATTCTGAACTTTTCTAGGGAAGTAGTCGGCTCTATGCTAGTTCAACTTAGAAAGAGTATGCCCGATTTCGTCTCCTGTAACTGGGTTTCATCTTCTGGAAGCTTTGAACGTAGACCCCCGATGTTGGAGAAGGAGACATGATAGTAGGGATCTACGTTGGAGGTTTGGGTTTTAGGTTTTTTCGGGTATTTTTCTGAAGATATTTCATGGAGGTTATGGGATTTGTAGTAAAGGTCGACAGACTTGGTTAGAGTAGGGCAGAAAGGAAAGTAAGAGAGAAAAACACAACATATTGTAGCACATGATAAGGAAAAGATTTAACAATTACCCACTAGTATTGCCTCAAGAGCCCCCACCAGAAACTACTGCTGGTCCAGAATCCATTCACTAAATCGCAATACAGCAGCCCCAGTACTTTGCCACTGCTGATAGGAAATTCTCCTTAGTGGTTAATTAAAGGTTAGAGTCCCTGACTATCAGGCAGATAAGGTCAGCCCAGAACTTTTACGAGTGACATGACCACAGGGATAGATAGGGAAACCGGAAATGTTCGACTTCTCAGGCTACATTTCACGAAATACTACCGACATGGAAAGCAGCTTTTTGGTCAACCTTTGTCAGAAAAAAAAAACACTCATTAAAAATGATGATTAAGGGACAGAATAAGAAGCGAGTTACTGGAGCTGCTGATATCACACCCACAGTGCATTATCTACTGTTCATATTTGCGTAATACTTTACGTCTACATATTTAATGACTTTATAACGAATATAATGTTAAGCGAAGTGTACGTATTGCATTGCATTTTAAACTACTTTTAATGTTTTACACTAGAAATCAACACTTGTGCCTAAACAGTAAGATTTTTTTTAATAGGTGTAAACAGTAAAATTCCCTTTCGTTTATTGTAAAATATGATTATAGATTTTCAATGGAAGTGCTTTTATTCTTTGGACCTATCATGTTCTAATTTTAATAAGTATTTGCTAACACAGTTTACTTAGATACTTACCCACATTTCTACTTCATCAATAGACTATCAAGCTAATAAATCGAAGCTGTTTTAAGCTGTAAGAACGGTTAAAAAAAGTTAATCTTATTATATTTGAGAATAAATAAAAGTCATGTATTAAGTAATATTATCTGCAGATGCTTTACGGCAAACATGTTTTATATGAGATATTTTGCCGGATGTTAGGGATTACATGAATTGCTAATTGAGTAGTTTGAAACAAGTTCGTTAAACCAATGGAACAATACAAATTTCAGACAAAATTTGTAGAAATATAACCATGTTTTATGCCCAACTTAATTCATCAACTGTTGTTTATTCTTGATAATCATAGTCTATATGTCGGAAAAATCTAAATAAACAGATACATTCTAACAAAACAAAAGAACACTCACTATAATCAAATATAGAAATTTACGAGTAAACAATACCCACCATTCCTTTAAATGCTTTAACACACATGTTCATGAACGATATTGTTGTAGAGTCGTGCTAGGGTTTACAAATCAAAGTAACCACAAGTATTGTAAAGTGTATGAAAATAATATATACTTATCATAAAGAATACAGGAACCTCTAAAGTAGTGTTATGGGAACGTGTTAGGGGTATGCGGTTAAACATGGTATGAATGTATCCATTTAGTCTCTGAAACAAGTGGTATCCATACTACTGGTCGATTCCATTTAGTTTTGGTATATGGTATATAATGATTGCACTTTTCTGTCTTAAATTTGAAGAATGTAACGAATTTATATTTGAAGGCCCTCCCAATGAATTATTTTAATATATCATTCAAACTTGACCTGAACTTATTAAAATCAATGTGTCATTCTATGGACCTACATACCCACAACTTTCAGTCACATCAACGGATGTAGTTTGTGTGATAAGCCAGACGATTAAATAAGAGGGTGTTGATCAATTATTTGGTTAGACACTTACCTATCTGGTTTCCATGTGATATAATTTTCTAGTACGCAATATTAGTGATTATAACATTTTTAAAATGTTTATGTTATATAACATTTCTGAAATATTTGTAAACAAGTTTTCTTTTAGTCTCAGCAATAATGAATTATCAGTATAAATAAGCTCTGCTTAGCCCAATGCAGTTATTCCCCATTTTATAGTAGGATATCTATCTCTGACATAGGCATTATCACTTCTTTTTTTAATACGTGCATATATATATATATATATATAAAGGTATGAATATGTATATATATATATATATATTCATAGAGAGAGATATAGAGGTGAATAAATTGATAGATAGAAAGATAGATGAATAGATAGTTTACTAGATAGATAATATATAGAAAAAGATAGATGACGAGATAAATAGATAGAGATATATATAGATAAATAGGTATATATATATATAGATAGACAGATAGATAAACAGATAGGTATATATGCATACGGATATACATATATATATATATATATATATATATATATATATATATATACATATATACATTTGTTAATGTTTTAGATGTATTTATATGAAAAATATGCATTTCGGCGTTGTTCAAGTAATATAATTTTTACCGCTATTTGATAGTCTATACAATGAAGAACGACATCTAAAAAAAAACCTACAAAATACGTAATTGTACCATTAATTAATCAGATATGACAATACGTTTATACATAATCGAAGATTACTTTAGATTTCGCCAAATATCTAAACGATAGTATAACAATTTTGATTGCATTAAAGTAAAACAATGGAATGCTTTGTAATATTATTGTGTAGAGGATTATAAATATAATCGAAATAAAATTTAGAATGTGTCTATACTCGCGTAAAATAAATTTACTAATACAATATATCTTGTATTGTCTAATGATAAGATACAATCATCTTTTTCTTCGCGGGAAAGATGTGGCATTCGCTCTTAAAATACACTAAGGACACTGTCGGAATTGCCTCGACGGAACAATCGGCCAATACATCAATAAACCGCTTTTAAAATACAGATGGCGACCCATAGTTAAGTAAACTTTATTGGTACATCCAGAACACTTAACTGGGCTTCGGAAACAAACGAACCCCAAGGCAAGAGTATCCATCATATTGTCGAACTGAGCGTCCGGGACATACCGTCAACTGGTAGTTGTATAAATAGAATTTCTCGCAAGCTCATGTGACACAAGCCATGAATTTATGATAATCGGAAACTGATGTAACATTGTGGAAATTGTTCGCATAAATGGCTCAACGTACATAAGAATTACGTTGTTGTTCACCGTTACTGGTTTGTCATGGACAAGCATGTTTTGAAAAGTCTATAGAGTTGACATGATAGGACGACCTATAAAAAAGCGTCATTATTAACTGCCACAAGGAGACACCCTCATTCATCTTTATTCTAGCAGATATATGCACATCTTAAAACTCTGGGTAAATCATTGTTATCATGTAATATGCTTATCGCGTGATTATAAAATAACATATAATGATTAGCCTTAAAAATATAACAGATTCTTTATATCTATTTTCTCGGATATTACAAACGTGCACAATAAAGCTCTTGAAATTTACAAACATGACTCAATAGAACAGGCACACATGTAAAAAATATGCAATTATTAAAAGTTAAGTATTATTACAGCTATATGCTTCTATAATGAAAGAGAATATGATAATAAGAAATATATATACATATATCTATACATATACACATACACACACATATATATACATATATATATATATATATATATATATATATATATATATATATATATACCACTTTTCTCGACGTGTAACGCGGATCCTATTCCTGCTAGCGTATTATTACATTAGTTTCAGTACATTTAAAACTGTCAAGGAAAATAAAACAAATAAAATTACCTATTTCACTTACATAAAATTACCTATTTCACTTCAACGTTAATTGTTACATAGTTGTAGGTTTTTATTTCATTTTATATGTGTAATTAAATCCTTGTGTCACATGCGTTGCAGTGATATAGAAGATGTTAATTTTATAACATATACATTTGACACCAATAACCAGTAACAATTTATAACAATCAACCCTGCGTTAAATATGCGCATTAATTTATTACACCTGTCAGAATTAACTTAGCTTAGGGTTTCAACGATTTATCCTGCTAAAAATATATTTGACGTGTTCAAAACATTCTTAATTTAACGTCTTGGCAAAGTAAAGCAGACATATTCTAAGTTGGTGTCATCCTCCCTATGTTTTTATTGGGCGATTGCACGTTTTTGTTGATATAGCTGATGATATTGTAGAGATAAAATGTTAGTTTACATGAGATCCAGCTCAGGAATATATATATATATATATATATATATATATATATATATATATATATATATATATATATATATATATATACATATATATACATATATATATATACATATATATATACATATATATATATATATATATTCCTCTCAAATAACATAAAACAAAAATCTGCAATGAGCTGACCTCTCAAAGTATCGATGATTTCGAAACTGTATGTCTAATGTCTATAATAGTTCCAAGTCAATTCCCTATCTTTATCAATGACCATATGAATGCTCTGTTAAAGGCATATGTGCAAGCAGCAATATGTAACGCAACCATAACGTTGCAAATCGATTAAAAATAATACAGGAAATACCTGAAAAATACGCGTTGGCATTTTTTCGTTCTCATCAATTTTTAACATTTTTTATTACAGTTAAAATTGTTCGACACCGACTATAAAGTCTCTCGCTGTCACCTATCCATTTCAGCTTGGCAAGCTATTCTCCTTCAACGAACCGTTTTCGAGCACAGCCGGCCAGTCCCCGTCCTCGTTATTTACATGTCCATTTTGTTTGACGTCGACTTTTTTTCTGCGAGCACGTGTTGCATATTTTCTCGTTTCGTTTCTTCTTCTTTCGCACATTTTCTAATTTACATGTCCGTATTTTTTTTTTTTTTGCTATGGATTTTTCTACTCCTAATCTATTCGCATGCTGTCACTTCTCCACTGCGTTGATACGTTTCACACGCTTATACGCACTGCATTACACACCATTTTGCCCCAAAAACCTCCTTGACAAGAAATAAATTAATTATACACGAGACAATGAAATAAAATAAAGAAGGAACAACTGAAAACTTCACAAAATTAAAGAAAAATAATGAAATCTAAATGAAATGGCTTACTCTATTACCCGTTTCATTTCCATTTCTTTTCCTCAGGAAATCGTTTTTTTTTTTTTTAATTCTGCCATTTTTATTTGTAAATAAAAAGGAATTCAACAACAATCTCACCAATATTTAAAGGCAAGATTTTTTAACGTTGAAAGTGGAAGTACATTCAGTTAACTGTTTAAATAGCAATATTTTTTTAACTTTAAGAATTTGACCTAAGCAGTAGTGAAAGTTTGTTGTGCAAATATGCATTTTCATGTGTTAAAAACCATTAAAAAAGTAAGTCAAATCATTCCAGGACCAAATTTTCATACTATTGTATATTTGTTAGTCATGAGAGTCGATTAATCAAATTTAGTTGGAATGTTTTGTTTTGTTTTATTTTAGTAACAAAATCAATTTGCCATCTTCTAGAAAGTCTTTTAACACATATGTTATAATAATTAATTGTCTTTGAATCCACATTTATACATATGTCTATATTTGGAAGTATTTTTTATCAGCTTTTTTCCTATTCTCTTACATACAGCATCGATTTTCTCTCAATATCCTAACCGTCATATTTCCATATTTTTTTGCTCATATTTCCTTTTTTACATAGGAATCACCACTTATCAAGGCCCAGAGACCACTTGAGGATAAGGAGTGAGAGTGTACACTAGTCAATTGGACAATATAGTTATCGTTAGTAATGGAAATTCGGTTAAAATTGTTAAGTGGAACGGCTCATCTAGAACTTGTTTCCGTTGGTCTTGAAGACAATCAGATTGTAGTCAGCTGGAAAGCAGGAAAACGGAAGACAGTTCCACAGGCGTTCACTTCTAAGAAAGAAGCTTTATTAATGGAATCTATGTTTAGATTAAGGCACAGATAAAACATATGGGGAATTATTGATAGTGTTTTCAGCTAGACGAGTGTTTCTTGGCAAACGGACACCATAGACTGACGCTCAGTAAAGCACTTGCCATGAAAATAATGATAAAGCAAACTCGCAACATCTCTTCTGTGAGATAGAGGTTACGGGGAAGATAAAAGGGCGTATGCTACGAGGTTACGAAGTGTATTTTGAACACTATCAAGGCAGGATAAGCCCTTTCTATAACCTTATGCCAAGATTGGGCAACAGTACTCCATCCTTGTACGTATCTGGCTCTTATATAGATAGAGAATTGCATCAGCAATGAGATATCTACTGAATCGATAGAAGGATTTCACCATTTTCCGAGATGCCTTGGCAACAGGTTTTATGTACGTGTTACATTTCATATTAGGAGTAAAGATCAATCCCAGAAACTTGTCAAATCATGACACCTCTCCAGTTCCAACTGCGCTATTAGGAGTCTTTTGGTTAAAACTTCTCCTTTAAACGTTGACTAAACTATTTATAACATTATTCTGAGCAATATGATAAATGCCTTTATTGCTCTATTACTTTTAAATACATTATTTGAGTGAACAAAACAAAATCAAAGTATTTGTTAATCCACCTCCCGTTTTACCGCTCCTTTTTAGCGAGCTTATTCAAGTCAAGCTGATCTGATTTTTGCCACCTGTGTGCTCAGACACTTTTGACGAGATAATTTTAAACAATTACGTATGTCCTATTTACCCACCTTGCCAGAGGTATCATTCGCGTCTCAGACTTAATCAGCTACCAACACAATACAACAAGTATTGCATGCTTCTGTTGTTGTAGTGCGATAATATAATTAAGCAACGGAAGTTCTATCTAATGCAAGCAATGTTTCTCCACACCTTATTCTAAAATTTCCGCTGTCTTCTTTGCGTCTTTATTCGTAAACCAACCCACGGTCCATTCAGTCAAAAACTGTTTGTCTAAGTTGTGAATACTCTAGAATACATGCGTTGTCCGAATTCGGCCAACAACTTTCGAAGTGTTTACATAAAACAATCGTCGCGATTTACATACCCACTTTTATAATTCAGGACTGTACGAACCGCCCAAATGTGTATCTTTTTACTACAGTAGTAATGCAAGGAACTGCCCCATAGTGTCATAGATAGTTTCTGTTTTAAAGACTAATTGACAAATGTTCTACGTGCCCGTTAATTATTTTATTGCTTAATTTAAAATTAAAATCACGAAAGATTTTAATATTTCAGAATTACATATTTATCCGAGCACCCGTAGCAAAACTAAAAAAAAACGAAAGCACCAGACACTGTTAAAACCTCGCAAATCAAATTAAAAAAATATGAGCTGTGCAGCACAGCATGTGCTATAATCAGCGTGTCTTTGTTTTTTCGGTTTCGATAAAAAATATACAATATCTTTATATGTTGTAATCATATTTCAAAATGATCAGAAAATAGTCAATTATTATCAACCCATAAACTTAGAACCAAAATGACACTTTTTATAGAAATAAAGTCAGACTTATTTTAGTACATACTTTAGTACGGTATTATACTCATACAAGCGTTATGACTGTTTAAACATTTATTCTATTTGTAAAAAATCCCTTGGCCATTTTTTAAAAGTTTCTAAGTTAAGAAATGCATAAGAACTTCATAAAAGGCTCAAAAACAAACTTATAAAAATATGTTTAACTCAAAATATCTAAATAAAGGGAGCCTTTGCATCTGACCTTTTTGCCTATGTAGGGATCACGAGGCATGGTACCTAAATCGCTTGGTTTGAAATCTAGTAATACCACATCATGGTCAGTTAGTTTATTTTGACGTATCGAAGAATCGAAGAATCATGATTGAGGACCCAATTTTGAGATTTCAAATGTGAGGAGGCATTTCATATAGTCCCAAAGGGTTTTAAACTTAACATCGTAGTTAACAGCTTCTCCTTTATTGGTAGCCGAATTAACTGGTTTGTATTGCTTTAGTCCACTAAAAATTCATCTATTAGCCAGTTCATCAAGCGATTCACGTTGCTGTTTAATAGCGTAATAATAACCCTCTCAGCTAGCCAGTACAGTGATTTCCGTTGTTTTGCAGGCTCAGATAAACTTCTTTTTTTTCTTTTATTTTTTTATTTGTTTTGTTCTGATTACCGACACATTTACAAAATGCGGACGGAATCGTATTTGTGCCATACGCAGAAGTGATTGGAAATTGACAATTACCAATTTCGAGACAAAATATTCAGAAGTAGCTGCGGTTGTGTTTCTAGAAGTGTGAGCTCCCATATTAATAGTCACTTTCTTCACTATAACGTGCCTCCATAGATATAGATGCTTACAACTTGGACTTACAATGTTTTCGCTTGCACCATTTTTAACCACCACACGTATTTGATGGGCATCGTAGCAAAATAAGATTGCAATGTCACCCTTAGTATACTTGCTTCCTGACACGTATTGAAGTGTTTGGTCAATTCCTTCATATGTTCTCTTGTGTTTCATTGGGGCTTCGTCTACAATGACTTCTGAGGTGGCTCGAATGATATTTGCCAAGGCTGACGTACCAGTAATCATGCAATCAAGCTGATACATTTGATGAGTATCCAAACGTACATTAAAATATATTAAAATATATTAGAAATAAAACATTACAATTATTATGTACCTAAATATTGGATATTGCTGAATACAGTCTTCAGAAATGTCGGATGAATTTATATTTTCAAAATATTTTTTAAAAATATCCGTAAACGCAAGCACTTGCATTGTACTTCAATTTAGTATTATAGATCCTTTAATTATCTGTCAGGTGAGATTGTGGAGTGTTCTTAAAAATGGCACACATATATAAATGGGAAAATTACAAAATACCAAAATATTTGAGAATATATATATGAAGACAAAACATTAAGTTTGTCGATGTAAAAAATAAGTTATAACAATATTTATAAACAGATAAGACCCCTAGCGAACTCGGTGCAGCAATGAGAATTAGTTTTTTATGGCGATTACGTAAGAATGTTTCGAAAAAGCTTTTAGAATTAAATGTTGGGGATCGTTTTTTTTGTACTAATTTATAAAATGACCGCTCGTTTTTAACCTTTCGGGTAATTAATCTTTAATATATGTCTAACACCAAGTATTACTCGCAATGTCGTAAAACTACACAAAATCCCCTTAAAATGTAAAACATGCAGAATTTGTCTTCAATAGCAAAAAATAATGCTAAACGCTCTATAGTCCTAAACCCTTAAAACGCCTTAGAAAAGAGCAGGTTACATTACACTTAATAAGACATTACTTTTCATGCCTAGAACCATTCACGATGAAGTATATATTTTTCTGATTTGAATATTTTTATAATGAAACAAAAATATGATTTAAATATTTGTCACTTTTACAATATATTTTTGGTGGACTTCTATTTTTTTTTTCAATTAACATTAAAAAAATATCGTTTCTGATACTATACAATATTTTGTCTGTCCTTGACCAATGAATGGTTAAAAATGTTGCCTCAATTGAGACTTCTTCGTTTTGACGGAAGCAGTGTTTTCACTGCAAACATTGGTTCTCGTATGAAGGCATCTAAATATTTTATTTCAATTTGTGGAATTATTCTTTTGTTTTTAATGTTTGTTAACAAATAAACGCAATAAAATTCGATGAGGTGTTAACATATGTTGCATCTAAGAAAAGTTTGTTCATTCTGACAATTAAATGGAATGGTAAATGTTGAAAAAATAATTAAAATCCTAACTGTTTGTCTTTGTGGGGGCAAGTAAGTAGGAACAACACACCCTCTTGTAAAAGTTTGAAATATCTAACAGTAGACCAATTGTAAACAAAAACTAAAATCACGATACCTTATAACAAACGCATTAAAATGCAAGTATGTTTTATACATGCTGACACGGTTCTTAGATTGTTTTAATTTCATTTCTTTTAGTTCTCTTTACAACAAATAACTGGTTGCTTGTCGCTAAACCATTGCGAACTTCAATCTTGAAAAATTGTATTAAAAATATGTGGCAATCACTAATTGTAAAATGTGGAGTGCAACTCGAACTTGGCATTAGTATAGAGCAAGTCATTTGTTTACAACTTTTGAGGAATTAAGGCTTCCTACACGTTAACCGATGAGTAGCCATTTGTTTATTTTTTTATTCAGTGTGTTTGAACAAGGTATTTTAAAATTAGAAAAAAATTGTGTTTGCATGTTAAAACTATACAAATCTGTATATAATTAAACTCAACTGCGTAAGTATGAGTTTATTTTATAGTTGTAGCTTGCTTTTTACAATTTTCAACTGTTAATTTTTTTACACTTAAACCAAGTTGTAGTGAACGCTACATACGCCCAGAAAAATTCTTCGACAGAAACATTTTCATAGCAATCACCGTTTTCAACGCCCACGAGTATCAAACGCGTAAGCACACACCATTCGATTTTACAATGTGCACACATAGAACAATAGGGATTATGTTACGTTTTAGCGTGTAGTGACTGAACAAACAGGCTGGAACGTTAGATTACATCGTTATATAATTTTCTACGAAATTCAAATCTGTTTGTCTCAGTTTTTGTCTTGATTTCCCCAATATTAGTTGGCAATGAAACGCTGCCATTGGGAGGCGTTCGAATACTTAATCTTTAATTTAGGTACTCTGTTCATAAAAAAATCAGTAATTTTAGACTCATTGCTATTCTCACGGAATCCTCATTTAGCTGGCCCGGCACAATGAACACTCATTCCAAGAAAACACTTACATTGGAATGACTTAAATTAATATATTTAACTCATGAATAAATGTTATGAATTGTATTTATTCAGGAATTTTTTGTTCTTTATTAATTGTCGTTATTTTACGGAGGTATTTTTATATGTTTTATGTATGTGAGGATATGATCTAGTGACATCTTTTTGCATATAGACGATCTCGTAAAATTAAATTAAACTGCACAGCATATACTTTACTACGGTGGACTTCAAGAAATCCCTTCACTTGAAACCTTGGTCCTAAACAATAGATAGTTCACGCTTATAGGTTGGTGAACATTTACTCACACAAATTAGTGACTCCTGTAGCCCTTCAATACGAGAGTTACTATGAATTGAATGAATGATTTTCAGTTAAGAAGAGTGTGATGATCCTTTATTAAACAACAAAGGATTTATAGCGAGATTTAAGAAAGGTTAGCCGAAAAAATGGTAAACACCAAAACAAATATATATATATATATATATATATATATATATATATATATATATATATATATATATATATATATATATATATATATAAGTGAACGTGTATGTGAATCTGTCTATCTCTGTATCTGTCTGTGTGTCTGTGGTCGTACATTTCTCTTCGCAATAACTCTGTCAATTTTAAGTCTACAGACTACAAAATTTGATAAACAGGGTATTGAGATTTGTGAAAATATATACGATCGGTTTTCGGCCAGAAATCTGATGATTAAGGGGTCAAATTTCAACGATTTGACCTTTGCGAACACTACCAAACTCCTCCGACAATTTTGGGTCTAAACATTTGAAATTTTAGGTCTAGGTTCCCTGGACATTGATCTAACTTAATAACTTGATTGGAGCCCAACATAATTAAGGTTAAGGGCTCATAATAGGGGTCAAAGTTTAAAAAAACGACAGTTATTTTTGTTTTTGTTTTTTGTGTGTTTGTTTTCTGGCTCAGCATACACCTGCAAACACTCGGGCAAGGCCGGGCTTCCATGCTAGTATTAAATAGAAAATTCTCACCAAAAGCAACACATGCTACGTTTCTACTTTAATAAATGAGTTGTCTTCGTGTTTGAAAGTACTTTCAAGCGGTTTTCTTTATTTTTTAATCTAAAATTGCTAGTACCAAATATCTCCGGATTTTCTAGGAAAAAATCCCGCTAGCCGCTATATCAAATTTTTCCCAGTAGATTGCAAACGGACTCCTTAGATCTATAGGGAAGACCGCTAAATTGGCAACATGCTTCCAGATTTAAAACAAATTAGCAATGAGTGATATTCCCCTTGAAATGGAATATATATATATATATATATATATATATATATATATATATATATATATATATATATATATATATATATATATATATTTCACACAGGAATCACAACTTATCAAGGTGCGAAGGTCACTCGAGGGTAACAGTTAGTGTACATTAGCAAGTTTTATTATGGCGTAGTAAGATAGAAAACAAATGTGTCCATCAATGGTGAAATAATAAATGTTCTCAATGATTGGTTCAATATCATAAAATGTTTCCCTTTTCGTATCGTGTTAGTTTTCCGTCCGTATTTGCGATTGCGTATTTTTGCCTCCTTTTTTTGCGACTTTTTATTCGGTAAATATATTACAGGAAATAAATAAATCAAACCCTGCTCAGTATTTCTTACAATTTTTTATTTACCGTTATAATAGTTCAACACTGGCTTAAAAATCACCTGCTGCCACCTGTGATCTCCTTCCGACACCGCGCCAGGCACAGACGGAAAATACTCGCTATATACACACACAATCTCTTTGACGTTCACACACATACATACACAAACACGCCCACACACACACACACACACACACACACACACATATATATATATATATATATATATATATATATATATATATATATATATATAATTTTACATGCATTTATTTCCTTAGCGACGTCGAGAGATGTCTAACCGTTAGTATTTATTCAAGTTTTGTGGCGAGGGTGAGGGGAGAATAGGAAAATAGACTTGGAGTCCTGTCATGACTTCACACTTTGTAGTTAATATACCGAAAAAAATTAAAAAAAACAAGTTTATATGGGGACTTTTCATTTTTTAAATTGGATTTAAAAAGGTCTAAAATGTAACTGAACCAGTTAATTATTATTTCCTGATATTTTTAAGGTGGTAAAAAACCGAGGGTGGACACGTACGGTGAGGACTCTCTGCTTGTCTTTGTATTTATTTCTTTGTTTCATTCTTAGCGGATTACTTCCATTTTATATAAAGGATTTAAATTAAAATAAGGCAGTAGTGTGTAGACCTTTATTATTCAATGTATTCTATATTGTTGAAACTGGTCGCACTGTTTCTTGAAGTTCGATCGTGCATCCAATTTTTCACGCGCGCAACACATTACTTCTGTATACTCCCTTTCACGTATATACAATTATTCTCTATACTATATATGCTATAACAAAACATAAAATATAATAACCGAATGGGTCACAAGAAATATAGTATACATTTTGCTTGTGGCGTTGTAAAACTGGTTAAATAATTTAATCTTTTCAGAATATATTCCAATCTTGCGCAATTCGTGTAAATGTACAAGAGCTTAATTCTTAATTACATGAGGTACTTTGTCTGAAGACGCATAGCCTTCACAAACAAGCTTTAAATCTGGATTAGAGGCCAAATAGTCATGTTTCTTATTCTCACATTTCGTATCACAAAGGAGAGTCTGCATATATTTTCGTAGCAATCTGTTTCGCGTTTTTTTTATATATGTCCTCCTTCCAAACATCCCAAACCAACACGTGTTTATCTAGAACACATATAAAACTTTTACTCACTCTCTATATTTGTCTTAATCCTAACAAAATTCAATGCACAAAGCCTCTTAAAACTGAACTACGTGCTTTTGAAGGTTTTTAAAGCGTTGAATTAATTTCTAGCTGACTACAATAGGTTGTCGAAAAGTCCAATATAAAATATCCTAGTGCTTTATTGTCACGTCTATTGATACAATACGTAGGCGTTTACTCATGACTGTACATATTGTTCCGGCAAAAAAGAAAGTCCACATTTGTATTTTTTTTCAAAATCTGCAAATTTGTGCTAGATTTAATGTAACTGTTTAAACAAAATATAACTCATTTGATTCGCGTTTTATTTCTATCTAATGTTCCCTGTTCAGATTTGACATTTAATTGAACTATTCTGGTGTTCTCATCAACTTGTAAAAATAACTTCAAAGTGAGGAGCAAAAAAGAACTTTTGCAGCAAAAAATTCGTTTCAAACCAGTTTTAATTATCTAAAGTAAATCAATTTAAAATATAAACATATAAACAGGCAACACACTATCTCTAAACGTAATTGTTGTTGTTCCAGGTGTTACCACGTCGCATTTAGTTCATATGCCGCTATTTTCTCTTAGTGATCGTCAGGAGCTTATTAATCTCCATCTTACTGGTATATCCAATCGAGAACTCAACCTGCATTTTTCGTGATGCCCCTTAATCTGGCCGTACTCGAGTTAGTGCTAACAGGAAAGACAGTGCTCTCAATATCCACAGCTGTAGAAACTAATTTGAAACGGCCCCACATCTAAAAACAGGGCAAGCTTTTTACAAGTGTTCTCTTTCAACTGTTAAAAACAGATTAAATGACTTTAATTTACGAGGATATATTGCAAAACGCAATGATTTTGGTGAAAAACAGAAAGCGTCCTGTAGACTTCGTCCGATGCAATTCAAATCATGACTCTTCATATTGTTCAAAAGTGTTTTTAGCGACGAAAACAAGTTCAATAGGCTAGGCAGTTATTATAAGCAGTACGTGCGTTTGAGGAAAGACGAGGAATTTTAACCTAGGTGATCATTGTCAACGCTGCAGGGTGGTGGAGGTTCAGTTTTTGTGTAGGGAATTCTTAGTACTAATGGTCCAGTGCCTATAGTTCGCTTGTAAGGTCGAATTAATTCGACTAAGTACCTTAATATGTTGACTGAGAATTTTTACCCTACTTTGGTCGGAATTAGGGTGGCAATCCCATCGTCATGCAAAATAATGTTCCCATTCACCCAGCTAACAATGTCAACAGGTTCTTGCAAGAGCATGATATTCCGCATTTGAATTCGCCTGCACAATCTCATCGAAAATGTATGGCATTTCATCAAGCATTAACTACGTAATGATAAAATTTCAAATCTTGAAGAATTTTGGACAAACATAAAAAAGTGGAATGCTCTTTTGTCGGACTAAGTCTTCAGCCTAATTCAAGGAATTCCCAAAATATTGCAGCTGTCAAACTGCAGAAGGGCTACGCTCATAAATATAAACTACTTCGTTGTGTTCATGTTGTATTTGTGTTTGATTATTGTCCTAAGGTAACATTAACATAGCAATTTTCCATTGTGCGGAGTTTCTTTTTACGTCCTCAATTTCCAAGTTTATTTTTCAATTTTACGTGAACACTTAAATATTTCAATTAAAAATTATATATGAACAGGGAAAATCATGGATGAATAAAACGTCCATTAAACAATTGCATATCACTTAGCTTACATTTCCAGTTTTTGAAAATATTAAAAGATATTACAACAATATTTCTTTTTGCAGCCTCTGTACACCGACCCTTGATTTTCTATAAACCCTTAAATGGGTTGGTTATTTTGTAAAAATAATAATATAATGTGCGCAGCTGTTCACCTATTTCTAAGACGTTGATATTACATTTTAATATATCGAAGCAACAAGGATTTAGATAAAATATTTTCCCACTCATGCTTAAGGATGTAGTAATTTTCTTTCACTATATTTGTTATGCTTGAGTACAACTTGGTCAAACCCGCCGTCATTTTCTGTTCCGTTCAACATATGTTTTAGCAATAAAGTTATCGTAACACATAACACAGATATATCTAATGAAACGAGTCTTTATGCACATATATGTTTGTGTATCCAAACCGGGGTAACTTTTAGTGGCGATGTTTTTGAAGGACAGCATATATTGCATTTCAGTTTGGATTAATACTATTAAAAATTGAAAGCAAATTGTGTTATATTTTATTACTTTCTATCGTTTAATAATTTTGTTGACACATTTTTGTTTTTTTATTCTACTCTCAGTAGTTTTTGGAGACTTTCATTTAATTCAACTATTGTCATTTATCTAATTGTTGAAATGTTTCTTAATATTATTTCTGTAACCATGATGAGTATATTTGGATTTGGCCTCCTGCTCCTAATAATCCGAGAATGGCCAGTTTACCGTACACATTTTAGCAGTTGAGCAAATATGTTCTTGTTTTCTACTTACTAGGATGTTTCGTCAGATCTCCATGCAGTTGTAATTTTTTTAGATGTAATTTTAGACATGTAAATAAAACAAGTGGAAAATTTATATTCGACAAAGAACTTTTTATTCCCACATGTCTACCATGACATACGTTGCAATTCTAAGTGCACTGTGAAAACGATTTGATAAATAGCTATCTTATAGCCACACTGTTTTATTCGACTCGTCATATATTTTAATGCCGCTAAATATTTTCAGGCCTGTCGAATTCTGTATCTGCTACAAGTTCTTTTCTCCATCTAAAAAAAATAGTGTTCTTCATAATAATGTTTTCCTCTGATACTCTGAGAGCCTGGTACTAATATTGAACCGATCATATTCACTGTTGTGGAACACACATTTCTATGTTACTGCATAATTCTCTATTTACCCCAATTGTTTCATGGCACGTTTAAATACCGTAAGTTATATTTTGTTAAATTAATTACACGAAATTAGATTTACAGCCGCCGAATAAATTCGTTACAATTAATAAACATCTGCTTATTCGAAATTAACTATAAACATATTCCTATGAATGGAGTAATATTGGGATATTCTAATACATATGTCTCTGAATGGTTTTAACGCCGGATCTGCCAATAATTTATCGCTAGTGCTGATTTATCTAGCATTTCCTTGTAAATAACAGGCGGGCGTAAAAATTCGAGTAATAAATAATACGACAAGTCAGTACATTTACAAATGTAGGTGACATGTGTACACAATGAGAAACATGAGATTGTAAGTCCACATAGCCTTCAATATTTTCACTTTAACTGCAAATAGAAATATATTATACACAGGGAATATTTTTTTTTAGAATATAAATACTCACGAAGAACAGAAGCCTTAGCTGATAATACGTTAAACAAGAGCACCAGATATTATTACATGTTGATTCGACATTATTAATTCTCGTCACTAATGCAAAAATGAATAATATGAAAACCAACAGGAATACGAGATTCTTGTGTGATTTGCCCATAATATATAATCGTACGGACGTGTGTAAATATGAGTAAGGTGTATAGCCATAGTAAACAAAATTACACATGTATGCATAAATAAAAACTTTTAACGAGCTACCTGTATGACAATCTTATTAATCCCAACAGAGTATGAAACACAGAAACATCTCTTTAACTTCATTGTGATATGGTTTCAACTCATTAAAGCTTTATCCGCATTTAAATTCTGTTATGGGTGTGCCTTAAAAAATAAGCGGAGTCATTCAGCGGCATACATATAGTAAAAATGCCCTGAGTAAGATTCATTGATGCCTGTTCAGCATTTACGAAGCCAATGTCATCAAAATTAATAGTTGATTCCGTATATTTCATGTCCTATCAGAGATATGTGGTAACACTCAATCCCAATTTTTACGATCACGGCATCAGAAGAGTGCGTAGAAAATGAACTGAGAATGTGATGACTATGTAGCAGAAGAAATTTTGGGGCATAAAATGGTGCTCGTATTAGTGTTAATAGTTATTTTCTTGTTTTATATAAAAATGGTGCATGTATTAAGAAAAGTATATCAAACATATATATTCGTATATATATATATATATATATATATATATACATATATATATATATATTATACTTGGTATATGTTCTTTACACATTTAAACATTGTGTAACATATCTTTCCTCTTGCGTTCTTTGGAATCTACCTTAACACATGCTTCCAATCATGTTGATACACACGCTAAGATTTAACAGCTCAACTTCGATGTCAAATTGACGGATGGTGATGTTAGGCCGAACACCTTCCCCCCACTTGAACTCACTAGCTATTCTAAGATCAGAGTCACCCTGTCATTGTCAATTACCATCGGGAAAAGCAAGAAGAAAACAAATAAAATAGTGCGCGCACATGTCATGCACTGACCGGAGAAAAGGCGCCAGTGAACTCCAAGTTGTCCTGAAAAAGAAAAGAAATAAAAACACACGCTGTATGCCTAATCACAGATGTGTTTGCCATGTTTTTGTGTGCTTGCTTTCTACAAAATCGAGCATCGGAAAAATACTGCATATTCCTCTCTGACTAATTAGCACGGCGTCTATGTTCTGTTCTTAATAGACATCGTTGCGGGCAAGATATTTTATACGCTGTGTTCAAGTGGAATCGAATTAAACTAAACTCCATTCAAACATATAACTTTGTGTGGTTATATATATATATATATATATATATATATATATATATATATATATATATATATATATATATATATACACGCGTGCATATATATATATATATATATATATATATATGTGTGTGTGTGTGTGTGTGTGTGTGTGTGTGTGTGGGTGTGCGTGTGTGCAGGGGTTGCGTGTTTCAGTTCTAATCGCAGTGAACCAAAATTTTAACTGACATGTTATTTTACACTATGAATATTTTGAAGGATTTTTTTTTGCATTAATCTTGATAATTGCTCATTCTCTACCATACGTTAGCCATCGAGGTGAAGCTCAAATGCATATGTCTTTATCAGTTAAATAATCATTATTTCCGTATTTTGTTGTTTTTACTCCCTATCTTTTTTCCATGCCTTTTTTTTTAATCTATAAACCCGGGTTACTGGTTTAACTTGCTCCTCGCACTTCAATGGAATACCTATGCTCTTCCATATTATGATGGTTTCTTCAGATTTTAATGTAGTATTGTGGACTTTTAAAGATGATTGATCATAATGTTATTTATACCTCTTTATTTTTCCTGTGTAATGTATGTCTATTTTCCTGGTGATATTATTTTACTGTTTTGTTTTATGTAGAGTATTTATAAATAGTCCTCTGTTATCACTCATAATTTATGTAATTAAATTTAAGTTACGACAAAATTGCAGGGGCAAAGTGGTGTTCCACTGTAAAAACGTATGAACAAAGCGTGTAACCGTTCTTGAAGGTAGATAATACATTCTCATTTTCAACAATTTTAATTACTGTTTATTAATATGTTCATTAATATAATACATACATAAAAATGAGAGATTGCATATATACATATATATATATATGTGTGTGTGTGTATGCATATATATACATATATATATATATATATATATATTTATATTAACGTTTTATCTGCTTACTTACACATGTTTCGGTTTCCGAATCGTGCCAAAACCCAGTACCTTCGTCAGAATTTAACAGAAATTGTTACTATGATTGGAAAAAAAATATCAAAAGAAGCAAACAAAATTATATTAAGTAAATAAATAATACAAAAATGGGGATTTTAATTGTGATTCGACAACATTTAAGATTTAACATTTAATACTTAAAAAAAAACATTGTAAATATTCAACCAGACACGCATAGGAGAAGTGGGAGTGGAAAAAAGAAGGCACGCGTGTAAAATGCTAAAGATGTAATATGAATTCTTACACGTTAAAATGTAAGAAAATGTGGGTGGGCGTTATTCACAATAACTAAGCTGTGTCCTCTACAAATAGGCCTACTTACATTCAACTTAAATGCAGTTACCTATTTCAATGCATTGGCTAGAAAAGGTCTCTGAGAAAATAAACAAATTATTAATTGCCAGACATAGACGGAATAAATATAAAATCATTAAAATGTTCATGTAGGGAGAAATAGATAATAGTATCAACATTAATAATAATAATAATAATAATAATAATAATAATAATAATAATAAGTAGAAGAAGATCAAGTAGAAGAAAGATACAAATAAGGGTAATAATATAGTAAAGGGAGTAGAGATGTTATAAGGTAGAAGAAGATTGAAAAAAGAATAAAAACGAAAAAAAGTAAATGCATAAATAAAATAAAAGTGGGATATATAAATAAGTAAAATAAACTGTGAGTTTAATGAAAAATATAGCATATACCCATATACACGAGTACGAGGAGCGTGCAATAAGTAATGCCCCTGACCCACTTCCAGTTTGCAGATCTAGCTGCAATTTTGCATGTCCAATGATTTATATCTGTACGGCTTATGTGGCAAATTACATCTCTGAAATAATTGTGGTTTCTGTTTTACAGGTGGTTGAACTGAGTCAGCTGTGAAATGGAGCATGTTAAATGTCGAGCAGTGATCAGGTTTTTGTATTTGAAAGGACGCACACAACAAAAAACGTTTGATGAAATGCAAGAAACGTATGGAGATAATCCCCCATCATATGCTCTTGTAAAAGGCTGGAATCGCTAATTCAAACATGGAGGAAGTCTGTGGAAAGAGCTCCCAGACATATTCGCCTCCTTCTGTCATTGATGAAGCATCTATCCGTCAATTTGAGGCTGCTTTTTTTGAAGATCGGCGAATTCCTATTGGCCACATATCACAAGATGTCAAGATTAGTAAAAGGTCTGTGCAAAGTATCATTCATGGGCATTTACATATGCAAAGGTGTCTGCCAAATGGATTTCTCAGGTTGCTAACACCATTCCAGAAGCGAGAACGCGTCGAGTGCTCGAGGATAAATTTGGAGATGCGCCAAGAAGATGAGTCAAAGTTTTTCAAAAGATCACACAGGATGAAACATGGGCCATTCACTATGATCCAGAGACCAAATCGCAGTCAATGCAGTTGAAGCATTTGGACTCACCACCTCCCAAGAAAGCAAGGGTTCATCCCTCCTATGGTAAGGTCATGCTCACAGTCTTCTGAATACAGGATGGAGTGGTGATGACAGATTACAAGAGCCAAGTATGCTTCACTTTTGAGGAAATTAAGGGAAACTATCAAAATCAAGAGGGGTCAAGATCAGACAGATACCCTTCAGCGGCAGGACAGCGCTCCAGTCCACAACTCGCATGTCACCAGATCAGAAGCAGGGGTGTGGTTATGAAATCTCCCCATCCTCCCTACTCTCTTGACCTTGCATACTCTGACTTTCACCTCTTTCCAGCCATGAAGTTACTTTTGAAAGGAAAGCGTTTCCCATATGATACAGCCTTGATTTCTGAAGTCACGTCGTTGTTTGCCGACCAAGTTGGAATGTTCTACAAAATCGGTCTTCAGAGCTGCATGAATCGAAGGGAGAAATGCATAACTCTGGGTGGTTCCTATGTTGAGAAAGACTAATAACTGTGCCAAGTTTCGTTGCTCTACTGCTGTGGGAAGTGGGCAAGGAGCATTACTTATTGCACGCCTCCCGTTCATATACATATACACATAAGTATATACATATATACACACATAGTTATACGCATACATACACATGCATTCCCATACGCATACACAGAAATATACACACTGCTTATAAATATACACAAACATGTTCATATGTATACGAACACAAGTCTATACGCACATATGTACATATCTGCAAAGGGAAGCGCATACCTACATATACATGACTCGTGCATTCACACACTCATATAATACCAATAAATACGTATGCAGATATATATATACATATATACATACATATATATATATACTTATACAGTAAACCAACATATATACATATACATTCATAAAAATACTAAGATACATACACGTATATACACACGAATACGTATAGCTGTGGGGATCAAATAAGTAGCCTGAAGTTAGTAAAGATAAGTAAACGAGTAAATCGCATTAATTATAATAGTATTCTGGGAACATTTGTACAAATTCATATATATATATATATATATATATATATATATATATATATATATATATATATATATATATAGCTGAACGTCTGCGTGTGTGGCTGGTGACGAATAGGCTCCTATATGGTAAACTATTATAGAAAACTGATCACATATAATGATAGAAGATGTATCGATACTCAGGAATGAGTATGTTTGATCGGGAATAATGTTGATTCTATAAAATTGTAGGGTCAGCGTACGCGTCTGGTCTAAAAGTTTATGACAAAAAATGTAAAAGTTAAAAAAAAAACGTCCATAAGTGTCTTGATATACATGTATATATTAATACTTTGATACGTATATTTCAACTTTAATAAGGATGGTATAATAAAATTGGGAGGTCTGCATTCGTGCCTGACCTCTATAGAATAGAAATAGGCACAAACTTTAATAAAAAAAAACCTTTTCATATCTATCTGCGTAAGTATACTTTGATAATTATGTTTCAGTTTGGAGAAATATGTTATAATAAAATGGAAATATGTCACAAAGGTTAGAAGGTGTTTTTTTCTTTTATATATATCCACAGATTATTGTGATAAGTGTTTCAGTGTGAGCAGGTATGGTATAATAAATTATGGGGATTATGTATTTTTTTTTACTTTCTTCATATGTTGCTTTGGTTTTGATACCCCTAAATTCGAAGCTATCTCTTTACAACGCTTCGTTTTCATAAATCAACGCCAATTTTCTGTAGGATGTTTTTGAACCCAGACTTTTGCTTGTATATATATATATATATATATATATATATATATATATATATATATATATATATATATATATATATATATATATATATATATATATATATATATATATATACATATATATATATATATATATATATATATATTCTCGCATATGCATACATATATATGCAAATAATTATAATAGTAACAAGTTGTGTCTGGCCACTCGTTGCTCTGGCTAACATTTGCGAAACGGAAAAAGTTAAAATATGAGGAAATGCGTGTTTCTTATAGGTTTAATTTCTCCTTTCGTATATGCTCACAGTTGTTGTTATTCAATTATCTTAGCTGATATAGAGATTTATGGATTGCTTTACCCTTGGACCCGTAACATAAATTGCCCATTTGAAAAAAAAACAGTAAGTGTATAGCTGAAAACTACACAATTGTAAAGCTGACTTCCTGAACTTTGTTTATGGTCATGGCAAATAGCTTTACAATTCGAATGTGCCAATTCCTTACGTATATTGGTGTATCCGGTGGCATCACAGAAATGCGTAAAATTAAGATATATTTACCTGTGTCCTGTTATGTTTATTGTTTATATGATATTGTTATTATTTTTGACTGCAAGCCCTGTGGCATTCCAAAGCTTGGATTGCTTTATATTTTACAACATGATAATTAGTACGCATATATTCAGTTGCAGTATATGCTGTGGCATTCCTGGCAAATATAGCTATTGTATAATTAACCACGTTTTCTACTTCCACAATATTGTCGATAAATTTATATTTGACAAACTTAATATGACTTTTTCGTTGAATAATAGCGATGGAGATATTTGTAATAATCGGCAAGAATAGCTCGTTTACTCAGTTAAGTGGAATTCGTATAATTAATTCGATTATCTGGAGAAAACAGTTTAACCAACTCTTAATTTGATGTAATACAATTACACAAGTTAAGAGTCAATGAATTTCGTCTTTAACTCGGATCAGCCGGCACAGTTCCGTACCCAATTTCCCACAAGTGATGCACAAATGTATTTAGGGATCGAACTGTCTGCAACTGGACACGCATATTTTGAGTTAAGTGTAATGCCTTCCAAAAGTACAATATTTTAAGCAAGCATATATTTCATCTGCTGGTTGTCATTGAGGAAGTACAGGTAATGTTTGTCTGAAATCTCCTGCAATTAAAATTAGTGCATTTCCAAATGGTCTGAAATTGCAGCGTAAATTTTGCAAAGATCGACCAAGAGCCTTAAGTGTTTTTTTTTTTTTTGCGTGCCGTTGTGCATTCATCCCAAATAATTAGTTTGCATTTCTGCAAAATTTTCGCCATACTGGAGGTTAGAGGTGTTTAACATGAGATCTTTTTAGAAATTAAATGTTTGATAGGAGTTCTCCTATTTGATGGCAAGGGTTAAGGTATCCCGCATGTACCAAGGTCTAAGTATATGCCATTTTGTAACCGAATATCTGCAAAAATCAATTTTATTTGACGGGGTTTTTTCAGTTATTCCTGGTGCTGTCCAAGGTAGCTGTAACTTCCAAATAACTGTATTTCGCACAGTAATTAAATTAGATGATTAAAATATTATTTTTTAAAGTTTTGACAATGCCTTATTCATTGTAATTTTTTTCGATTAAAATGATGAGGGCTGGAGAAAGATATATAGAGAGGTATATATATATATATATATATATATATATATATATATATATATATATATATATATATATATATATATGAATACGTTCTGAAAATCTTACAGGTTGACATAAAGTTATAAAACATTAAATTCAGGTTTTAAAGAAAATGGTGCGTATAAGATTTACTCATCGCCAAATGGAAAAATATATGATTTCTTCCAGATAGTTCTTTAAAAACAGGACTATATCCTACGCCCTTTTTACAACTTAAGGCAATGTGTTTTGTCTTTATATTTTCTGCAATCAATGAGAAGGTTTCGGTAAGGAAATACTAGATAAATGTCAGAATTTGATTGCAACTCGCATCGCCGTATATATTAATACCTATCAAATGGATTAAAGAAATGCACATTTAAAAGTCTGGTAGACAATGCCATTTTATTACCTCCCATGAGGTATTCCATTTGAAAAATAAAAGTATAGATGCTAAACAAATCATTGCATTGTAAAATGCTAAGGTCGAACCAACTGGATATACTTTTTATAACCATTTAAACATAAAAAAATACATCAGTGCCTAGGGGATCTATGTTTCCCCTAATAAAAAAAAAAACTGACATAATATATTACTGATTAAAGTCTTGGGCTTGATACTATTTCAGTTGCATTAAATTCTGACAACACCCCCCACACACGCACACACACATGCACACACACGTGCACACACAAATATATATATATATATATATATATATATATATATATATATATATATATATATATATATATATATATAATATTGACAATATTGCTCGGATACAAGGATTATAACAGAATTGTTCCGATTATTACAAAATCCTATTAACGTTTCCAATGATTAGTATCAAAGTACAATATAGCGTTTGAAAAAGTAATAAAAATACTTACCTGGAAATTGATATAAAAGACGATAAACGCTATTAAAACATGTTATGGTAGAAGGTATATTTAGAGGCGGACATAAGGTTCACTTTATAATAGAGTGACAAACCTATCCGAAAATTTATCACAACTGGCAATTAAGGACCATTAAACAGAGTATCTGTTTACTAAAATAAGTGATCATAATTATTTAGAAATGCTAATAATCCCTCAAATTAGAATAATTATTTGAATTCAGACTAAGAAAACAATTAACATCCAAAAAGTATCACAGGATACCGGTTTGTACTATCGAAAATGGGCCTACATCTTCATTTAAAACTTTAAAGAGCAGTATATCGTAGTACACCACTTTTAGTTCTATTTCGTTATGCCGAAAGTAGTATTATTTATAAAGGTCATTACAAGGACGGGTTTTACACTATAATTAATTAATGATGCAGTAGTATATGAATAAGATAACCAAACACGAATAAGTTTTGAAAAAATATTAATAATAAAAAATATCTAGACATAGATATATTACATCTTTCTTCATAAGAAACAAAGGAAAATAAAATGATTACTGTAAAGTAGATACTGTCAGGTTAAGACATATGACACACATTTAAAAAAAAACAAGTTACAGAACTTTCACTAAACCGTGTTATTATAAAGACTATTAAAGTTTTTCATAATAAATCTTTTACTTGCTACAGCAAAAAATAGAGCAATTTGATTCTCTAAAAACTCATTCATTAAAATACAAAATATTTAAATGTAGTAAAATATATCCCTGTTTTTATTACAAAATATTGGTTGCTGTTATTTTAATATTTTTATTCACATGAACACAATCCTTTTTTTAAAAGTTTTGATTAAAAAAAATTACCACCAGTATAAACACCTTTTTGCCAACGCACTCGCGTTCTGACAGAAATAACTAAAGTCGCTGAAGTCCTTCTTGACATCGCTCATGCTTTTTTAAGCTTTTCTCGCACAGAAACGTGTCGAGAAGCTTTAAAATGTAGTAATTTAAGGGAGAAGCTATGCCGACGAGAATGGATGATGCAGTGTTTTAAACTTCTGAATGATCTGTTTAATAATATACGATGGTGTTTTTGTGGTGCTGCTGTGCACGCTTCTGATGCATTTTATGCATTTGTTGGAGGCACTTCATCACTGTAATTAATTCGCACGCATAGAAAAAATGCAATCAAAGAGATCGGCTGCAGCCAACCAGGCAGTAAGCATGAAATAATTGTTGTTCAATTCGTGATTCGAAATGTACCTTAGAGCTTCATCGGCGTCTCAGTACGGAGCTGAGCCTCTCTGATTGTCCTAAAAACACAATTCTCATCGCAGGACACGCCCCTTTCCAGAAATTGGTCGTTCTTTATGACAAAAAGAAGAAAAAGATAACACTTCATAACGGCTTTTTCTATTCATTGTCGTTTAATTCGCGAGGTACCTATTCATCGATTTTTTTGGTCTTTCCAAGTGGATGGGCATCGCCGTATAAATACCGTTATTCAGGAAGTGCGTGCTTGAAGAAATGTGTGTAGATTTGCTTCGACTAACAGTTTCTTTATGGAGCATATCAACATCCAATAACCGAACAATACTCTTATTGTCTCATAGAGTCTTCTCCCATAGGAAAATTTCTTTAACACCCATATTTATGTGGGTTCAGTTGTGGGTCCTGCGCCAATTGCTTCAATGCTATCACAAGCTGTTTCAGCAGTTTTTCGGCGTAGCTTGAATTGCAATACTAAAATTGTCCTAATTTACTTAATTTTTATTTAAAAAAAAACGACATATGTGGGCTTAAACGAATGTAATTCAAACGATTTTTAAAATGATATATGAACTAAATATATCACAACAGAACTTTATTTAAAAATATTTATTTGAAATTACAATTAAAATTCCGCTAGAATTTCCCTTTTCATATTAAATGTTACACACGCTCACACACTCACACGGATATATATATATATATATACATATATATATATATATATATATATATATATATATATATATGTATATATATATATTAATATATATGTATATATATATGTATATATGCATATATATATATATATATATATATATATATATATATAGAGAGAGAGAGAGAGAGATAGAGAGAGAGGAATGGAGAGGTAGGTTCTTCAACCGCCGGCCAACGCCGGTTAGAAAGAATATTTCATTCGATAACTCTATCAATCTATCTATCTATCAATCAATCTATATATTTTCTATCAATCTATCTATTTTCTATATCTTTCTCTCTACATATATATATAGGGAGAGAAGGGAGAGAAAGAGAGAGGAAAAGAGAGAGAGAGGAAGAGAACAGGAAAGCGGAATTAGAAAATGAAATCGTGGGAAACGATAAGGAACATTGTGGGTGTAGGAGGTTAAAAATCATCATGCTGTAACATGAACTAAGCATTTGTGACCGATTAAGTTGCACCGGGCGGTGAAAATGGAGAATGGATATGACGTGGCAGAGGTTCCTGTTCTGTGTAAATTACGTAATATTATATGAGTTTGGTTCAGGACGTTGAAAAGATATGATGTTTTTTAACAAGTCTCCAAAAAGGGGGCGACGGTTTCCAAATGGAACCACAAGCCAAAGACGCAATACACTCAGATCTGCGCGGACAAAATGGCTTAGGATTGTAGAAATGATATACGAAAATCAACCATTCGTCTTGGATGTATATCTTGCTTGCCTCTTAGTTGTAACAGAAACTAGACTAGCAGGCAAGCAAAATATCCATTAATTTGTCCCTTACGGGCCTGAGAAACAAGGCCGTAAAGGGAGTTAAGCAAAGAACTTATATTCGCAGATATATTACACACAAATAAGTGGATAAAAACTGACACGTAAGTGCATAATATAAACTCATGCACACACACACATATCTATCTCTCTCTCTCTCTCTCTATATATATATATATATATATATATATATATATATATATAAACTCATGCATACACACTATATCTATATATATATATATATATATAGAGAGAGAGAGAGAGATCCATATATATATATATATATATATATATATATATATATATATATATAAATGTTTAGAGATACAGAATTTATATATAGTTTTAAAAAAAAGTAATAGGCGGAAGTTTCTCGAGAGCTCTTTCGGCTCGTCAGGAGACAATCTATAGCAACCTAAATAATATTGTGTCGAAAATAAAGAGTTCTAATGGGGAACTTATTAAATGTGCCAAACGTACGGGACACTAATTAAATTTATTTACGTTTAAAAACGATTAAAATATTGGCACAACGAGGGAGAAAAAAAATGGGAGAAAAAATGCGTTTGATGTTTCTTTTTGCCGGAACAAAGAAGGTTAACGCACCGCGATAGAGACGGCCTCCAAAATATTTAAATGGTTTTTGGAGTCCGCTCTATGTAGCACCTGGAACCAATCTATTTTATATCTATCGGCACAACACGGGTTTCAACCAAATGCTGGCCAATAGCAGAGTCCAAGGCTGCAGAAGGAGGGAGACCACCAGACCCCATCATCCCTTGTCTGATCTTCGATGGAACATGCTGGTTTATACAAGTCAAAAGGTGCAAGGATGTTCGCCCAACATAACCAGCATCAGACTGGCATCTAAACTGATATACAATATTACTGTTTTGGATGTAATGCAAACTATCCTTGCGAAAAGACGGAGAAACCAGGTCTCGTAGTGTGTACCAAACGCAAGGACACCGAATTGAAGCAGTCGTAAATACTTCTTCGACTCTGTTTGGAAATTCTATTACTCCCCTCCCTAATCCACGGTAATTTCAAATAAACCGGCCATTTAAAGGGTCCAAACTTTTTAGAGGATTTAAAATCCGCAACCTTTTTGAAAATACAGTCATCAATAAGGTCAACAGGGTAACCATTATTGATGAATATTTCCCTGATCTTATCGAGTTCAACATCTAATCTGTTAGGCGAATACATCATGAGGGCTCTATGTACCAAAGTATTAATTAAGCCGACCTTACGTGATTAAGGTACAAAAGACAACCAGTTCACATATAGGCCATTAAATGTCGGTTTTCTATAAAATGTCGGCTTTCTATAAATTTATTAAGTTCCCCATTAGAACTCTTTATTTTCGGCACAATATTATTTAGGTTGCTATCGATTTTCTCCTTACGAGATGATAGCCGAAAGAGCTCTCGAGAAACTTCTGTCTATTATATTTTTTCAAACTATATATATATATATATATATATATATATATATATATATATATATAGAAAGGTAGATAGAAAAGTGAAATTTTTTAACAAGATTTATAGGATTTTATATGCACATCGACATCTATCGATTATTTACTTATATGCATATATACACATATTTTATTAGATATTTCATAAAATTATAAAAAAAATTGGATTTTGTTTTTATTTATACTTGATTTTAATTTGTTTATTTATTTACAGTTTTCTGTTTTGAATTTAATATAAAGTGAACAGACGTGTTAATTATAATGAAAAAAGTTGTAGTTTACACACATTATAAATGTATAGACAGTGATAGTAGAAACTCTCAAAGCAAAAACAACCACACTATGTTTGCAACTGATCAGAAAACAGACGCATTTCAATACAACCATTTCAGAATTCGGGCACACATTTTTAATTATCACGAAAAAAATACAATTTGTTTATACTCACAGATATTTTTGGATGGGATACCTACCTGAAATTGTATTCTTCGTCTGCAAAATCTTGTAACGTAGTCCGGGGACAAACATATCGTAATTTTTACAAATCTAACAAGATTAATCGAAATCTGTTGTCGTGCAACAACGGCATTTATTTCCTTATTCGTCTGTCACGAGTAACTTCTCGTTATGGTTTTGGCGTTAGTCACTTGATGTTTTCTCGAACGTATTCTCGAACTTCTTTAACCTAAACTTTATACGCAGGTTGTTTTTTTTATACTATCAATATTTATATTAATTACGATATAAACCTATACTTGCACAATCATCAGTACAAGAGGTAATGTGTATTGCTGTTAATGAAACTGATTTCCTATCCTATAACTATTGACTGTGGATGAGCATTCAATCTAAACAAGGCCGATAGCCATTAGTCGCGTTCTCTCGTGTAATGAATAAATGCGTGAATGTAGGATTGACATGAAATTCTACAAATATAAAATAAATGAGCGAAAAAGGGTTGAAATGACTTAAATATAAAAAAAGTAAATGACTTAGAATTACTTTAATGAACTTAAGGATGAAGTGAATGACCTTAAGAATGACTTGAATGCTTAACAAATAACTGAAATCATTCAGAAACAACTTGAATGATCTGGAGAATGACTTAAATGTCTTTGAAAAACTGACTGGTTGTAATATAGGGAGATCATGTTACATTAAATGATTACAGAAAAGTGATCCCCCATTTTATAACACAATAAGTACATCATGTGATAAGAAGAGATACTACACTTTGATCTTGGCCAAAAGGTCAAGAAAATCGTATTTATTTGCTCCCCCACCGAGCAAATTAGACACAAGGCCTATTTTAATGTGAGGAGTGAAGGGGAAATGGAGACCAACTCCCTGAGGAGTAGGGGAGCTGGATAGTGACAATTGGTATGAAGGGTGGCCTCTACTTTGACCAGGGTCTTATATGTGGGGTTGGTATTTATTTGCTTCCCCACCGAGCAAATTAGGCACAAACCCGATTTTTAATGTGAGGAGTAAAGGGAAATGGACACCATCTCCCCGGGGAGTAGGGGAGCTGGACAGTGACAATTACTATGAAGGGTTACTCCTACATTGACCAAGGTCTTATATGTGGGGTTGCCCCCACATATGGTATTTGCTTGGAGTATCTGCCGGAACATATACAACAATTTATCTTGGCCAAAAGGCCAAGTAAAGGCGGCATTTATTTGCTTCCCAACCGAGCAAATATGGAACAAGGCCGATGTTTAATGTGAGGAATGAAGGGGAAATGGGGACCAACTCGCCGGGGATTAGGGGAGCTGGATAGTGACAATTAGTATGAAGGGTTGCCCCTACATTGACAAAGGTTTATATATGAGATTGCCCCCACATATGGTCTTTGCTCGCAGTATCTGTCGGCACAGATACTACACTTTTATATTGGCTAAAAGACCAATAAAAGGAAAACTAAGAACAACATCTATTAATAACAGACCTTTGATCTTAAACAAAAAGGCCAAGAACAAAAGTGTTACGTACAGACCTACTGACCGACGGAGTGACATAGAGTCGCTTGCACGCGACTAAAAACTATTGGCAATATTATTAGGTCCTCACATATAAATTAGCTCACGATAGTGAAAATAAATAGAAAAAAAACACCTTTCATTAATATTAAAATTCAACTCTAATTTTCAGTTAGTTCGACTTCAAATTAAATAAAATTGCTTTTGTTAAATAATTTTGTGGTTTTACTTATTGCTTCCATAGTTGTATCTAACTAACAATATTTTTATTTGTTAAATAAAATGTGTATATTATCATTGATTGACCTTCATCACTTATCTCATGCATCGTGTTTAATTAAATTTGGCCTATATCTATCGATATAGTCAGCGTGCTTAAACATAGAATACAAAATTTTGCTAAATGTTTCTTTATATTTATGAATATATGTATACTTTTAAAGGTGTAATAACGTAGAGCCATATATATATATATATATATATATATATATATATATATATATATATATATATATATATATATACACACACAAATATGTGCCCCGTAAATGTGACCAATGACGTCTTATGTGTATATTGTCTTTGTGATTTTACCATTAAGAATATCATAATATACGCCATCCTCTTTCTATTACGCTATAATATTTGCCCAATTAATTATACTTTATATTATGTTCAGCATATTTTAGCCGGGTAGCTGAAACATTTTATTTTTATATATTTACTAGCATGTCGAGCCGACGTTGCCCGCTTGGGAGTCTGGGCCCGTTAGCAGTTATTTTACTCCGGTGGGAAGATGTCTACTCCTTCATTTATGGGTAAAAACCCACTTAAACCATGGTCTTTGCTTGGAGTATCTGCCGGAACATATACAACATTTTATCTTGGCCAAAAGGCCAAGTAAAGGCGGCATTTATTTGCTTCCCAACCGAGCAAATATGGAACAAGGTCGATGTTTAATGTGAGGAATGAAGGGGAAATGGGGACCAACTCGCCGGCCAAAAGTAGGAGAATAATAAATCAGCATGGATTCTACTTATTCTCCTACTTCACCCCATGGTCTAAGTGGGTTTTTTTACCCATAAATGCAGGAGTGGACATCTTCCCACCGAAGTAAAATACACTTGGAGACAGGGGTGATTTGCTGTCAGAATAATAATTAGAGGGCATACAATATTTTATTTATTTAGATACCCAAGAACACAACGCATGACTTATATGACAGGAGCAGCATAAGTGATTAATACCAGATGCGGGTTAAACAGAACATATTCCGTTGGATCAAAAACATAATTTATATACTTAATTTTTTAAATAACTATTGTAGCACGTTCCGGACCTATCTTATTAAATTAATTATTAAATCATAGTCGCCTTGTAGTAATCAATGTACTGAAAACACAAACGGCCAAAAGGATTTCGCCAGGAAATCGGAAGCCCCAGATATCTTCGTGGGCAGATTTCACATACCTGAAATCTGAATTACTAATTCTTACTATTTCACAGGCCAGATGTCACTTCTGACATCTGACCTTCAGTTCATTTAAGGCCAGACAATGTTATAAGTGAAATGTCCTGTCATCAACCTTTAAGCTGCAAAGATACATTTCTCTGGTTTAAAACAATATCTATTTTGACATGAAATAAAATATATATATATATATATATATATATATATATATATATATATATATATATATATATATATATATATATATATTTATCTTCTCTTAAATGCTTGGAAGATCTGGCGTCACCCGGGAATAATAAGCTACGTCAGCGTAGGCTGACGCTCCTACACGAACAATTACGTAACATAGGTCTGTGAAAACAGCTCCCAGACCTGGTCGCCCCTCCTCCTGCCATTGATGGGGCATCTGTCCGTCAAGTTGAGGCTGCCATTTTGGAAGATCGGCGCATTACTATTCGCCAAAAGGCACAAGATGTCAAGATTAGTACAGAGTTCGTACAAATTATCATTCGTGACCATTTTCATATGCATAAGGTGTCTGCCAGATTGTCTGCTATGTTGCTCACACCATTCCAGAAGCGAGAACACGTCGAGTGCTAGATGATGAAGTGCCAAGAATATTAGTAAACATTTTTTTTTCAAAAACTGATTACACGATGAGATCTGGGTCTATCACTATGATCCAGAGAACTTAGCCCAGTCAATACAATGGAAGCACTTGGACTCACCACCTCCAAAGAAGGGAAGGGTGAAACCTTCCGTTCGCAAGGTCATGCTCACAGTATTCTGTGATCAGGGCGGAGTAGTGATGACCGATTTCCTGCCAAAGCGTACCACAATTACAAGAGCCTATTGTGCTTCACTTTTTAGGAAATAAAAGGAAGCTATCAAAATCAGGAAGCGGGGAAAGATCAGCAAAAATACTCATTCCTTAAGGACAACGCTTCAGTCCACAACTCGCATAAGATCAGAAGCACGGGCGTGTGGTTATCAACTCCTACCTCATCCTCCCTACTCTCCTGACCCTGCACCCTCTGACTTTCACCTCTTCCCAGCCATGAAGTTGTTTTTAAAGGAAAGCTTTTCCTTGGTGATGCAGCCCGGTATTTCTGAGGTCACGTCGTGGTTGGAGGACCAACCTAATGTGTTCTACAAAAACGGTCTCCAGAGCTGCATCAAACGATGAGAGAAATGCATAACTCTGGGTGGTATTTATGTAGAGAAATACATACAACTGTGCCAAGCTCCGTTGCTCTACTACAGCGGAAAGTATGTGATGGGCATTACTTATTGAACACCCCTCGAGTTCCTTACGCTGTATCAATATTTTGTGTAGTCCTCGATGTAACTATCGCAAGATTGAATGCTTTTTTATTTTACCAAACCTTCTCCCTTCTGTTCTGATGAGAACCATTAGGCTTACAAAAAACATGGCCTCGTGGTTCCCACTTGGTATATACAATTATTTGATGTATTACATTTGTGAATAAATGAAACTGTCCATATGCATGTATATCGCTTTATATAATTTTATTTCTATGTTATATATATATATATATATATATATATATACATACTTACATTTCGATATATATATATATACATCTATATATATATATATGTGTGTGTGTATATATATATATATATATATATATATATATATATATATATATATTTTCTGTTCCTTAAATTGATGAGGTCATACATTTCATTACATCAAATATAAATTTTCAAATATTTATACAGGTGTCTTTATTGCGAGATTTCCTCAAAATGAAATAAATAAATAAACAAGAAGCATTGATTACCACAAAGTTTTTTTTCGTATTTCTCTCTACTACTCTTTCTCTGTCTCTAACTCACTCTTTCTCTTCTTATATATATATATATATATATATATATATATATATATATATATATATATATATGTATATATATATATATATATATATATATATACATGCACATATACATATACAAGGCCTGCCAAACGCAGGCATTCTGTGCCATACATGGTGCGCCCCTACCAGCACGTTGTGATAGTTACTTTTATGAAAATTCAAATACCGTTTAAAATCGCCTGATGTTTTGCACGCCCGACCAAAGTTGCCACATAAGACTCTTTTGTGGTCCATTGCGCTGAGTTGTTTGGTTGCTTATCAGCCCAGCTCTGCTAAGACATACTCTCCCGCATACCTCACACTCCAGACCAATTTTGCGCCCCATACCATCAACTGTTTTTTGCAATTTCGTTTTCCGAATACACGCTTCAGTCGTTCATACTGAGTTCAGTGTCAAACTTGCCCACATCTCCCCGAAAGGCCGTTTTCAACTCTCCACTATCCGAATCAAAACTCTCCCAGGGTTTCTCATCCATCTCACATTCTTTAATGTTGACCTCAAACAATCTTTGAATCCCATTTAAGGCTTTTGAGGCGGACGTCTTCCTTCGGCAAGTTCACCAGAAAAGAGTTGTTTGGGAAGTAGACTGTCTGGCGTCCTAACCACATGCTCACTCTATTTCAGTCTATGTTTGATAATAAGAGTTTCATTGTGTTCGTTAAAGAACCTCAAAGTCACTGACATACATTTGCCTGCACAAATCTAAGATTCGCCGTAGGCATATCCGGTGAAATCGCTCGAGACGTCTCAAATTCTTACTGCATGTTGTCTTAGTCTTTCAGTTATAGAGAAGAGCGGGGAGAATGTATGTGGCATAAACTATGATCTTTCTTGGTAGATTCCACGACAACTCCACAAACACTTGTCCAACTTTCCGAAAGCATCATCTGCTCTGCTGATCCGTAACATATACCTTGTCATATAGGACACCGGACATAATTAGTGTGCTATCCAAGTGTACTCACAGAGCGAGAACCGGTATTTTCGAGCCATAGATAAAAACTGATTCCTCATAGTATGGCATGCTTTAACATACTTTTCAGATCGATAGTCGCCATCAATGCGCTGCAAGCTGCAAAGGCGTCAACAGGATGCTGCATATCAGCCCTAGTATGAACCACCAGATCACAGTCATCCGCATAGAGCAAGTCACGAATGGTGTTGGTGAGTATTTTTGTGCTTGCATTGAAGCGCCTTATGTTGAACAACCCCGCAGTAGTTCGGTATCGAATAAAGCCACCATAAGAGCAACCCTTCAATTCCATCCGAAAGACCCTAGTGAAATCTAAAGCAACAAGTGTGGGCGCTGGAATGTCTCCCCGCTGAACACCATTTTCTACGGAAATAGGATCAGCCAGTTTTCCCCCAACGTTGATCACAACCTTCATATCATACTAGAAGAATTTTAAGATGGTTACAAACTTTTCAGGATAGCAAACCTTTTTCAGAATCTCCGACAATGCATCCCTATTTACTTTATCAAAGGGTTTAGTTACATCGATGAACACCTGATACCGATCCTTCCACTGTTCTATACATTTCTCCTGTAGTTGTTAGGCTGTAAAAAAAAACATATCCACTACCTCTCGACTACTCCTGAAATCACACTGCGGTTCAAGCATCACATCGTCAGCAATGTGCTCCAGAATTCTGTCTAGCATAATCCTATAGACCACTTTACAGACTACTGACAGCAAAGAGATACCCCGATAGTTTCAACTCTTCATCTCTGGCACCCTGCCCCTTTGTATAGCACCTGCATCAATGCATAGCGTTAATCCCATGGAACACCTTCATAACTTTAACCTGTTCGTCAAGCGTTGCATAATCTTGGACGCAGAACATTTAAAGATCTCTGCATGCAACCGATTTTTCATTATTCAACGTATGGACAGTTGTTCCAACCTCTGGATAGAGGGAACCTCTGCCAAAATATTCTTGACCGGATTGCTGGGAATGGACCTAACAAATTCCTGATTAACCTAGAAAGGAGGCGATCAAAATGCTCTCTCATTCAATGAAGAATGCCGGTAGGGTCTCGAATAAGATTCCCACCATTTCCCGAGCGGAAAGGTTATCTGGATGGTCTGTCTCCCGCACGCAGTAGGTTTTATAATATCTTGGTGTTGTAAGAATCTTAGGCAAGCTGTATTTCCTCAGCTTTCTGCCTCCGACATTCATTCTGTATATTCCGCAACCTCCTCTGCACCTCACCATTGGTTGCAGTACAATTGTCTCTCAATCAATTTTTCTCACCATCCGTTAAACAACCTTTGAGATAATCATGCACTGCCCACGCCTTTGAATAAAACAAACCTGGATTTCAATATATTCTCATTGAACCAATCCTAAAGTTTTCACTCATAATAACCTAATACTCTCTCACATACCCTATAGGCAGACTCCCTAAAAGCAGGCCAAGTTTTTTCACAGTCAGTCTCTTCCATCTCCTTAACTAGTTTCTCCCTCGCAGTATTGTCTCTTAGACGGTCAACATTAAGTCAGTTTGGAATAGCTACACCAGCTCCCCTCATTTTGGGCTTCACAAAAAACTTCACGTTTGCACGGACCTACCGATGGTCGGTCCAGCACTCTGCACCACGCATGACATGAACCCTGCAGATATCCCATATCTCACATTTTCTGTATAACAAATAGTCTATCAAGTGCCATGCATACAGGTCGTTTTTTTATTTGCCCTTCTGATGAAAGACGGTGTTACTGATTATAAAACCAAGCTCTGAACTAAAGTGCAAGAAGATCAGACCATTGCTATTACATTTGCCCACTCCGTGTTTACCCAGCACATCCCAGGTTTCAAAATCTCATCCCACCCTAGCATTAAAATCTTTCAGAATGACGATCTTGTCAACAGAAGGAATGCGTCTCACTACACTGCACAATGCAACGTTTCTTGTTCTGCTGCATCCATAGTGGGTCCATAGACACTCAAAACAGTTGTGTAAATACCACTTAGCAGAGGTAACCTCATAGTCATAATCAGATCAATCACTCCACAGGGAAGTTATTCCAGGCCTGAAAGAATTGATGCCTTCAAAGCAAAAACCACGCCTATTCCCTCTTACATCAATCTTGTCTACCACTCCAGAAAATGATGTAATCCCCAGCCAACTCAGAAAACTGCCCCTCATCCACAAGCCTAATCTCAGATAGCGTAAGCATGTCCATGCCATGACGTTGAAGTTCCTTAGAAGAGCAGATCTACGCTCTGGACGCGTTATTAGTGGCGATAAGGCAAGCAGCGTCCGCATATTCCATCAGCCAATTGTCATTCATGTATATTTCCTCGCAGTATCATGATGATGACCGAGTCCAGGCTTTGGGTCCCTGAAACACCTGCCGGGCCAGGCTCTGTAAGGTTCAGTTCCCTAAATTGCCATTTACGTAAAGAACTATTTTTCGAACTTCATTGAATATTTTGCCGTTTAAGGCTATATCCAGTCTTTTTGTTACCGAGATACACGAAATAGTAAAAAGGGTATCTTATTTATATCAAGCCACGCCTATGCTTGAGACATTTAATAGTGAGGAAGGATTTGCACCAACACAATCACACTCTCTAAACAACTGCCTCATTGAGCTAAAGAGAAGAACAAGTCAACAACATTGGAAACAGCAGTAACCGCAGGTTTTATATCGGGGCTTCTTCTCCTATAGAGTTTGTATTGTCTACGGCTTGAGGGCGCCTGCTCCACTAACCATGCCATTTGATTCATGATTGGATTTATGTTGCAAGGCACTAGCGAATACTCCAGACGCAGAGGAGTCATGTATGCCGGAGCTGACAGGGCCTAAGCTCCTCTGGAGGTATCTCTCAGGGATGACTCACCTTAACCTTTGTTTAAAAGAACTTTGCCCCACAGGGAAGTGGAGACCCAGTAGTCACGAGGTGCAGGTGGGTTTGATTTGTCTTACAGAAGCACAGTATGACGCTAAGATATGTGTGACTTTTAACACATGCCCACAACAGACTTTGACAAATTATTCTAATTTAATTGACCCTGGAATGAATCAGTTATTCTTATGTGATTTAGCATTCATTTCCATCACTTAATCTCTGTAAATTATCTCCCGCAGCATTCAATAACATATATTCTACATTATTTTATGCCCTGATGACATGGTTTCCTGCACAAATCAAGATGATCTTGGCTACCTTTCAGATATGATCTCTTATGAGGGAGTTTCTTCTCTTCTTGTTTTTATTAATGTTTTACTCTTTTGCACTATTAAAAAAAATTTTCAAATCTTAATATAACTTTTTTTTTTACTTCATCCTTTATTTTTTCTCTTTGTACCTTTTGTGTTTATTATCTTTATACAGCGATTTCTTGTTTTAAAATAAACATCATCACTTATAAAGGCTCATACACCACTCGAGGATAATGGATAAGTAGTCAATTGGACAACACAGTAATCGTAAATAATGGAAATTCGGAAAGTTTCTTAACTAAAGTGGAACGGCTAACCAAGAACTTGTTTACATTGGTCTTTAAGACAATCAGTTGTACTCAGCTGGTAAAGCAGGAAAACAGAAGACAGACCCACAGGCGTGCATTTCTAAGAAAGAAGCGGTGTTCATGGAATCTACGTTTTAGCTTATGGGCAGATAAAAAGTAGGGAAATTATTGATAGTGTTTTCAGACAGAGGAGTGTTTCTTGGCAAGGGGGCACTATAGACTGACGCTCAGTCGAGCACTTGCCATGAAAGTAACGATAAAGCAGAGGCAGACTCGCAACATCTCTTCCGTGAGATAGCGGTTACAGCGAAGAGAAAAGAGAAACCCTTACCAGGCTACGGAGTCTATTTTGAAGTCTACTAAGGCAGGACATGTAGTTTCTAGCAGCTCCTGCCCAGATGTGGCAAGTGTACTCACTCCCTTGACGTACCTGGCTCTTATATAGATAGACAATTGCATCAGCCGTGAGATATCTTGTGAATCGATAGAAGGATCCCACCATTTTTACAGCGGCCTTGGCAAGTGATTTGATTGCGTGTTCCATTTCAGATCAGGAGTAAAGGACAAACCCAGAAGCTTGTCAAAACGTGAACCCTCCCCAAGACGATAGCCGTTCATTTCAATTGATGCCAGATGGGGATAAGAACTTTGATGATGTAAAGATAGAAGCTTGCTTTTAGATGCATTAAATGTAACCAGTCACGCCTTTCCCCATTGTACAAGACCAGAGGAGAGAGAATCGGAGAGAACATGGCCGTTTACGGCCTTAGGTGTGCTACCATAGATTTTCCTTTAAATAGTATATATCACTTTATATACTTCCTTTTTGTTTCTACAGAATTTGGAAATTTGTTCTTTTGTTTGTTTCTTTCTTTTTAGTATTATGTATGTTTATTAATTTTTATTGTACATCATTTTTGCTCATTGTATATTAATTACTTATTTTTCTCATCTAATCAACACTTCCTATAAAGGTTTTCTGATTCTCCTAGTGATCTGTCTTTCTACTTTTCTCGTAATTATTTCTCATAGTAAATTATGTTTAGTTTCTCTGGTTGCTTTCTTTTTTTCTCTCTAGTTTTTTTTTCTTTCTATCCGTTTCTCTATATGTATATAGAAACCATTCTCCCTCTCTCTAAAGTTATATATATATATATATATATATATATATATATATATATATATATATATATACATACACACACACTCACATATATATATTATATATATATATATATATATATATATATATATATATATATATATATATATATAATTTTGGGTGTAATTCATCTTTTTTATAGTGTATGTTTTCTCTGCTATTGAACTTTCCTATTTTCTATCGATCAATTCATACTGCTTGCGTATATTGTCTTATTTATCTTTCCTTTGTTTTTATGCTCATACTTATTTTTGAATTGACTATTATTTACTGCATTTATTCGAATTACGTCATTGTCTTCTATGAATTCTGATTACTATTGTTAGGAATATTCATGTTACCAGTCTTCCTATGCCATTCTTCTTTCTTTATACTTTTATCTCGTCTTTCTCATGCTTCTCTTTTTCTGTTGCTTTTTTGTTACTTTATAATCTTATTTTTTCCATACAAAATCTGAACCAAATATTCATATAAAAAAATGACAAGTCGCTTACACTTATTGTGAAATCTGCGTCTCGGCCAGATTTAGTTGGACTGTCTATAAGCTGTCACGTTTTAGCGTGATCTATAGCGTTATTTCCCGATTTCTCTGTTAAAGATAATAGAAGAACCTAGCACGCCTTCACTGAAATGTAGACAAATATAGCACAATGGACAGCTCAGGAAATTAAGATATTGAGCAGAAACTGCGCAAGAGATGCCGTCTTTTCTTTTCTTTCCGGCTTGTTCCCTGGAAAGTGCAGCCGGGAAGAACTAAATATGGCCTTGCTTAGACATTTCTCTGCATTACACACTTGAAGGCGCTACGAAAAAATGAGAGAAAAAGAGCAAGAGAAGGTTTAATCGATCTAGTCTTAAGGAAAATGACGAAATCTTGAAGAATGAGGCGAAGAATTAACCTGTCAACGGGTCTATCATCTGTTTTCCATGTAATTGTTATATATTGTGCCCTTTTTTTTTAGATTTCATCACGTAATTCTGCGGGCACTTGTTTTCTTTTACAGTATTCTGCTTATTCCTCCCTCTCCCGTTTCTTTTTTTTGCTTTTTTTGTTTTGTTTTTCTTAATCTTTCCTATTTTTCCTCTTCTTTTTTATTCTTTATATCTTCTGCTACTTTTTTTTTTTCTTCATTTCTTCTTATATTTTTGCTTGGTCATTCCTATCATTATTCATCTTAATTGTCTTCTTTGTTGTTAGATAATTCCAAATGCGTGTTGCATTTTTACGCATATAGCATTTTTCTACAGGCCTTTTTGTCTTCTCCCCGACTATTTTTCGTCTGCTTCTTTTTTTTAAATTCTGCTATTATTCAGGTTATTCTTAATACTACACCTTAATCCTCATTGTAATTTAGCTTATTTTACATCTACTTTAAATTGTTTCTCTATCCTTATCGTACTGTTAATTATTTCTTGTTGTGATGGTGTTTTTGATATTCATATATCCCATGTTTATTTCTTTTATATCTTTTTTTTTCTAATATCTGTATTACGTTTGCATGCTTTGCCTCCATCATTTCCATTTTATTGATATTATTCTCCTGTGTTTCCTTTTAGCAATTGCGTGAGAATCGCATATACCTTAAACGGTCCTGTTTTCCATATGCCGATTGTATAAAAAATTGTTAAAAGTACCCCATGTAATCCAATCTACCCCCCCAGGACCTATGTTAGTAAATACGAAATGGTCGGCTATAACGATAAAAATTAATATTGATGGAGATAGTTATAAATATACACATGCAATACATATATATATATATATATATAAATGTGTGTATATATATACATATATATATATATATATATACATATAAATATATTAATTTATGTATAGATATAGATATAGGTAAACATATGCATATTATAGGAAACGTTGAGCTTACGATGTAAATGTAGATGGTTAATTCAAACGCAATTTACAACACAAAATAGTTTTACAAAAAATTATACTTGAACGACTTCCAGTAAAATTACTTTGTGTGAAGCCTATAAATCACTGTTAGAGAATAATATAAAAACAATTGTCTCTTGTCTTATATGTGTCAAGCTGAGCTATTTTGTAGAGACATGCTTTAAATTACATTTCAGGCCGAAGAAATATGTAATGCCATCGAATGCTTAATATATAATGAATAAATGATCACAAAATATACATTTAAATGCAGATTTTCTTCTTGCATAATTATTAACCATAAAATAAGATACAAAAGATAAAAATGACCGACATATTCGGTTTAATCACGTGTACACACGTAGAGTTTTTAGATCAATGACGTTAAGCAGTAATGATATGGCTACAACCATACGTCTAGCAGTCGGTTGATACAAGATGTATTATTGCTGCGTCGGGACGTACAGAGGCGCATGTTTGTATCAGACGGTGGGTTTAAAACTGTTGAGAGAGATGCGCTATACTTCTTTACTTAAACTTTAACATCATAAAAATGAAGAAATATAAACCCTACAGCTACCTGCTTCTATATTTCGTAGTAAATTGCATTTATTGAGATCGAGAGTTGTTTAAAATTGCGCATAATCCTACACATGTTTACCGTCATGAATAAATAACTAGAATAAATTTGGGGCAGGTCATTTGGCGTCTTAACCGAACATGACGAAATCGACGAAGGAAAAATATATATATACATATATATATATATATATATATATATATATATATATATATATATATATATATATGTGTGTGTGTGTGTGTCTGCGTGTGGGTGTACGTAGATTTATGGACATTTAGAATTAAATAATGTATAATTCTTACTAAATTTATTGTCTGATAAAAAAGGGAAAATCGTTCTTAAAGTCATGTCAGTAATCAGTTGATGTTAAATTAATGGCTCATTTTATCAGAGAGAACACACGCACATTGTTATACATGTATATATATATATATATATATATATATATATATATATATATATAACATTTAAGATTTGTCTGTTCATAAAGTGTAAGCGTAGAAAACCAAATCATGGCCTCTTTTTAACAGCTGAGCATATGTTCATTAGTCTGCCTTAAAGACTTTCGACTTTACATTGTTTACTTTGAAATTTTATCTACGTCTCGTGTCGTTCACCAATCCTATTTATATTCAAGGCTTATTATAACGACACGAATATTGTCTACTTAAATCATTATTATGTATGTCGCATGGAACGTACACTACACGCTGATTTTGGTTACCGTCAATATTACAGTAACATTTTATAGTTTCCAAATTGTAAGTCTTTATTATCAAGTTAAAATTTATAACCCAAAAAGTTTCTTCTGTAAAAAATAACAACGCCTATTTTTGAAAGCGGAATTCACAATAAATAACTAAAATCAACTTACAGAAAAAGAATTTGTTTTTTTTTTGTTTTTTTTTGTTTTGGAAATGCTTCATGTGGCTTAAGTGCAGCTGTGCGGAAAACAGGATGGATTGGGTGTGGATTTGTTTCTTGATTTATTGTTTTATTTGTTTATTTACTTATCTATCCCTGTATTTATTTTTAGGGTTAGGGGGTTGAGGAGTTAAGTTATAAGGTCAACGCTTATGCAGAGTTATCTTAAACAAGTATGCGGTTCACCTGTCTGCTGCCCGTTGCCAGTCTGATATTTCAAAGATAAGTGTATCTGATTTTTTTTTTATTTTTTAGTTTAGTATTCCTATTTGTATCTGCGGACAGGTTTAGGATTTGCCTGGAAATTTTGACCATTCTGCGGATTTTAGTTAACGGAAAAGGGGATGGAAAATGCGATATTGAGTAGTGGAAAATGAAAAAGGGAAGAAGAGGAAAGAGAGAAGAAAGAGAGAAAAGGATAGAGGGGTGGCCCTTATTGTTTGATAATTATAGTGTTATTTTCTCTCACTTAAACAAAGTAAGTATTTACTAGATTACTCCAATATTTATTAATATGGTATTTGTTCGTTTAATAGTTAGTTTATTAATTGGTGTACTTTTAAATTTGTTATTAAACTTTTCATAATGATAATTGCAAAATTCAGAATAGATGTAATTACTAAACTTAATATGGTCCAATGCACTTATGTTTTATGTCAGCGATAATGGTTATTTAAAAAAGGTGATTAGGATGCCCTCCTCCATTTATTTGCAACTAATTAACAGTGATATAAATATACTGAGAGTTATATTAATTCTTTGTAAATAGTAGTATCTACGTAGAAGACTATGTATACACATATGCTGATATCTTACATAACCACCTGGGGCAGATGTATACAAGTATTATCTAGAGTTATTTACAACGTGTATATCATATGGTTTCGTGCATTATTTATTGTTTAGATTTCGGTCGGACTAAGTGATTATGTCAAATAAAAGATGAGTCAGATTGATGTTAATGATTTTATAGAGTTTTATTAGAGCGTTTCACTTTATTGGAAATAGAACCATTGGTTTAGGGAGACAGCGTGTTAATGTTTGTAGTTACTAGATAGGTGTGTTCTTTATTTGTTTTAGGTTCATATTGTACCATATATCCTATTTTTGTTAGTAGCAAAGTTAACAGATAGGGAATAGGCAGCACGTATAACACTGAGCAGAATATTAGTTCGATGTTTACGTTACGGGTGGATATTTTTAACGAGATTTGTGGTTAAAAAAGTTACCAGGATTTTTACAAACATGCATATGCCAAATATTTATTCTGTGGCTGACGAGTGGATAGTATGACACTATTAAGTATTTTAGGTATATAAAAATGTGTTTAAAAGTCCTAGGTGGGGTTAAAAGTATTTTGTACGTGTTATTTACCAGGAATATATATATATATACAGATATATAATGTAAAGTTGAATAAATAAGTCTCTATGTGTGTCTCTCTATATATCTTGATTTTATATAAGGTGACACTAAATACACTATTTGTATTCTTATAGATATTTCGTGAATACGGAAGCCGTACAATGAATTATCATTAAACTTAGATAACATAATTTTACAAGCTGCTTACAGAAATTTGTGCATAATTATTTACGTCTAGAGGTTTCATAAAAATATGAGATTAAAAATAAATTCGAAAAGTCTCTTATCGCAATTTTCTTATGATCCGATGAACTTAGAAAGTTGCATTCTTTGCTTCGGGAACATAATGTGACTGTAGAAAATATGTAAGGAAATTAATGAATTTTCCTATCGAAATGTTCGATTTAGAATCTAATTATGCATTATATAGTGTTAACAGCAAATTTGTCATTATAATCTTGAAGATTCTATAAGTTATTTTAAAAGTTTGATTAAATAAAATATTTCCGTACATGAATTATATGTGGAAGCGTTAATTGTTATCTTAGCCAATATGTAGGAACCTGGCTTAAAATGTCCATATATACATGCCTCTCTTCCTCTTCATTTCTCTCATTCTCTATTTCTCTGTGTATCTGTCTATCTATCTATCTACCTATCTATATATATATATATATATATATATATATATATGTATATATATAAAGAGAGAGAGAAAGTCATTTGTACTTACACGATATGCACGCATATATATCCACATTCAAATATATATATATATATATATATATATATATATATATATATATATATATATATATACTAGCAGTTCAGCCCGTTTTGCTCGGCCCCAATGTACTGCTCAGAACTTGTCATACTTGTGAATACACATTGTGTAAGCTTTTAAATGTTTAGACCAATTTTTTTCTCAGTAATTTCGTAGTGACAGCAAAGGTGAATCTGATAACTTTGGACCCCTTAACATGAACTATTTTGGTCTCACTTAAAAATACAAAGTTTTATTCATGTCCAATGTTGCTACATCTAAAATTTCAAGTCTTTAGACACAATATTGGTGGATACATTTGGTAGAACCTGCGCAGCAAAACGCTTAACACCTTGATGTTTTAGCAGCAAAATTTTCGCCCCAAAACTGTTTAAAATGGTTGCTGCATGCCTGAATACTCTTTATATATAAATTTCATATGTCCATACTGGTAATTGGATTAGTAATTTGCTAGACACCGCAAAGGTCAAATCATTTGTGCTTTGTCACCTCCCATTTTCGACAGAAAACGATTTAAAAGCTATCTGTGAATAATATATATATATACCATTTCAAATGTTTAGACACGAAATTGGATGAGTAATTTAGTACACACTACAGAGGTTTAATCTTCTTTTTATTTGACTCGAATTTTTACACCTTTATATATATTTTTAGGGTCAAATCAAATTAAAATTTTGGAACAATATCTAAGTAACCTACGGTAAAAATTTCCAGTGTTTAAACCCAATTATGTTAGAGTTTTGTAGAGTTTTCAAATGTCACATCTTTTATTTTAATTATTTACACGAATCTCAATACGTCCTATGTCAAATCTCAATATTATAGCTTGAAAATTCACAGTTATTTGATAGCGAAATGTACACACACACACACACACACACACACACACACACACACACACATATATATATATATATATATATGTTTGTATATACAGAGAAAGACAGAGAGAGAGAGAGAGATAAAAATAAAGATAAAGAAAGATTAGGAGAAAAATATTAATAATTGTTAAATAATACATCAGATGCAAAAGAGAAAGATACAAAATCAGACAAAGTTTACGGTCGTGTCGAGCTCAGCACATTTAAAGTATTCTTACATTTACAGATAATTTGCTGTTTGAGACATTTGGTATTTTTTTATATGCATGCAATTTCTAAAACTAGAGAATTGCCAGAAAGACAAGAAAATTATTTGTTCAGCTTCACGTGAATGGTTCAGAGTTTAGAACATTTTCAACAAGGTTTAATATCTACATTTCGACTGTCCGTAATACGATTCGTAGATGGAATTCCTACCAGTGCACTAAAAACATAACACGTTCAGGGGTACATCTTCTAATCCTATCACTCGACTCTCCGTCCGTGAAGTGACAAATTATCCACGAATAACTCCAGAAAATATTATAAGCATATGAGATACGTGTATGAAATAATTAAATTAGGGCAGTAATTCGAAAGAAAGATTCCAATGTAGAAAAAGCAAAATTCCACTTCATTAAAAACGATTCAAATCAAATTGTCTGAAATTTTCCACAGAACAATTAAGGACACATTCAATTTGAGGGTAAAATATTTTAAGACGAAACTGTAATTAAGTTATTTGGTCGAAATAATGTAGGTAATGTCAGGACACAGAAGAACTCAACGTTTCGGCCAAAGAATATCATCCCTACATGAATTCGGTAGGTTGAAATATAGTGGTTTGGAGTTGGAAAACTACACATCATAGAAGGGGAAGTGAATTTTCACATATATACTAGGCTATATTTTCCTGGTATGCGGAGACGTTGAACTTGCCTAATTGTTGTGTATTTCAGTAGAAAAACGATCCCAAGCACACGGCTTCGGTAACAACCGCATGGTTTCGAGAGACAGTATTAAAGTTAGAAAGATATCTAAGTCAATCACCCGTGGCGAGATTTGAAGTCGAGGAATTTGGCAGAACTGAAACAAACCTGCCAAGAGGAGTGGGATAAAATTCCAGTTAATATTTGTAACTATTTGTACGGAAGTATACCAAATGTTTGGAACCTATTATGCCAAGTAAAGTGCATATTATTAAATACTAATACAATGTTTTCTTTGTATTGGCTACTTTTGGTAACTTAGGTATGACATATATGTAATTATCTAGTGAATGCCGACATATATCAGATTTTCATACGAGATTTGTATTTATCATACAAAAATACATAAGAATACCACTTTTGTTTTTTTTTCTGTTTTCTTGTAATAACAATTATTCAAAGTTTTACTTTGTATCGGATAATTATTGCCTCCGCTATATCTATCAATCTATCTATCTATCTATCCATCTATCTATCCATCTATCTATTTCTCTCTGTCTCTTTCTCTCTCGCTCTCTCTCTCTCTCTCTCTCTATATATATATATATATGTATATATATATATATATATGTTTTTTTTTCTTGTGTAATCTTGATTGACACTGTTTTTTGCAGTTTCTGCTGATGTTGGTCTTATACATGAGCATGCCAGACATTTATAATTTCTGGAATGAGTAGAATAATGTCAGGCGAGTTTTCATCAAACCAGTCTTGATTTTTCTTTTCCTTTAAACCGACTGTGACTTTGGTAAATTCGATAGTGATCTTACTGATTGACAAACATTCTACTTCAAGGTCGTGAGAATTGGTTGGGTTTATACAAAAGTGTTGTTCGATTGGGTGTTGTTATTTTGTTTTTACTTCTGTTAGGTGAAGTTTTGAGAGGTTATATTATTTGAGAGGTTGTTGTTTTTAGTCAAATTTGGGCTTTTTCTGATGGTATACTTAGAAAATGTGATGACTAGACGGTGGTTAGGTCAACAGTAATCCAATCTGAGTGCTGATTTCGCAATGTGGATATTCTTTTTATCTTTCTGACGGACGATGACAGTTTAGAAGGTGCCGATGCTGAGATTATGGATGATTTCAGGTGGTCTTAAATCTATTTGTGAGATGAAATCGAGCGTTGGTAATTAATAGCTCAAAATCTGAGTAAATTCCTAATAAACAGGTGTTCGTTGGAGTTGCATTTACCAAGTCATGGTTCTAGGTTATCCCCACTGTAGCATCAAAGTCACCGAGGACATTAATTCATCGCGGGGTAGGGCTCTAGTTATAAGCTTGCCAAGCCACTGGAAAACTTCTCGTGTCACTTCAGTGTCCGGGTCTAGGGTGTGTGTATATGCCGAGAAAACAGTAATGAAGTTACCACAAGGCAGTGGGACTCGAAGAGACATATGCTTCTCATTTACAGCTGTTGGTATGAGCTGATGATCGTGCACGATATGTGATTTATAGCGAATCCAACCCCATGTATTGGTTTTTCATTATTATCCCTTTCCTCCCAAAAGAACGTGTATCCTGAGCCCCTTGCTTCCAGCTTACCCTCCTCTGAGAGTCTTAGTGTAGCAATGCAAACATTATGAGCCACGAGTTCTTTTGAGACTAGAGAAGTTGGTCGTGCTGCTCTGTCCGTATCATTGAGTTTTAGCAGGTTTCTTATATTCCATGCAGCAAGAGTTATATATATATGTGTGTGTATGTGTCTCTTCCTGCATATATATATATATATATATATATATATATATATATATATATACGTGTGTATGTATGTTTATGTGTGTGTACTAGCAGGATTCCCGGGTTTCCCTGTCGTAAAATATACAGAAAATTAAAAAGTAACTTTTTTAAAGTTTTGTATTTAGAATTATAAAACAAATTCAATAATGATTTTTACAATGTGGCCAATATGTGTACAGTTATCGTTTGATAAGCTAGCAAAATACCCTCTGTTATTAGATGGAATCCAAAGTAAAATCCTCATCGCCTTGACTTTAGTCTATCCAAGCTTCAGCGTTTGTTTTTAACGACTAACCTATCACCAGGTGTATCAGTAAATGTAAAATTAGAGGGGGACACTAATAAAACAACAATTATTACATCTTTTTTTTCTTTTACATATTGACAGCTTAATAACACTATCTCCCAGTCGAACTGGTTCATAACTACACTGTATATCTTTGTTGTCTGGGTTCAGTCTCGTAGAGAAATGCCTCATAAATGAGACAAGGCCATATATACATATAAAGGGAAGAATTTTAATGTTAAATTGTAATTTACAAGTAAATTCATCATTCGACATAATAGTCGAAAAACTATTTCAAAATACCTATTCCGCGAAATTCCAAATTATGGAACTAATGTTATTCTTATGAACAGAGGACAGTAAGTAATTAAGAAATTATGATTGTAGCAAGAAGTAGAACTTGTAATGTGTATGCATTAGATGAAGAACAATTCCTGACAATTAATCATGAATTTCAATAAACTTCATGCCAGTTAAAATATATATGTACGTTTATAAATGAGAACAAGCTGGAACACAATAAACAAAATAATGAAAATAACAATGATAACAATTGTTACGTCATTAAAAATGCTGAAACCAGAAAAAATCATTTTAAGAAACACATACCTAGAATTTTCGGTCCAAAAACTTCTAAGTGCTAAAAAGCATCCAGTTAGAAAGATATATTTCAATGCAGCGTATGTTTATAAACAAATGTTGTTGTATGTTTCAATAAGAGACTACGCTGATATTCAATCAAGGAAAATGAGCAAATGGTAAGAAAACTTTTAAATAAAAAATAATCAACAATTTTGACTCAATATTAAAATATATAAAATAGCTATGCCTATCGAGCTTTTTGTATACCTACATTACAAAGGACACTGTTTTCTTTTCATTGTATTACTGCATTTACTAATATATTAAAATAAATTTTGCTCTGTAGACTGTTGTTCTCATCCCCTATATATATATATATATATATATATATATATATATATATATATATATATATATATATATATATATATATATATATATATATATATATGGGGGGTATATACACACATATATACACATGGGAAACACTTTAGGATAGTTTTCCTTTTTCACTCGCAGGTGGTCTTTAATTGTTTTCTTCTACATTTTCCTACGATATCCTGCTGATGAACCCAGAAATAGAGAAGAACCCTTGATTATTATTTGTTTTGGTTTTCCTTCAAAATTAACAGACCGTCAACCATCGCTTTTATTTTTATTTCTCTTTACTCACACACACACACACACACACACACACATATATATATATATATATATATATATATATATATATGTGTGTGTGTGTGTGTGGGTGTATATATATATACATATATACACACACACATGTATATATGACCACCCAAATTATATTTTGCACCTGTAATTTATTTCAAAATGTAAGCTCAACTTAATTTAACTATTAAAAAATACATATACATCATATCATTTACATTTTATTCCCTTATGATTTTTTCTGTATATATTAGATCTTAAATATTAATATCCTAGTGTTCATGTCAATAAGAACAAATAGTGTTTAATTGAAAAGGCAAGAACACATTGCACCCAACGGATAATTGATCTTTAAATGTAACTTCAAAATATTAATGCAAGACAAAACCACCAGGTACACAATGATTAATCAATATTCAGTACCATTTTAATTTGTAATTTTACAGCCGTCAAACGTTTGAGCATTTTTTAGATTAATCTTTAACAATACACCGGGAAAAGGGAATTCAACTTTACTTTCATATTTGTCAGAACGTCTTTCAGATTTGAAATGTTATCATCGCAGAATTGTTGTTCCAGGTTATGCTATATGTTTTGATAAGATTGAGGTCTGGAGATTGTGCAAGCCAATCGAATCACATATATCATGCTCTTTAAGAAACGCCTTGAAGTCAGCTGTGTTAATGCGGACATTATTATGCATAAAGAGGGGGGTGTATTCGAACAAATAGGGTAGAAATATTTTAGTCATCATATTAACGTACTTAATTCAGTTAGTTTGACGCTGACAGCCAAGAATAAACCCTGAACCATATTCATTAAAAACGACTTACAGTTAAACTAAACCTCAGCCATCGTTCAGGATTTAAGTTGTGCCCCTAGTATAACCTCATTCGTCTTCCTTCTACGAACCTGCGTTACTAACTACCTTACTTTCTGAAATTTCACATGTTGCTAAAAATCACATTCGACTAATAAGAAGAGCCACTATAATTATTGCATCTGACGAAGCCACGACACTCTTTCCGTTATTTACAGAACTCATTGGCTAATGTCTACAACACAGCCTTGCTAATAAAATTCCTGTAATCTGTACTACTGTAAAAAGACGACACTCTTCTCTCAAGCGTTGTTGGATTGTAGGATCCGTTTCAAATCCGTTTCTGAGTCTACGTATCCAGATAGCATTGCTTTCATTGTAAGGAGTGTGTGCACAGTAATCTGTACTGTTTTTCCATAGAATTCTGATCCGTGGGCACTTGCAGTAAAATGGTACAATTGTACTTAGGTCCACTCCTTCCTATCTTCGTGTTTTTATGGGAAGAGTAGCTATATGAGTAAGACAACCAACATACAACCTACTTGTTGTTAAGATATTAAAATCACGACGATGACAATGCTAGATGCGTGATTTTTTCTGTAATTTTGATATTATATTAGCGTATGTATATATATATACATATATATATATATATATATATGTATATACACACATATATATATACATATTTATACATGCATATATATATATATAATTTTAAAATTCATATGTATGTTTATTTGATTTGATTTTATAATTTATTTTTATTTTATTTATTTATGTTCTAGTTTTATTGTGAATTTTGAAATTATTTTGTATCGTTCTCATAGAAAAAAAATATTCTGTACACACAGTTGTTCGCAATTTCTTTCCAAAATTTCGATAGATGCTGGGGTTCTATAAAGTATAGGATCAACGGCTTTCTTAATCAACCATCTTAGCGAAATATAAAGTCGGTTTGCTCTCAGAGTGCCTGATTTGCTTGTGGACTTCTTAATCAGACAGGAGCTAAGGACGCAGCGCATGTAAGTTGTAGGCGTCCCACGGCTTGCTTAGTGGGGTCAATTAATCTTTGGCGTATCCTCCTCAAACTATCTGCTTTGTTCAGGCTAGATTCTTCTAGGAAATCCTCCATTGACGTCTACGATTGTGTCAAGCGTCCTTCAGATGATCATCTCGCTCGTTGCTTTACTTCTCACCTGACCCTCCCAGTAAGGATATCTAAAATCAACTTGTGCACCCAGGCAGTATCCGTGAACAGTCGCAGCATAGTTGTTAATTTCCACCGCATTGCAATTTTATCCTCTTTATGAGAGTATCGAGCTCTCCTAGGTCTATATGTTGATAGTCTTTTTTGTGGTCGTAGCCAGCAAGCATCATTGGCCACATCCCCATCATGGACTAGAGAATCGTCAGTTGCAAGAGAGCTCGCGTCAACTCACACACTGACGTCTCAGCCGTCGACACACCATCTATCCCGCGCTGGGGTTTCCTCGTGAACCCTGGTAAGGACCGCCCCGGGCATTGTGTTGAGTTGGGCAACATGAACTTCATGATCCCACCCAGCGGTAACATTGGATGCTCTCTACTTGATGAACTCCACTGCAACATGAAGCCAGGAACCCTGAGAAAGTGTCCTACTAACTTTCCAGACATGGAAAATAAGCTTCGCCGCGTAGGAACGTGGGGCATGCTCAGGACCTTGTTCGCTCTTTTTCAAAATATGCCGCCATTCTCTTTCTAGACATGCAGACTAAGAACCCGTGCACGATCCTGTAGCCTTTCCGGTTCCTTGCCGAGGAGGCCAAAGTTGTAAAGATGCTCATTCACGCGCGCCACATACATAGTTCCCTCATCCACGTAAAAATAATAAATATATGTAGATATTGTCTGAATTACGTGCTTAATTTTCGCCAGAAAGGCATTAAGAACCATCTGAATAATCGATTGCGCTACGTTAAATCCAAACCCGATGCGGGTTTGAATATGCCTTTCCCCCCTTAAAAGTACCGTTTGTAGGGCCACAGTGATCGGTGTACGTGCACGTGAGGATAGGTATTTCGAAAATCTAACGCAGATACATTAGATCGCATTTGCCGCAATTCTCTCAATTTCTCGGCGTATTCGTCCGCACGCACGGTAAAAGGGTCCTCGTGCTCGTTCTATGGCCGGTAGTGTAGCATTGGCCTAACCATCTGCTTATTGCGCTGGTAAACCGCTATTAGCGGAATCAGTTACTGTGAGGAATCAATTCCTGCACGGGATAAGGAAGTAGACACTCATTATCGATCTAAGTCTGTAATGCCTTTTCCTATTACCTACGGGCTCCAAGGGAAATCTTATATTCCTGCACTTTATTGTACAATTTCTTGGGCGGCCGCTTATTCGACCATTCCCAGTATGCCGTCCCGAACTTTGTGCGTTGGTACAATTCAGCACGAAAGTCAGGATACCTCCAGCTCCATGGTCACGGCCAGAGTTAAACCTGATTCAGTGGATTGTGCCATACCCTCATTGTCAATAACGGCGCCGCCCAATATTTTGATAGCGATGATTTTGAGGAGCAGGAAATAATCAAGCAGCTCACAGTCTATAACCAGGGACCGCACGGCTACTGATGGCCCATCACCGATGCTCACGTGGATGATCGTTTCTCCACAACAGACTACAGAGATCCCGCCAACCGTTACAGCAGTAATCTCATCTTGTTCAACATATCACAGTATGCCTTGGGCACAGTAGTCTGCTTGAACCCGGTGCCCACGGGAGAAGACTGGCGCTATTGCTTACATTCCATACCTGCACAACTTTTCGCTACATTACACAACTTGCTAAACCTCTAGCAACGCATGCAGCTTCTTATTCCTCGGCAAGGCCGTCCTTCACATCGCCTCGGCCGTCTCTGGAAAAATGGTTTGACCTGCCAAATTTTTAACACTTCCTGTTTCTGTTGGCGGCGCAGGTGCTTCCGCAGCTGCTGACACTGGCTCCGCATTGTCTTTTAGAATAATCCGAACTCTGGCAATCGATACGTGTAGACCAAGCAACTGATCCTTGACGATGTCGGCAGCTGTCGACTAGCGCTGTCCGACCGAAAAGGCGCATTCTTATATTTGGTCGATCACTCCACCGAACGGAGTGGTCAGATTTCGAAGTCAGCCAGGTAAACACACACTGTCTCATTTGACCTAAGCTGCGGTTCGGAGAACAGCCTCCAGGCGATCAACGGGTCCATAGAAAAGGCTGAGTATAGTATCTGTCTTACCTCATTCCGGCCAGGTTCGTCTCCGAGTTGCTGATAGACGGCGTAAACTTTTTGGTGAGTCGCAGAGGGAGGAATATGGTTGGAGCATTTATTTGGCGTAGCGTGTAGACACGCCCGCCCTTTAACCACTCAATCACAGAGGGACCGGCTATCGAGCCGTCGACTTCTGAAATCAGTTTTAGGTCGAATCTGTCAATAACGTAACAAAACCCCCGAAAGAACTTTAATCAGAGAAGTCTGAGGCCGACAACGATGTTCACTCTACACAGGTCTGAATTCGTCTTTCGTAGAACTGCCCGCCTATGGAACACTGTTCTGTTGGTTTGCTTCTTGACCGACTACAATATCGTTACCTACAAGTTCAATGCAAACATGTTAGGAGAAAAATCTGACACTGTTCACTTTTAACAGTTCTGAACGATTCTGCCCTTCCCTCCAGCAACCAGCTTTCATGGTACCCATGTGCACCTCCAAATCACGTGTGAGACGCGATTTTTCAAGAACTTTTCTAGACTGTGGGCAGTAACAGACCACACATTACAGACAGATACAAGCATGTTTTTGCAGTAAACCATCTCTAATTTTCCGACAATATACTCAAAGAATGAGGACAGTTGTGCATTGAATACAAAAATATCGTAAGAATATATTACATGCAGCAAATTCTATTGTCGTTTCGAGGCTAAATGATGTGATTTAAAGATCTGCAAACGCTAATAGAAACAAAGGTCGCTTTGTACTGGACTAATTACATTGTTTGTCGAACATTAAACAGGTGAGAAAAAAATTAGATACTACGTTCAATATATTCGATTTTGACAACACGGGTTTCGGGCAGTTTATGTCGAGATAAGCTACATAGTAAGGGGTCTAACGTTTGGAAAGGATACTATCCGGAATAAGCAACGATGAAAGAGAGTCAAAGACATTCGTATATACAAATATTAAAGTTACTTAAATATAGAAAAACACACTGAAGTGCAGCGAGTATGTTTTAGATGCACAATTATAATACGACAATCTATATTATTAGACAGAACGTGGAATTAGAATATATACAACTTGAAAAAGTAATTTAAAATGTTCAGATAGAAAATCAGGTTTATTTTTATTATAGTAGTTGATAGATACTGCGTTCCCGTTGTTTAAAGAGAAGTAACGGGAGTCCCATACTCATCATACTTATTTTAACTTTCAATCAAATCTAATGGTGTCTATTTCTAATAAGAATCGCAGAACAATGTATTTGAAATTAGCTTCATATGTCCACAATGCATTCTTGTTTACAATGCTCTGTATGCATCCTGACGCCCATAGTGAAATAAAAAAAGTCACGTAATATCGAAGAAACCGTTTTTAAGTACCTAGAGAATAAACTGGCATATTCATATCCTCACACACAAATAAAATGCATTTATCTATGTGAAGAGCTATTTTAACAATTCTTAATTTCGCCCACCTAAACAAAAAAATATTGAAAATGATATGTAGCAATATATATATAATTAAAGTGCATGATTTACATATACAGGGTATAAAATGTAACAGGTTTTATTCTGTAATAAGTTGTTAGTTTATACTGAATTCAATGTTAAATATAAAAACGACACGAATTTCACGAATCGACTATGTATGAATGGACACGGCACGAGTTTATAATTTGCTCTATATGATAAATTAGTATATAACCCATAATAGGTTTTATTTTCTTTGTCCAATTTTCCTTTTCACGAAATGTTTCTTCATATTTTTAGTCCCCGGGAAAAATGAGGGCGGACCTGTAAATTCACTGTTGTCTGTTAGTATTCCGCACTTTTCTCAATAACTCCGTCTTGCATTGTTTAGAAAATTTTACACACACATAACACATGATGTGAGTAAAAGAAGTAACCGACGGATTTTCTAAGAAAACCCCGGTTACCACCGAGATGTGCCTTTCCTGTTTAATAGCAAAAAATAGCACTTTTGTGCTTAGTAAAATTTTTTTGAGAAATGATTCCTTGGATTTATATGAAACTTTCTGAAACTGATTTCAATATAATTTTGTTTGTCTATACATACCGATAATTATTGGTGTACTCTTTTTGGGTTAATAAAACCATTCCATTTTGTGTGCAATTTACCTTATTTATACCAAATTTTGTGTGTATGTATATTTATCAGTTTTGCATTGTTATGGGCTCAAATTTAGATATATTAATCCCTTGGGGCATTTTGGCGCTAAATGCTGGATTTAATCCTTTCTTTTTTTTTTGCATGGTTCAGAATTCAATTTTGTCCTTGTTACGGCCTAAAAATGCACATTTTCTTCATTTCTCTGGTGTGTGCTGTCCGGTGGGGTCTTTTGGGGCTTAATAGTTGAACTTCTACATTTTTACGCCCTGTTCAGTGTGCACTGACGGGGGGCATTCATGCTTCACTTGTAAAACTATCAATTAAGCTTTATATGCTATATACAAATACATCATCTTATCAATAAGATTTAACACAGCCAGCGTATATCCTGTTTGGTATAACACTTAATGAACGAACTTATTTCGTTTTCTTGTAATGATTCGATTTTTGATATATGAACCATAAAAATAAAATAAATAATATTGCCATTAAATCATACATAAATCGAGTCTGACTCATTAATGTCGACAATTAGTAAACTGCTTATGACAAGGAAAACGAACAAATCTAAATTAGATGTGATTCATATAATTAATTGTGTTTTCTCTTTTTTTATCTTCTCTGTGTAATGCTTTATCACCATGATTAGCGAGTCGCTAATTATATTTGAAAATTAAATTAAGTGTATGTATAAAATAACAACTAAGTATGTTCTAAAATTGTTGAAGTGATTTACGCTGTGCATAATAATTTTCTTTTTTGTATTCGTGTTCTTGTTCATTATATTTGAATATGAATTTTTGCAATATTTTTTACGGTGAAGCATCTAAAAGTTAATTGTATGTAATAAACGTAACTCGGAAATCTATTTAATTAAATCTGATTTTTATTAAATAAAATGTCATAATATAATTTACGAGGTTATGAGAAAGAATAAGTTCGTTAACACAGTTTCTTGCCCACCCCCCGACAAAAGAAGGGTGGGCCTGTAAATTTACCATTGTCCGGTCGTCTGTCTGTATTTTATCAATAACTACCCCTTATTTTTTTGTTGTTGAAAATTTGCATAAACAGTAAACATGATGTGAGTAAAAAAGTTAACATTTCCGAAAAAAAAACATCTGTTGCTCCCACCTAGGCGTGCCGTTCGGGTTAAATTTATACTCTTGTGCTTATTATTATGTTTTTTTCTATATTGACGTCGGCATGTATGATAAGTATTTGGCAACATTAGTAATTAAAAAAGAAACTAACAAATACTGGAATAGAATAGTAATGCCAACTGTAAACGTTATCAAATATATTGAAGAGAACGTGATTAAGAGGTGTTCATGCCAGAGGGTGTGTTCATCAGGCATAAGTAAAGTAACTGTAAGAGGTTGAGTCTGATTATAAGCGTGACGTAAATTACAGAGTAAATATTTACGGGGAAAATTTAATAAAACTTGTTAATATATAGAGTATCAATATTCTAAAGAAATTGCATAATGGGCTGTCAAGGAGTATCATGATATAGACAAGACTTTAAATATATTAGAAAAATGGATATATTTCTGAATTTACAGAAGCATAGCGGGGGTTATCATGAGAGGGACACAGTAGAATAGGACTTAAGAGTATAGATCATTGTGAGAGAGGTAAAGCAATGTCCTTGCAGGAGTATGCGTTTGGAATGGGAAAATGCTAAACATTTTAGTCTATGAAGTGTATATGGATGAAAGAGTTTTGTCATGAAAACATAGCATAAATCAGTAGTAAAAATCCATGAGCCCGCATTAAAATATGATTGAATTTGAATTTTCTACTAGGAATAATGCTCTATTTTGGCCAGATGAACACATTGCCGCATGGTCTAGCGGATTCGTTCGAAAGGAGTACTACAGAAGGTATAACCGCGTGTAACTACGGATTTACTTAAATGTGTATAGAAACACTTTAAGTGGGCTGTTTTGTGAAGTGGATCGAGGAGGTGCATGAGGACGTAAGTAAAGGAAAGCATTACAAGTATTGGTATTGTATGACAAATTTCTCATGACACGCACACAATTGAGACATAATTATCCGGATTTTGACGTCATGCCCAATCATACATTTTTATGTTTCGGAACTAGAACTCCTCTTTACTACATCTTTTTCACAGAACATAGTTGCTTATATGTTTTTCTAATTTATTGGTAGTTTAATGAGAACCACTATCAAAAGCACGGGCTTTTTGTTTTCCATTATAAAATTACGATGAAAAAACTAAATAAACTTTTAAATAATCAATTGATTCAATTGATACAAACATGTAACAAAAAATCCATGATGCTATTTGAACGTCCTGTCTGTTAAAAATCAGCTAATTGAAACACAGTTGTTTTAAAATTATAATGTAAACAGTTGCTGTAGAAACTTTCTTGAACAAAAAATCAATTAATGACAAATGCGCCTACTATTTATCTAACCTCATACCTTTCATGTATTTAAATTTTTTGACTAGTCGAAAAGCACTAGTCTTAATGCTCACCAGTTGTACCAGAGTAACTTTCGTTATGATATTATTATCTTACTTTTAACTGATGCCAATTGACCACTTTTTTCTGATCTTATTAGAAGCATTGTATACTGTTAGGACATTTATTTCTGATCAAGATTTTCATAGGTTGGCTACCTGAAACACACCCATCATTGGTGAAATTTCTTATCTATTTTTTTTTTGTTTTCTTTAACACGTTTATTCATCTCTGACCAAAACAATTTTCGTGCCAGACAGATGATTAAGACAGATATACAGGTGTGCCTCTCTGTATAGCTGCCAACTACAAAAAATGTGATACTGTAAAGGTGCAATGCTTATACATATCATTAAATATTTATCATTATTTTTAATTAAATTACGTAGCTATAGAAGATGCAAGAAATAGATAATCGAAAACAAAAACGTAAATATTTGTTATTTGCACAAAGAAGCAACACGTGCTTTCTTTCCATAATAAAATCCCAAATTATAATAATATATAACGTACATCAATATTTTCCTCTATAGAAATAAACTACTTCAAAATTTTGAAAACCGATTTCCGCTTCAGGCTTGAAAACGAAAAATTCTAGTAACTCATTACAGATTCTCAAGATAAATATTTACAACATTCCGTCACGCCCCCCCCCAAATATCCATACGTTACGCAATCTATGTCTATCTAGTTATCACACACATTATTGGATGAATGCGATTAGCACAAATTGAAAATGTTAAAAGCTTTGTGTTATTTGGACTACAAAATATAGTTTGATTGTTTCCTTACTTTTCGTGCAGATATTTTGTTTCTATTGTTATTTTGTCATCGGAATTGCGCAAATAAGCTTAGATTGATGCTTCTCAGACATGAACACATCGATTTTATCAACTGCATAAGGTACAAAACAGGGAATTATTTCCCTTTTTGTGTCTTTATTTTCATAAAAATTAATTATACCTCCTAAAAAACTTTCTTTTCTAAAAGAGATTGTCTTTGAAATACATTTCTCCGCTGTTATTTAACCAATAACCATAATTATAATTCATTATAAAATTGTAATTCTTCAGTTCTATTTCAAAAGTAATTATTAAACTTCAATTGTCGAGTGCAATTTTACAACTAATTATGAAGTGCAATTCCTGTGTTATATTTCATGACTAAAAATAAAGTAGCAGTTTTTTGTGTTTCTTTTCACAGCTAATTATAAAAGATGCAATTCTCCTTTGCTATTTCACAACTATTTATGAAGATGGAATACTAGCGTTCTATACACAATTAATAATAAAGTGCTCGTGGACTATTTCATATCTAAATATGAACCAATTCTCTTTTGCTTTTTCATAAGTAACTATTTAGTAGCAGATCTTTTGTGGTATTTCACACATAAATATAATGCTGCCATTCTCAATATAAGTCTAATGTAAACACATATTGTTGAGTCGCTATGTATTACCTGACCAAGTTTTACGATTATATTTTTAATGAGATATGTTCTCTGTTAATTTGACAACACCTCAGTTACGTTGACAGTTGATTGCGCGAAAATATGTCACTTAAGGAAATACAGAAGGGGCCAAAATCCTTCAAGATAACAGAAAAATGTGTAAGATAATTTTCAGCGCTGACGTAAATAAATAAATCATATGATTTCGATTATGTAATCACTTTATATAGCAAGTTAATGTAAATAAAATGATGTTTTCATTTAAATGCAGTTATTTCACAAGCTCTTAGACAATACTTAAATATACCTACAATTTGAATCAATTTAATGCAAAATGAAGCTTATGATGCGTTTTCCAAGTTGAGTTCATATCCAGTCACCTGTGTTTATTGTATTCGATTTGCATGGTTATACGAGTGATACTTAAACGTATACTTTAACTTGAATTTCATCGGAGAGTATTAGTCTGCCAGTGTCTTTTACAAATACATGTATGAGAGGATGTGTACATTTACTGTGTCTCATGACAACATAGTTAATTTGATCCCGTAGCATGGCGCTGCGAGATTCTGTTCCACTTTGTTATGAAATGCCTTCAGATATATTCAAAACTGAAGTGGTACTAATCTCTAGTAAAATGCAAAACAGTTATGCCGTATTGCAGTACAATTACAGCTACACCCGCACAGAAACATTCTATGTTAATATATTTTATTTGTATTTAGAAAAGGAAATTATATGTGCAGGTATATTTCCATGCTATAGTCTGTTGCAGTTCTGTATTTTAAAACGGATAATAATTGTTCGTATTATTACAGATTATCTGGAATACTGTTCTGATTTTGTTTACGCAAAAACTTTGCAAAAAAATAAAAGTGTGATTAACGTAACTAATATATACAGTTAATCGTGCTAATGAATTTTATCGTGTCAGACTAATGGAATACATGTATAAAGTTCATGATCAATGCGAGAATTTACAAATCTCGTGCAATTCTTCCTCATATACACTGGAGAAAACACGATATTCAATGTAACGCTTTCAATATTCATAATGTGCATGCCAAGTAAATTTAGCGTTGATTATATGAGTGTTTATCACATTCTACAAACTTTGCTTTGATACTTCACATCCTGCATTTGGATGTGTAATCGTTATATTCATAATGTAAACCTTACACAACAGTTAGAAGCCTCCATGTATTAACCTATTTATCGAAAGTCGTTCACACTGCATAAAATTGTACACTAATGAATATCTGGGCCAGGGTATACATTTTAAAAATAATAAGCACCAATATGTGTTCAAGAAAAGTTTTCTTTGCATTTAAGCGCGAACTATTTTACTCACATCGGCAGGCACAATCGTGCTCATTAATTGTACTTTCTTTTAACTGAAATATATATATATATATATATATATATATATATATATATATAAATATATATATATATATATATATATATATATATATATATACTAGCATTTCAGCCCGGCGTTGCTCGGGTGTTTGGAGGTGTATGCTGAGCAAAAACAAAGAGTAATTTTCTTTTTAATTTGACCCCTATTATGACCCCTTACAATTTATAGTTTCGGGCTTAAACTACTTTATTAAATTAGATCCAGGTTCAAGGAACCTATATCTAAAATTTCCAGTGTCTAGACCAAAAATTGTCGGAGGAGTTTGGTAGAGTTATTAAAGGTCAAATCGTTTAAGTTTGACCCCTTTAACAGCCAAATTTCTGGCTGACACCGTCACATCGATTTTCCCAAATCTCTGTACCCGGTATTTAAAATTTCGAGTCTATAGACTAAAAATTGACAGAGTTATTGCGTAGGGAAATGTACACAGACAGACAGACACGTTCACTTTTATAGATATATATAGATAGATAGATAGACGGATAGATGAAACAAAAATATATACGTATACATAAATATATATGGAAACGATTTTGTGTTCATTGTAAGCTTTTTACGCAAATATTTCGCAAGTATAAATCATGTAGAATATCTGCATGGATATAATTACCCGTAATAGTTAACTAAAGGTGATCACCCTATAAGAAAACTGAAAAAAACTAATAGGGAATTAATTAAAAATGAATGTTTTAAAGAATATGCAAATTAGTTAGATCTTTTGCTAATGAATGCAATTCGATAACTCATATATAAGAAAATCGTATTTTCTTTTTAAATAAATAGAAAAATAGGGGTTTTAATATGAATAGCACTACACACCAAAGGAATACGTAATTATAGGTATATATATATATATATATATATATATATATATATATATATATATATATATATTGTAGTGGTATGTTAAAGGTGAAACAGTTCTGGTGCTCATTGCGAGCGGTGTAACTTCCGGCATACATTTGTTTCCCCATAATATACCCTTCCGACATTTGTGCATGATACACGCACCATTTCATATGTAATTGCGTTACTTGCGACGATAATGTCTAAATATTATCCGTAGTGGGCCAGGAATAGTTCCGATGTGAGCATTTAGTTTTACTTTTGAACGCTATCTTTTATTCTGTGGTCAAGTTCAAACCTTGTCTTTTCTTAGTAGTTCATTGAAAGGTGCACACATCGTGATAGTATTCGGAATAAATGATTGACAGTAGTTAGCAAAGCCTAAACAATTTGCAGTGTTGTTACATCGTGTGGCTTGGGTATATTTTTTATTGCTATCGACCTTTCTAGTTCATACCATCTACAATTCCCATCAATTATCATATATGGGTATTTATTTTTATTCACATTTGTTTTCCTTCATTGTGCAGCCGTACTCGTTCATCTTTTCCGAACACTTAAAATTGTGTTTTCTATGTTGCTCTATATATTCGCTTTTCATTCAAATAATGTTAAGATATTCGAGAAAACGAAAGTTATTCCAACTATTGACTGAGAAATGTTTAGGTCTAAGTTATAAAATATTTTTCAAATATATACTGAAAAACAGAAAATTGTTCTTGCAAAGAGGAAAATTAAGATAGTTGCACAAGCCAATATCAGTCAGCTCGCAAAAAAAAGTTGTTTTTTTCTTTTGTGTGTTTAGAAGCAAAACTGTTAACTTTAAAAGAACAGTAAAATAAATGCTTTTAGGTAACAAGAAAATTCGAGTGCTATAAAATTGTCTTATTTAATATTTAAAAACTTGGCCTGACTTGCACGAATTAAAAGTTTTCAATGAATACGTAAACAATAGACATCCTCGTAAACTTTTTTCCGAGATGGCATCGTTTTGCCGTTAAAAACGTTGTGGTGCAACTTTTTATTTAGTTGTAAAGAAGAGAGAAAAATAGGAGATTGTTGAACAGAGGTTAATCTTGTATCCGAAGGATATCCTAGTGGGTAATTTTTCAAATTCATACGTTGCCAAAGATCTAGTACTGTTTAGAGGGCAACCCTGTTCATGGGAAAGAGTCATGGGGGTTACTGCGATCGGATAAACTAGGCGTATGTTCTCTGGCCGATGTCAGAAATGTTTGGCTTACATACTTCCCAATGAATGCATACTATTATGGTATCGGACTGTTGAAAGCCTGGGAATATATATATATATATATATATATATGTATTTATATATATATATATACATATATATATATATATATATGTATTTATATATATATATATACATATATATATATATATATATATATATATATATATATATATATTCAGGGTGGCCCCCTGCATTGATTATTCCGAAAACGGAAACACTGATATGTGTAAGTCTTTAATAAATATTATAGTTACTATTTATGGTAACCACTTTAAGAAACTCGTTTCTTCTTCTTGAGCAGTTTCTGTAAAAATAAAGAGTCGGTAAATTAAGCTCTTATGCGGCCATCAACCCATAATAGTTAGTTCACTCTGATTGACGTTAAAATCATTCCAAAAATAAATGTTTAATTTTAAACAGTATTTTTCGCAGTTAAAGTTGTCAAATATATTATCTGATGATTCCAAAAACGATGAAACAATAGTGTCTGTAGATATTAAAAAGTTATTATAGTAATAAATTATATATACGTATATATACATATATATATATATATATATATATATATATATATATATATAAAATAAAAGTTACAATAAGTTTACTAACGTAATCAAAATGGTAAACTTAAAATATATTATAAATATTAAAGAGTGAATATTTACAAGTAAAATAAACTCAGCCAGATGTAGAAAGTTCAATAAAACCGAAAAAGGGAATAGAGCTTATAATATGAACAAATGATTAATAAAATATGTTAAAAGACATCTGGAAAAAGAGTAAAAAACATATTTAATTTTAAAAAAGGAAGCACAAGATAAGTGGATAGTCCTTAATCCGCGGAGTTTCGACGAAATACTCTCCTTTTCATCAGAGGGCAGGAATTAGAAAAATGCAGGATCGGATTTTGCATATAAAAGTATTTAATGAAACTACAAGTAAGTCAAAGATCTTACCTGGTTACAAAAAAGGGTGAGGTAAGGGGAACAGGGGGCAAAAGAAAAATAATAAAAATATTTCACATGAATGGATAGTCCGCTGAAGGATAAAAATCCAAAAATGGTAAAAAAAAAAAACAAGTAAGATCTGTGACTTCCTTGTAGTTTCATTAAAGACTTTTATATGCAAAATCCGATCCTGCATTTTGCTAATTCCTGCCCTCTGGTGAGAAGGAGAGTTTTTCTTCGAAACTCCGCGGATTAATGACTATCCACTTATCTTGTGCTTCCTTTTTTAAAATTAAATATGTTTTAATTTTTTTTCAAGATGTCTTTTAACATATTTTATTAATAATATATATATATATATATATATATATATATATATATATATATATATATATATATATATATATATATATATATCTTCGCCTGCTTGTCTTTTTTTTTCAAAGTAAGTTCCGGATCAAATTATATGTGTATGCCTTATCGAATTGAATATAGTGCGTTTAAACGTGTTATAGCCTTGTAAATTACCGAATGCATCACTAAGGGTGTGTTTACTTACATCCAAACACAAGTTATTCTGTTTCTTAGGACTCACCACCTATAAAGGCTGTATTGAAGTTATTAGTTTGAATGTAAATTTGATCGAATTTGATTATTTATGAGAAGAAGTTACGGGAAATTGTTTATATTAGATTTATGATCTGATTTTATGCCTGGAAAGGGAAACAACTCCTACACTGACTTAAATAATACACTCTGAAAAAAATATATCACTTGCATTACATTAAAATATATATGAGAAATATTCCAAAATAATATTTTATAATTTTTTAGCTGGTACATACTTTATATAATACAATACGCCATAAGACACGCACATTTTTTTTAAAATTCAATCGCTTCATCAAATAATTTGAATGAAATTCTGTTCCGTTAAACGTGAGAAGATGACTAACGTACATTTTATACGTTGGGCTACGATGAACGTCAGATTATTTTACTGTGCATCCATAATGTAATAAATATCGTGATATCTACATTTATGCCCACTATATAGAATAATAAAACGCATTTATATCTTATATATGTTGAAGTGGAGCTTAACAAACAGACACATTGTGAAATTATACCAAGCAGAGTAAATGCATATTTTTGAGCGTATGCAAAATTTGTAGAATAATATAAGATTTACATTATGACATACGTTCTATGGAACAATATATATCATATATTAGACCTATAGTAATTATTTGTACTTGTTCAACGATTTACTCAAAATATAATATCATTGTTTAATATTGTCAGGGGCAAACATTGTACACGAATATCTTTAACCTTATATTATTTAGCCCCATTCATTCGTCTCTAGTTTTCTCTAATTACTGTACCACCATTAACCCTGCTATGCTAAAGTTATTTTTTTTTCTTCTCAAAACGTAATATTATAACTAAACAGCTCGCTCTAGGATCCGGAGAACTTAGTATAATGTAAGTGAGATGTATCAGAGTTTTTCCTCCTTTAGCAAAGGAAGTAGCTTGATATGATGACAGAAAATCCGAGCCCCTTACCGAGGTGTGCAGAGTTGACGCAAACACAACCAGTTTTTTTTTTTTTTTAATCTCAAATATTATTAATCCTGGGCGACTCACATTTATATCATACAAATCTCGTGAAATATGGTTTTACGCTATAAACTTTACGCAGTATAAATAGCCCCGCATAAGATGAGAATGCACCTTTATATAGCGGATTGAGGCAATACCGTTCCTATCGTTAAATAATTTAAAATATAGATTTGTTTATGATAAAAGCGATTAAATGACAAGTAAATATACAGTTTAGTATAAACATTTACTAATAAGAGGTTTATAACAAATTGCCCCGTCATTGCTTTTATTCTTGCATGTTTAGTTAGAATAGTTTCATTAGACTCAAGGAATGCCGAACAATAATTTTGGCACGCATTAGTTTTTTTGCTTAGCACAATATATCTTCAAAGTAGATAAGGAAAAGCGACTTCTTGTGCCAAATTACTTGGGCTTTCCTCAGTAACCGTTTCAGTTCCTCTCTCCAATTTTTTATCTCTTTATATTTCACGCTAAGTATTCACGATAGTTTAGTCTAGTTTTTCATCTTATAATAATAAAATTAGATTATCATATTTTTCTGCGATCCACTCGTTCCTTACTTTCCGTTTTGACTATCTATTTTTTTGGTTTTCTTTATTCATATTTGACGCTCTCTTCGAACTTTTCTCTTAACGTACTCCATTTTTTTGTAAAATTCCCTTTCTATTATTTTCCATCCCTTATTCTATTCTTCCATTTTTACTATGAGCTCATGCTTCCATTTTTTTCAGATTTTAACACTAATATTTTATTGTCTTCTAATTTCTGCATATATATTTTACAAGGAAGTCGCCACTTATTAAGGCCTATACGCCACTCGGGGGTAAAGGTTATTGTCTGTACAGTAATCAATGGGCCAATATCGTAGTAATCACTTGTAATGTAGATCTGATAAAGTGTCTTACTTAAGGGGCGGTTCAACAAGAACTTGTTTATGTTGGACTTGAAGACATCAAAGTTGTAGTCAGGTGGGAAACCGGCAAAAGTAAGAGAGTTCCACAGGCGTGAACTTCTACGAAAGAAGCTTTGTCCATGGAATCTTAGCTTTGACTTAGGCACAGATAAAGAGTGGGGAAAATACTGACAGTGGTTTCAGCCAGGGGGCTGTTATACATACATACATATATATATATATATATATATATATATATATATATATATATATATATATATATATATATATATACAGAATTGTGGGTGGGTGTGCTTTATAAAAACATTCTCATTCTAGGTTTTTCTTCTGCCTTCTTTATATCTTTAATTATTGATTTTTTCCTCTCCTCTTTTTCCTTTCCCTCATCTTACTTAATCGTTACTACATGTTGCTTTTTTTTATTAAAGATTAATATAGTGTCTCTTGACTTTCACTTTTGATATGTTTTATATAGTATTATTTCTCTACTATCTTACCATTCTTTCTTGTGTCAGTATATTTTATTATTCTTCTGATTGTTTCCATTGTTCTACTCATTGTTTATCATTTCATCTTTACTTCTATTGTTTACTCACCCTGTCTTCTTTACACGCTTAACCTTGTATACTTCGCATTCTTCAAGACGTACTCCTAGCATAGAACTCGTCATGTTTTGTACCGATTTATCCACAGAAAATATGACAGCGGTAGATCTCCTTGTGTCAACCTCAAGAGAATTTCAGTAATGCCGTCCATAAGGACATGAGCGAGGCATAAGCTCAAAATCCTCTCGGGATTTCGATGATAATCAAATGACAATTCATTCTAAATTAGATAACGGGACATCAATTTTATAGTTTACAGCGCATTTGGAGTGGATTAGTGAAACCGTATTAAATGCAGTACACTATCAATGGTTGGGTCTTAATAACGTTATTGAACATATTAAAGTATGTGATGAGATTTAAATGCGTCAAACAGAATTCTTAATAATGATATATCCGAAGTAATGTAATCAGAAAATTTTCTGAATGTAATATTTTGTATTGACGAAATTTACTAAAAATTATATTTTCTTTCTAATTCGAACTGCTGATCTTATTTACATAAAAGTATATGTAATACCTTTTAGAAATAGTACTGACTTTTAAATGTGTCGAAATTCGGTATAAATTAATAGGGATTAACTTAAATTGACGAGTGAAAGAGATGGATAAAGCAGGAAAGTTATGAATGGATTACCAGGAAAAAAGTGCAAAATCAATAATGGATCGGAATAATATTAGTTTCTTAGCAAAATATATTTTACAAACATATATTAATATATATTCAAATATCTAATTTGGGTGAAAAGCGGTTTAATGTTCTTAAATAAATGTATTGGCGAGATCATCTGAAGATCCGTTTCCAGGTTATTTTGTGTATATGAATGTGTTTCCTTCTGTATGTCTGTGTTCACTGGAGATGTTTCAGTAAACTTAATAAATTTCTACTTAGAAGCCTTGCCTTATTTATTAGAAACGTCGGATCGATTTACATTCTACACACGTCGCATCGAACAAGTGGAATTTCATTTTTCCGATTACAGGTCAAATTAATTTGAAGGAGCATTGTATATTTAAAAAATAGTCTACATTAGTTGAGAATATTTTAGTTTAAAGGGTATTGCTGCAAGTTTCGAGTTTAATCAGAGAAGATAAAGATGTCTGTGTCTTTACACAGGACTCATCATTTATCAATGGTTAGATGCCATTAGAGGATACATGTTAATGGGTACGCATTAGTTAATGTTGTTATAGCGTAGAAGTTGAATTGTTGTAAGTTGGATTATATAAAGGAACGGTTCAGCAAGAACTTGTTTACGTTGGACTTGAAGACAATTAGATCGTAGTCAGCCGAAAAGCAGGCAACTGTAAAAGAGTTCGACAACTCTCTTCCTGATCTACATCAATGACCTCCCTAAACACATACTTAAATCATTCATTGTCATCTATGCTGATGACACGACCATCTACGGCAACACATCAAAGGTTGTAAATGAAAAAAGTTCTCTCTGATTCTCTCTCCTCTGATCTCGAGCGCGTGGTTCAGTGGGGGAAGATGTAGCTAGTTACTTTTAATGCATCCAAAACCAAACCCCTATCCTTACATCATCAACGCCCTGATCCCCTCGCTGGCATCAATTGTGATGGATGGCTCTCGTCTGGGTGAGGCCGCGTGTTTTGATAAGCTTCTGGGTTTGACCTTTACTCCTGATCTGAAATGGAACAAGTACATCAAGTCTGTTGCCAAGGTCGCTGGAAAAAAGGTGCGATCCTTCTACCGCTCCAGAAGATATCTCACTACTGATGCAATTCTCTATCTATATAAAAGCCAAGTACGTCCAAGGATTGAATACTGTTGCCATATCTGGGCAGGAGCTGCTAAAAACAGCCTATCATGCCTTGAGAGGGTATAAAATAGACTTCGTGGCTTAGTGGGGGATGCCCTTTTCTCTACCCTGCAACCTCTCTCCCACAGAAGAGACGTTGCGAGCCTGTCCTTGTTTTATCGTTATTTCCATGGCAGATGCCCGTCTGAACTCCAATCTCTGGTCCCCTCTCGCCAATCTTTCACGAAAAACACCCGTCTAGCTGAATCCACTGTGAAAAATTCCCCCCCACTCTATATCTGTGCCTAAATCAAAACGCGGATTCCATGGAGAAAGCTTCTTTCTTAGAACTGTCCGCCTGTGGAACTCTGTTCGGTATGCTGCTTCCCTCCGGACTACAACTTGGATGTCTTCAAGTCCAATGTTAGCAAATTCCTAACAAATTCTTAAGTAAACACTTAAGCAAATCACCTCACTAACGTAATGTACTTGCAATAACCCTTATCCCTGAGTAGCTTTCGGGCCTTGATAAGTGGTGATCACTGTGAAAAAAATCATCTACTGGAGCGATAGAAGGGTCCTACTATTGTTGCAGCTGCCTAGGAAATGGAGTTGATATGTGTGTTCATTTCAGACCACGTATAAAGGTTAACCCTAGAAGCTTGTAAAAACATGAAGCCTCCCCATTCATTTTAGTTGATGCCCGATTGCATCAGAACACTGATGATGTAAACATAGGAGCTTGGTTTTAGATGCATTAAAAGTAATCAGCGACTTTCTTTCCTCATGCACCGCGTGCCGAATATCAGAGGATAGAGGGTCGGAGGGAACTTGGTCATTTACGGTCTTTGATGAGTTACCAAAGATGTAGGTATCATCATCATAAATGATTTAAATATGTAATTTGGTAGATCAATAATATAGATCAGGGAGAGAGTTTAACCTAGGATAGATCCCTCAGAGACTCGAGCATTAATACTCAGAGTTTCTAATTTCTGCCCATCAACCATTACTCTTATTAACCTATCAGAAAGAAATAATTTAATAATCGAGAAGACCTTTCCAACTATACCAGAGCTGGAGATCTTCTGAAGTAGACATTTTTCCATACCATATGAGGGTGTTAGAATAGTGCTACCTGCCTCTGTTTCTCTCCTTCTATTCTCTCTGTCCACGTCTCGTGTTCTCTACCTTTCTATCACCCTCTGAAGTTTTGGAGACGAGAGAGTGACTTTTATAATTTCGAAGAAGGTTTTTTTGTTATTGCGTAATGTTACAGTGGGAAGTTCAGTGAGGGCCTAAGGCCCCCCTTCTCACACACAAACACACACACACACTTTCTCTCTGTCTCTCTCTATGTCTCTCTCTCTTACCTGGCGTTTTGGTGCTTGTATAACTGAACCCCCATGGCGGATTGCAAGAGAGCACATTATATCGAATAAACTGTGACTTTTAAAAACGTATACCAAGTTTAAAGAACAAACATACTTACACTTCCTTAAATTACATTAAGTGATGTCTTAAATTGTTATTTTATTTTATAAAAAAAGACAATTATTCAGACATAGCACTTGGAGTGCTTTTCTGAAATATTCGAGTGTTTGCAAAAGCAAGCTGTTACATGATTACGTTAATTTTTTTAGAGTTTTCACAGTTTATAAACAAAAATTATGCTATTACATTTCGAATATTCTCTAATTTTTGAATAATTTCTAAAGAAATATAAATTGACTAACAAAAAATATTCGTGAATTCTAGATTAGTTTTTTTAAGGCGGAGTTATTCGAGAGATTATTTAATTGAAGGTGTGTTGTAAATTGAACTATCTAATAGGGGCCCCTTAAATATTGACCGAGGAGTATTTACGAAAACTTGAATTAATTTTAAAGAAGAAAAAATGCCCTTAGTCTAGAAAGATCTCTCTTTAATTGAAACCTTAATTTTCTCAAGCTGTTAACTATACAGAACTGGTCGTTAACTAATATAACTCCCAGGTGTGGCGCGAGTGGATTAATGCGATTTAATTTTTAAATATTGGAATTAATTTTAAATGATCTTTTGTGGGAAAAAGGTGTTTAAAACACATACTTTTTAAATGTACCCTGAAATTTGGGAAAAAGTTAATTATAAATGTAATAACTTAAAATGCGTTTGCAATGTGTAACACATTCTAATTGTGACTGAGGTGCTCCGAAATCAGTTTTTTTTTATTTTATGTTTTACTTTTTTAAAGAAAAAAATATTTACGTCCTATTACATTGATTTCATGTATACCAGGTTTCTGAATTGTTTATTTTGTGAATTTGTTTGCCCTAATTGAGTATTCCGACTCATGAATGCTGAGTGATCTTCTTCAATTAATTCTTGAATAATATTATTGTAATTAGAGAAAAAAAATAATTAATAAATATTCCGTGGTGGATTGTTTCTATTAGTCGTCATGCGGCAGACTCCTTGCTCTAGCAGAATTTAATTGGATAAGAACCTCTGAAGACCAAGGTTTAACTAAATCAATATAGTTTGGTTTGATAAGGTATCATAGCCCCGACTTATTTGAAATTCATTATACTGGTTGATGAAGAGAGCATAAATCCAGTTACTGAAATCAAAACTTGAAATACATATAGGTCGGCGTGATGAACTTACGTAAACTCCGGTTGGTAAAAATACATTATAAATGGAAATACGTATAAGTCGGCTTGATGAACTCACGTAAACTCCGGCTTTGTTAAAATATATTATACTGGTTGCTGAAGACAGCGTAAATCCAGTAACTGAAATCATGAGGACCTGAAGGGTAAGTTATATTATGCTAGGATGTTGGAATTCCTCCATCATTTTTCTTCACTGCCTCGATGGAGGGCGAGCATATTTTCCCTCCCTGGTATTTGAAGCAGTATCCCACTCTACCAGGAGCCTGGCGAAAAAATAAATTGCTTCACTGAGTTCCTGACAGAACGAAGTGCATCGTCGGTTGACGCACACTCCACGGGAAAATTATGGACTTTTGAAATTTATGAATACTCATAGTTTTCGGATTACACAGGGAGGGATGTGGCACTATTTCTCTGTGCCACTGTTTCTAACACACTTTACGACATGGCCGAGTGGTGGTTTGGCCATGGGCTTAGAGATATCAAGGAATGTCTTCCTATAATTCCCTTCCTAGCTCTCTCTCTCTCTCTCTCTCTCTCGCACTCTTTCCCTTTCTGCACAGCCCATCATGAGGTGAGCACGCACACTTCTGTCTCTCCGTAAACGAGGGGGACCCCCTCAATGCAAGTTAGGCTAGTTAGTTTTGTTTTGAAGATATGTAAATTGTAAAAGTGTTGTAATATATATATATATATCATCCATAATTTAAAATAAAATAGTTAGTTATGTTTCATATAAATTAAAATTGTGTCGTGTGTGTGTGTGGGTGTGTTTTTTATTCTGTCTGCCATGTATCCCTTCGTTGAAACAACGAAGCAGTCCGGAGGATGATGAAATGAAATTCTTATTAGAACACCACCCGGGTGAAGAGTCATATTAAGAGAAAGAAGGAACAACACAGCACACCCAACATCTCAGGTATGCTTTTCTCCTTACATACCCTTATGACGGTCATCTTCATATCTTCATGAGACCACTCTAAAACATTTAGTATTACATGTAAAGCCAGCCACACGTCAGTAGCCGGTTGATCGTAACATAAATGAATAGGCATACCAATAGAAAAATATTCTTCTTCAAAACCTGAGGCGATAAAACCTACAAAATTGTATTTACGTACATTTAAGTTGGAATGCGCTCAGATGTAAATATATATATATATATATATATATATATATATATATATATATATATATATATATATATATATATATTATGAATGTTGGGATTGGCCAGGCGTGTTTTAAAATTTGTTCACTTGAGTTAAAGTTATAAACTAATAAGTCCACTCACCCTCTTTCTGTGTTTCACCTATTCTATCATCCTAACAAGAAGCACTCAAATTACTACGGATTGCATTTACGATTTTCTCCTTCAGTTTCTGTATGGATTATAAACTATTTTTAGAATTAACTTAATACACTTGAGATGGGTTCGTGGTTTACTTATTTAGTGGACTGCTGTCATCATTTTCCTAGTCGTTGATTCGCTTTATTTCGGCTCACTCGTCCTCCAACCTTCCTCACCTGATAAGCCGCTACTGCATATGAATGGCGAGACTTTTAACTCTTTCTCCGAAAATTATTATGTACCGTTGATGTCATTTCACCACGTTTCGCTCAACATATCCTGTGATCTGCTTGTGTAAAATAGCAATCTCAACGTTCAGACGATGATGACCCAAAATCGTACGTCTCAAGTTTATATCAACATCATCAGAGGCTACTAAACGCCGTGGATACAGTCGCTGAGCCACTACGGTTTCGTGGTATTATAATCTTAAGATAGCAGAGTTAATCCTACACGAGAAAACACATTAAAACAATAAGGTAAATAGAGACAACGGCCGAGAAAATAATGAACACCAAAAATTAGAATCAAGCTCGATTTGAATGAATTTAAAAATACACTTACATTTAGCGCATACCCGATAATATAAGATGAGATGATTTTGTTTAGAATTACACAAATTCTCAGACACACTCCGTGAAATCAAAGTCAGAGTGTATGACAATACATCTGAAAATAATTGATCAAAGTAGCAATTTATAAAGAAAAATAATTATCGAAGAATCAAGTTGTAAAAAAACAATAATATGTTTGTATATATTTCATTTCAATTCTATTGTGTTCTTACCATTATATGAAGATTGTCAGCACCTGAAATGTTATCGTGTAAAATCCTAAATATTAATCCTAAATGCATTTTATTAAATAGTGCACCGCAACTAGTAGAACCACATTTAGTCTCTGTGGAATAAGATGTTTTCGCTTATATTCGGGCGAGAATTATCATGGAGTAAATATGTTTTAAGTATTAAGAATTTAAAAAATTAACAGTCAATACTGAATAAAACATACTGTTCGTTATTGGCATAGTAACGCCGAATGGGTGGTTGGCGAAGATTATTTGATTATCTAAGCCAATACCTTTTGTAAGTTAAAATATGTTTTAGAACAATCAAATTCTTAGAGTAAAAGTTATTTAGATTAAGTTATGAAAAATGATATCATACCCATTTATTTAACTACTTAGAATAGTGACAAGTGAAATGATTCTCTAATCAATGTGTACTACTGACGCCACGTAAGAGGGTAATAGATTATTTAGGCGCTTGGAAAGACGTAAAGACGGTCTTCAGAGCATTACGTATCCGAATATAGAAACGCCAGAAATGGCGATAGAAATAATCTTGAACCAGCGTTAAAGTTTCAAATGGCGAAACAGCAAGAACAAAGCTGATGTGTATACCAACAAGATTCAAGTTATATATATTTTCCTGTAGTCATTAACTGTATTTACACGCACAAAAACAGAACAAACTTTAGATAAGCAAGAATAGCGTAACACACTAATAAATTACACGGGTTTATACACACATTGTATACATAAAAATGATCGGAAGATTGAAAAAAAAAGAGAAAAATAAAAAAGAAAACACTGTCGAATTTTACCGAACGTTCTATATATATGTATATATATATATATATAATTATATATATATATATATATATATATACATATACATATATATGTACATATATATACATATATACATATATATATATATATATATATATATAACTATATACATATATATATATACATACATATATATAACTATATACACACATATATATACATATATATATGCATATGTATATATGTATATATATATATATATATATAAGTTTAGTGGTTATATATAAATTCTGCAAAAAAAACATATAGACACATATATTCGAATAAAGTATTTATTGTTTGACTGTACAGGAATGTATAGAAGGGGTTATGTTAATTTACTTAATCCATATATTTTCAATAAAGGCTCATATCATCAGAGGAAATGATATGCGGTTAGCAAAATATTCGGTTGAGAATAGAAACTTATTTTGCTTTTCAGCACGAATATTGAAAATAGTTTTTTAAGTCGTGAATGAAAATTATATGGAAATAATTATGGGAAAAGTTTATTTGATACAACCTGGGTATATATATATATATATATATATATATATATATATATATATATATATATATATATATATATGTGTGTGTGTGTGTGTATGTGTGTGTGACTTGAATAGTTTTATATTAAAGAGTAACTCTGTAAGAGGAGACTTATTTGGCTAGTATAAAGCTCAAGTAATTTCAATGGAGCCTATATAGGAGAGGATGAGAGTGGAAAATCAACTAACTAAACTATGCATTGGTAAATATTGAATGATTCATTTATTTAATAAGGGTATGCATTTGGTTGAGGGAAAACGTAACTCTTTATGCGAATGCTTTTCATTAGTGGAGTACAAATGTTCTAGGTAACATAATGAGGATGTGACATATATCGAGTTAATCATCAGGAACTAAATAAATCAATAAAGTTACTGATGTTGTAAGAGGGAACTATATTGAATTCTTCTATAAAGGACGAGCTTCCTATATAAAGGTATACGCTAAAAGCGATATTATGAGATTAATGAACGTTCTGGTGTGGAGTACATGGGGGTGCCCTTTTTTAATGTAGTAAGTTAGAGAAAGGTCCGAAGTTGTATTAAAGGGTTAACATTTGAGGTGATATGGGTGGGTATTTGTAAGAGTATAATAATAATTTTCAAAAGATTATATATAGTAAGTAATATGTAGTTATAATCCAGGGTCGCGCTGTTATTAGGTCTAAAGGGTGAGTGGTGAAATATAAGGCAGAAGTATGAAGATAGGGGAGTAAATTTTATAGCAGTGTATAAAAAAAGAATGTGAATAAATGACTTGAGGTGATAATAGAGGAAATATACTACAATTAATAATAAATATACTACAAAATATACTACTAGCAAAAATAAATAGATAAAAAAAAATAAAGGATAAAAGCAAAAATGCATTCATACCTAACAAAACTTAAATTTAGTTAATTGGGAGTAGAGATAGAGAAATAGACTATATGCAGACAAAAGTGAGGCACAAAAGTGTAATGTATATATAGGTTTAGCAAGGAAGCAGAGAGTTCGGTGAACGAGATAATATCTCAATATATACAAATATCCAGCCCAGGAAAATGTTTGCAGATGTCAATATTATAGTCCTGCATTTCTTGGATGCAGGGGACAGTGACAGATGTTATTTACGAACAAGCAACATATAAACAACAACTTACATTAAGCTCGTGATTGACAAGGATGAGTTTTTCCTGTATGATGATACGATGAAGTGTGTTATTAATGGCAGTGAAAAAGATTTGAAATAAGAATGATGAAGTTTTGGTAGCTGGTTAGATCCACGGTGGGAGTTACTGTTTCCGCGTGTGTCGTAAATTTTCCTTATTATATGGTATCCTAGGTGCCCCTTTGTCTAATGGTGGTAGATCAATTTCTTGATTAATCCTTGGCTTATGAGGAATACGAAATGATTGACGTAGTAGTTTTAACCAGGAGTGAGTAATCGAGGAACTAGCTTGAATCAACTAGCTGGAGATAAGTTCAGAGGCTTTCAGTAAGAATCAGGTAAGAGCTTGGTGAGTATCAGACGAAACAGCTGGTGGAAGTAGGATGTAGGGTATATGCTAGGGGTGATTGTGAACCTGGTGTAATGGATCTTTACGGCGAGTACTGACTTTTAGAAAGGGCATTGGTGGATGGGGATATGCGCGTGTGGCGTGCGAATTTATAGACACGAGTCAATTGCCATAGTCGTTATAATTTTAGTTGATTTAAATAAAAAAAAATGTTGTTTACATGGATTAGGAGTATTTTTTCTACTTGCGCGATTTCATATGCCTTTAAGTATATAGTATGGAGTGGTTTAAATTTGTTCTATTTTTGGAGGCTGTTTGTAGGTGGGAGGAACGGGTGAGTAAATCCTAGGATTCTTATTTCTGATTAGAGGTTTTAAGCCGGGAAAAAGAGAAGGGAAGGGTTTTAGGATACGTTTATTATGAATTTTTAGCTTTAAATTGAGGAGGACACAGTTTTGGTATAATTGCCAACTATCGAAACATTTTTTACATTGCATTTTATGAAACGGTGGAGACTTTAGCAACAATACGATAGAATATATGAAAAAAATCGAACCTAGTAGTATCGTACAAAGAAACAAATCATCTATGATTAATATATTAAGAATTCGTTTCCATTGTGTACAATAGAATAAAGGGGGTTAATACTAACGTCGGAATGTGGAAAAACTTTATATATATATATATGTATATATATGCATACAACTACTTCATTTACTCAAATTAAATAGATATGCGAAAGTATAGATTTATGCGTAAACTTTAAGTATTTACTTCAAAAGTGTTCAATACGTAGGTAGAGCTAGTTAGTTAGTAATAAAATATACATGGGGATTAAGCTACATTGAATATTCGGCGTTTCGTCCACTCTAGGACTCGTCAGGCTGATGCGCGAATTCTGTGGTTGTTTCTCGATTTTACATGGTCCTCCTCTGTTGAGGATTTTAGTTCGCCATTAAACTTTCTAGTATCCACCGCGCCCCTTTCTATCCGCCAATGGGCATGCATTTTACCGAACAAATGATCTGTTTTAGAACTAGGTTAGTGGTTTAAGGCAGACTTTTTCCTTATTGTGGCTTGAAAATTTGTTTTCATCACCCTGGACACGTTCTGGTTATTCATGACAATCCATCCAGTGTGCTGTACATTGTTTAGTTTTCATAACTTGGGTCGGTAGAGAGCATCGTTAAACAGATGCGCATCTTCGATCGCGCCGGTTGAGCATTGTGTCACTTTCAGACATAATAGAAAGCGCCTTTCACCCTTCGAATTTGTACACACCTGCGTACTAGTGGTTGATCTGCAACAAAACAAAAAAAAAACGAAAAAAACAAAAACAAACAAACAAAACAAAAACAAACCTGTTTTCATCAAAAAGAGAAAGAGATCATGTCGTCTTTTCTAGGATGAAAATTGTATCGTTCACCCGGCAATCTACCACTTAAGCAATTATTTACCGTCAGATAAATTCCATACGTTGCCATATTTACCGAAATGCATGAATATATATATGATGATTGCAACGTCTTGTCAGACGAGTACCACTCCCTCAGTCACTTAAAGTCCCTGAGCCCGAAGATAAGCTTTTTTTTAGTCTTGCCCAGCGAATTCACACGCTCAAGCAGACGTGACATTGAAGACAGTCCTCCGCATAGATACATACATATATATATGTATATATGTATATATATACATATATATATACACACACATACATACGCATACATACCCATAAACATACACACATACAAACATCCATCCATACATTCAACATGAATAAAAGAGTAAAACAATCCCAAATACACAGAACATAGAATAGATGGGCGTTAGTTTCGCCGGGAGTACAGCTTTTAAAATGAAAACGCGTTCAAACCGCACAAATCCTCAACGTTCATGATGATGATGATGATGGTTGTTACGATTAGGTGAATTCAACATGAATAAAAGAGTAAAACAATCCGAAATACATAGAACATAGAATAGAGTGACGTTCGCTTCGCCGATAGTACAACTTTCAAAAATGAAAACGCGTTCATAACGGCACAAATCCTCGACGTTCATGACAACGACGACAATCGTTGTTACAAATAGGTGAATTAAACATGAATAAAACAGCTATATATATATATATATATATATATATATATATATATATATATGTATGTATGTATGTATGTGTGTGTGCTGGTGTTATATAAAACACTACGTGGGGATGACAAGTTATTTGAATGACTATTATTATTATTATTATTATTATTATTATTATTATTATTATTATTATTATTATTATTATTATTTATTAAGCTGTTACAGTGAAGTGTATTTGGACTTATAAAAAGAAACCTGAGTAGTAGAACCTACAAATGGATAGGATTTTAGTGATGTCGTTTGGTGATTTTTTCTGTTACATGCGTTAATGACATAAAGTGATGCATTTGGATACATGTGCAGTTAAGTTTGGCGTTGGGAGTCAGAGGGAAACAGTCAGACAATTTATGTTTAAATGTATAGTGGTCACGTTTTATAAGGTGTTATAAACGCGACATTAGCATAATGTAGAATATCATAATTTCTTCCGGCAATGATGGGAAATATCTAACCGATTGTTTTTTATTGTTTCGAAGTGAAATTTATATGAATAATTAGAAGAGTCGAAGACTCAATGGAGAGAGGTATAATGCTTACCTTCCCAGTAAGTACACTTATATTGATAACCTGTTCATTATTTGTGGAACGCGATAAGCTGCCTCCAACAGTAAAATAATAATTAAACCACTATACACCACGAAAGGCTATTCATGTGAAAATTTTAAACATCCATAATGTTTGACTTTGTCTAACTAGTCTTGAAACAATTGTAACTTACAATGAAATACACTTTTTGTTGTTATCCTTTCTTTTTTTTGAAGTCTTGGGTTTTTTTAATGCAGTATATGAATGCTCAATTAAGAAATATGATGATTTTGTAGCTTACAATTAAAGTTATCTCTATTTGGCTTAAAATTCATTGGTGTAGGAAAATTTACTGAATTATACAGACCCAGTATAATTCAGAATATTACAAACAAGCGTATATATATATATATATATATATATATATATATATATATATATATATATGCATGCATATATATGTATATATATATATATATATATTATAATTGGGGAAATTTCAATGATAATTACATGATAAGATTCTAATAGTGTAATTGAATACGTGTATCCAAATATATGTCGCTTAAGCCACGGTAAACATTTTATTTTAATTTAAAACCATTCGTATTTGTTTTGCTTCTTTTTTTCTGTTATGATATTTTATTTTCGGTGTCGTTTTCATTTTTTTTTTTTTACTTTTGTATAATTTGTTTTTCTGGTTGGGCTGCTCTCCTGTTTCGTGTCTATGTTGATTGGCAACTCATTTTAGACCAGTCGAATTATTAGGTGCATGCTTTATATAGTATATGTTTTTGTAAAAAAAATACTGAGGCATAGAGAATAAAAGAATTCACTAAAGCAAAGATAATTTTCCAAAGAAAAATTCACGCTCACTTTACCACCCTGAAATCGTGATTGGCAAGTAACCTTTAGGTCAATCGCCTCAAAAAGTTTCAGTACATATAGGCTGAAAGGAGGTTCTTCGTATTTTGTATTTTTTTCAAAGATTCTCGAGATTTATAAAAGAATGAATAAAATGCAAGGGAATAGTAGAATGTTCCTTTATTGAATGGCTTATGTATATATATATATATATATATATATATATATATATATATATATATATATATATACATACATACATGTGGGTATATATATTATATATGCAAGAATGTGTATGTATGTATATGTATGTACACATACACACGTAGATATATGTATACCTATACACACGCACACGCATACGTAAACGCAAAAGCACACTTACACAGCAATCGTTTTATGTATTGTATTTTAATATATTAAATGAATAATTATTTTTAGACCTGCCAGCGAATTCACACGCTCAAGCAGACATGATAATGAAGACGGCCCTTGGCATACATAAATATATATATATATATATATATATATATATATATATATATATATATATATATATAATCACATACATACACATACATACCCATAAACATACACACATGCACGCGCCCATAGATACATACACAATACATATAACACATACATACAAACATATACATACATACATGCGCACACATATACATATATGCATACACATATACACTATCATATGTAAGTACATACACACATCTACATACATATCAACATAATATACGTACACAGGTGTATATATATATATTATGTATGCAAGTGTGTATATATATGTATGTATAAATACACACGTAGATATGTGTATATATATATATGTATACAAATATATACACGCACACGCGTACGTACACACAAAAGCACACCTACACAGCAATCACCTTATTTATTGTATTTGTAATAAATTAAATAAAGAATGCGTCAGAAATGTCTCCAACATTTAAAACGTCCGTTAATATACTAAAGCAAAGGTTAACTATATCCATTTTCCTAAATAATTGCTATATTTCTTCTGTATTATTTGAAGTTGTGCACATCCTTCTTTTAACACTAACAATTTTTTCGCACAATGGAGAATTTGTAACTGAGACACAGACAGCTGTCCTAGTTAATTACTAGTTTGGACAACGTGATTCCGTATAATATCTAAATTCAATACAGTTATGTGTTAGGAATTTCAGAGCAACAGGTTCACGTCTTAGACTCCGAAACGCTCGAACTTAAGACGTGAGACTTTCTGTTACTAAAACTCTTATACATATAGCTTGTAAACATGTTTTTGCCTTTAGATTGTCTAATAAAATAGCCAGAAGACTGCTATAAACCAATATGCAGTTCCATCTATGCAAATTAATAGTTGTTCATAAATTGCACCAGCCCGGCTTAAAATGTCGCATGATATGTGGGATGTATTCTACCACACCGTGTGCAACGGATTCTTCTCATTTCGTTAACTTTAAGGAAATAATTTTATATTAAAGATCTGATATTTTTCTCTGCTGTTTATTTGCTGTGCTGGTTCTCAGTCATCTATAAATCTCCAGGTGGCCCTTTACTTTTCTGTTACATTTGAGGATATTTTTAAAATATATTAATTATATTTTATGACAAAGGTAAAGGACAGCAATATCTAATATTTTATGATGTGCCCTTATTTCTTATAATAATTGTTTTAAAATGTTTTACAGTTGTATTTCTTGTAGAGATTAGAATGTGTGAGCAAGCAGTCTATTAAATGCATTTATCACTTTTATGAATGTGTTGAATTATTGTTATATCCGTTAGGATTGGGATAATGATAATTCACGTGGTTTCTTCTTATTGCATGGATATCGAATGAGAATATAATATACAAACGGCATCTCCTTTAAATAGATCTCAATCAATTTTCACTCACACAAAAACAGACACAAGACACAAATTATGTCTATGTGGAACTGCATATCTTCTTGACGATACTAAAATAATTTTAAACAAAAATACTAATAAAACGGCTTCACATTACTGACGCAATTACATTAACAGACACATGATCGACTAAGCTATAATAATTAGGCTTCAACAAGTCAATATTATATAAATTATTTACAGGAGTTATATTTAATCCATGGTATGTGTTAGATATTATCATTAAAATTTTTAAAAAATAATCAATTTATTAAATGTTAAATGTATAACAAATGCGAAACATATACCCGGATTTTTTTTCTAATAATTCTAATATATTGATAACTATCAAAGATGATCCGTAACGTCTGGTGTGAAATATGTATACAAAGAGCCTTTTGTTAGTCACTTGAGAAAAAGTATATTGTACGAGAGAAATAAAAAATTATAGGAATTAAAAATTCCATTGTCTTTGAACACTATCCATACATTCACCTAACGAAGCATAACTCTCGAAACCTGTTTTAACATAATCATGTGTATACTTTTATTATATTAAACGGGCGCATTATGTTTTGAATTAAAAGAGGTTATAATAACTGAATACACGATCATCCTATGAAAACTACAATGAGGCTATTAAGTAGTCTCCTAGCGGCAGATTTTATAAGTATTCAACGTCCAATCAACCTTAATAAACAAGGCATTCCCTCCACAGTGTATATTTTGCCAATACAAAATATACTTAATCAGATTCAACAGTTAACACCGAGTTTATTAAATCATTATAATTCCTTGAATGAGGATTTTCTGACTAAACATACAATATGGCATTACGCTAGTTCATGATATTTTACGATGAGAAATTTAATCAGTGTCTTTTCTTTTTGCAAATGTTTGTACATGTAACATCACGCCAACTGTTATATGCAATATCAAACTGTCAGTGAAATGCCATGACGACAAGGAAAATGTTAAAATCATATTTGAGAAGAGGATGACGTATGAGATCTGAATCACTTTCAAGAATACGTTACAGGAAAATCACGCGTTAGACATAATTGCCGTTACAGAAGAAACGCGTGGTGGGAAACGGAAGAACAACTATCGCTGCTGAAAAAATTACTCGAGATATTACTTGTCCTATGTTTATTTGCGGGTACCGTGTGTAGGTGTGTAGTACGTTTCATGCATAAGAACTAGTTTACTGTTACAGTGATTGTGTTCATAAGAATAAAGTGTTTTATATATTTTCTTATCAAACGATGTCAATTTTGCATATCGTCTGAAATATTCTGTAGTGTTAAGTCCATGTGCCAATCCGAAATCTTAGAGAACAATATTGTTACTAATATTTTATAAAATATATTTGAAAAAGTAGATCGCAATGATTTGAAGACTGTCGCCATACACTACGCATACATACATGTAAAGTATATTGTGGTATAATGTGAAACCAAGCGTGTTTTAGTGTTTACATAGTTTAAATACACAGAGATAACGCTTTTTAATTCTTAATTTAGATGTGCTTGTTATTTTATCTGCTTACGCTTGCCAATCCCTATTACATATTATGATGATACATGTAGTAAATACGACTATTTTTATTTTTTGTAATTGTAATTGATAACGTTTATTGGTAGAGGAAGCAAAGCATAAAATAATGTTCAATGTTGTTCTCGTCTTATATCATTTTTCGGACTACTTAAATTTGTAATTTATTAAATACCTAATGCCTTCCAAATAACTATTAAGTAATAATATCTTTGTACATTGAGCGAAATGCCATCATGAATATCACTTGGTAAGTTAAAATAATAGCACATCCATATATGCAGAGAGAAAAGAAAATCTATTTAATTAAATCTGAATGGCCAATGGTTAACGAAAAATCTAATAAAACTTATTATGTAAATACTATAATTTCTATTATGTTCTATTACTATTTTACTATATTTAATTTATAATTATAAGTTTATTTTATTATGTTTGTATTATGTGTATTATTATTTACATTATTGTTTTCCTTATCTCATTTTATATTCAACTGTTGTATTATGAACGTTATAATGATAGCCGATAGTAAAATATTAACGTTGGATATTAGCATATTATTTATTAAGTCCGCTAACACTTTCTACAACTTCCTGGAACCCCGAACAAAACATGTATCTTAATCACTCTTATATTACACTGGAGTAATCGTTTATTAACCTACTTGTCTTTCGGTGTTGTCACACTTAATAGTGCTCCTATCTCAAATTGCAAAACTTGTACCTTCTTCAACTTTGACATTTTCCATCTGTCTTTTAATGTTCTAGTATTTTCGTTTTCTTTTCTTTTGCGGTGGAACAAACTGATGGTACCTAATAATGGACCATCACAATCGCAATTAAAAACAAAGCTGTGAGGTGATAGTTGATATTAGGAAAAGCAGCTTATGCCATTCCTCGGCTACGACGGACAAACACCTATTATATGCTTTGTAGTACATGATACTTTTTTAAGCGCTCTGTTTTAAATTACGACCACAAACCATGACTATTACTAGGTGCGTGCAAAAAGTAATGTCCCTGCCTCACGTACAGTTATCTGATCTTGCTGAAATTTTGCATGTGCAATGATTAATATCTTTATGGGTGAGTTGGCAAATTATAGCTCTGAACTAATTGTGGTTTCTGTTTTACAGGTATTTGATCTGAGTCAGGTGTGAAATGAAGCCTGTTGAATGTCGACCAGTGATCCGGATTTTGTATTGAAAGGATGCACACCACAGGAGACTTTTGATGAAATGAAAGAACCTAATGGTGATAATGCCCCTTGTAAAACGCTGATATCATGAAATCAAACATGCCCGAAAGTCCGTGGTAACAGCTCCCAGACCTGTTCGCCCCCTCCGTCCATTGATAAAGCATCAGTCCGTCAAATTGAGGATGCCATTTTGGAAGATCGACGCATTACTATTGGCCAAAAAGCCCAAGATTTCATGATTAGAACAGGGTGTGTGGAAACTATCATTCATGCCCATTTGCACATGCATAAGTGTCTGCCAGAAGGATTTCAAGGTTGCTCACACCATTCCAGAAGCGAGACCGCGTCGAATGCTCGTGGATTAATTTGGAGATGTGACAAGAAGAAGAGTCAAAGTTTTTCAAAAGACTGAGTACACAGGATGAAATCTGGGTGCATCAAGAGAGCAAAGCCCAGTCAATTCAGTGGAAGTACTTGGACTCACCAGCTCCAAAGAATGCAAGCGGGAAGCCCTCCGCTGGCAAGGTAATGCTCACAGTCTTCTGGGACAGGATGGCGTAGTGATGGCATATTTCTTGACAAAGGGTACCACAATTATAGGAGCCTATTATGCTTCACTTTTGAGGAAACTTAGGGAGGCTATCAAAATCAAGAGACGAGGAAAGATCAGCAAAGGGACCCTCCTCCTGCAGGACAACGCTCCAGTCCACAACACGTATGTCGCCAGATCAGAAACAAGGGCGGGTGGTTATGAAATCCTTACCAATTCTCCCTACTCTCCTGACCTTGCACCCTCTGACTTTCACCTCCTCCCAGCCATGAAGTTGTTTTTTGAAAGGAAAGCGTTTCCCAGATGATGCAGCCTTGATTTCTGAAGTCATGTCGTAGTTGGAGAACCAACCTGGGCTGTTCTACAAAAAAACTGTCTCCAGAGCTGCATCAAACGATTGTAGAAATGCATAACTCTGGATGGTTCCTATGTAGAGAAAGACTAATAACTGTGCCAAGTTTCGTTTATCTACTCCTATGGAAAGTGGGTCAGGGGCATTACTTATTGCACGCCCCTCGTATAGTGGTGATGCCAGATTTCGAAAGAACAGATATCACTTAAAAGTTAAATAGGCCATGAATTCCAAAGAAATTACGACGAATAAATAAATTTACCGAGTAAGTGTTCAGAAAATAATGAAAAAAAAAACATTGAATTGTAAACTCAGGAAAGTGAGCATATTTTCACATATTTTTTCTCTTGTCCCTGGATGTTCATAGCTTGATTCACTTATAAATTATTCGTGTTTTTCTTTTTCTCGCGTTTAAAAATGAGTTTCTGCAAAATTTACTTTTTGGCTTCCTAAAAATAAAGTACACCGTTTTGTTTTTGTATTTTCTTCAGTCAGAATTTTTTATTTGCTATATGAAAAAAACATTTATTTTAAAAAATACTGATTTTTTTGATCGATCTATATTTTTTTACCTCGTCTATTTCACATACATTTTTGGGAATGTAAAACTGTATGTTCACCATTCTTAAAACATTTTTTTTTAAATAAAGAAAACGAAATAATGTTCCCTTTTTCCCTTGTTCTTTACATTTTTAAAACTGGTTACTGACAACACAGTTTTGTTAAATTTTGTACATTCAGTATTTTAACCGTCATATGAAAAGGAACCTTACAAAGTACATTGGTAGAATTTGTAAAACTGCAAATTGAACAACAACACGCAGAGGAAAGAAAACATCTAAAGTAATTATCTGAACACCAGAACGCTTAAGTGAAAAATAACAATTCACTAAGGAAGAAAAATGATTATTTGAACATCAGAACCCCTCAGATGAATGACAAAAAATAATTAGTTTAACACCAGAAACGATCAGAATAAAGACACTAGCACAAACAGAAAGCTACAACAAGAAAAATATAATGAGGCTACACGCCCAGCAATATAGAAAATGAAACCCACATTAAAACACTTCTTCCACAAGTCATACAAAATAATACGTATGCCGATAATACCAGATTTTTTGTTCAAGATTTAATATGAAATACGACTGAAAATTTATTTTACATGACCTGAAGAATGTAAATATTTGAAAGTTATTTTCGTCGGTAATGTTTTTTTTTGTATCGACTTACAGCAGTTGTCAAAACAGAAGAAAAAAGCTTATTCTATTACAGGAACTTAAGACGTCCGAGTATAACAAGTTTAAATTTTATTTTATCATGAAAAAGGTTGTAATTAACTTTCGCCCAAAACAATTTTAAATGTTAACTATGTGCGCAAGAAATGAGTTCAGATCAAGCTGCTAAGATAAGTATGCGTATCTTTAAAAAAGTTAGGCCAACCAAAGCTTACCATACAAATGTAAACAGAACACTGCCAGGAGAGAGATAAAAAAAAAGTCGATTGACAGCGTAGATGGATATTCGCATATAAAAAAGAAGCAGTCAGATAATTTGAAACAACCTAAAAAAAACAAAACAAAAAAAAACAAATGTTACGGAAAAAGTAAAAAAAAAAGTAACGACAAATGCCGTGAAAAGAATTTGGAGAAGGTAAAATCTCGTCCGTGTAATTGATGTGGTAATTTGCTTGGGGTACAGGTCTGTCCATATTTATAAAGCAACCATTTTATATGAAAAAAGGGGCCCAAAACTATTCATTGCAGAGATAAAATTAAATGCAAAACACGAGTGTGTTAGCTGGATACTAAAATGAACGAAAATGGGGTTACGAAATTATGCTACTATAAAAATTCTTGATAAATAAAAAAAAAACCTACTTAATTCGAGTTCAGATTTTTCGGTACTAAATAAAGTACACCGAGAAAAAATTAAAAACGCAGACTGTTCAGAACAACCAAAACAGTAAAGGTCGTTAATGGGACGCAAATTCAATTCGACAGTGAATTTAAAGTGGCCGTCACCTCATCAAGAAAGAGGCGGCGATATATAGCTGAAGAGGAAAATATAAAAGAACAGAAATTGCTACGTATATGCATGCACACGCACACGCACATACTAATCTATATAATAATAACAATAATAATAATAATAATAATAATAATAATAATAATAATAATAATAATAATACCCAAATGGCCTTGTAACATCCGGTTTACGTCTTCAAGTTGCGCGTGCGTACACATACATTAACCCTAACAGGTAAATAATCAACTCTACAATAAAACGTATTGTCTTAATGTGTGCAATAGATTAGTGTCTCGCGTTTAAATTATAGAAATACACAATTGTTAATAATTTCTGCATTATTTTTACATCGTTCATTTTCCAATAACAGCGAAAATAAATATACAACTCGACAATAAAACGTAATATATTTTTCGTGTCTTTATTCAATGTAACATGTTTATTCAGCTCGAAAACCATACAGTGTTTACCGATGTATTGGAAAATTCAAGATGACGCCTAACTCCCTCTTTAACACGGTAAGTATGGGAAAAGGTGTTATAATTAACAAAAAAAAAAAAACTAGAAAAATACTATTAAAACCCCGCCGGGTTTGTATTATTGTACACATAGATTCGAAAAAGTTGTCAAAAACAAATATATAACAAATAAATGTTATCAAAGGCAAGATGTTACTTTTCTACCAAACTGGATATATTTTTCGTGTTTTTATTCAATGTAACATGTTTATTCAGCTCGAAAACCATACAGTGTTTACCGATGTATTGGAAAATTCAAGATTGCGTCTGACTCCTTCTTTCACAGAGTAAGTTTGAGAAAAGGTGTTATAAATAACAAAACTGGATAAAATACTGTTAAAAACTCGCTCAATATATGTTACCGTGACATATATTCGGCGGGTTTTTAATAGTCTTTTTTTCTATTTGTTTACTTATAACCCCTTTTCCAGAACTTACCGTGTTAAAGAGGGGGTGAGGCGCCATCTTGAATTTTACAATACATCGGTAAACACTGTATGTTTTTCGAGCTGAATAAACATGTTACATTGAATAAAAACACGAAAAATATATCCAGTTTTATAGAAAAGTAACTTATCTTGCCTTTGATAACATTTATTTGTTATATATTTGTTTTTTGGCAACTTTTTCGAATCTATGTGTACAGTAATACAAACCAACCCGCCGAATATATGTCAAGCAATGTCACGGTAACATATATTGAGCGAGTTTTTAACAGTATTTTATCCAGTTTTTTATTTATAATACATTTTCCCAAACTTACCGTGTTAAACAGGGAGTCAGGCGCCATCTTGACTTTTCCAATACATCGGTAAACACTGTATGGTTTTCGAGCTGAATAAACATGTTACATTGAATAATGTCACGACCCGGTTAATGGATGACCGAATTGATTGGCAGTCAGATCGCTATTAGAATTTATTTTATTTTATATCCAACATCTCATAATTATCTTCGGTTAATCGTCAGATGTCGGATTAACCAGCGAAAGATATCAATAAGGAGAACGGAACAACAGAGCAAAAATGACGAAACGAACACTCAATAAAAGTTTAGAATTCAAGAAAGTTTTTTATATACAAAGGAAGAAGAAAAAGTTCCGATAAAAAGAATGAGTGAGACAGACGTATTTCTGGGGATGTTTGTCAGATGTATGCGACATGCAAAATACAGTACAATATGTATAAAAGTCTGTGGAAAGGAAAAGATATTGGCATGAGATAGCCCAAACTTATCTGTTTTTATCCGTTAAGGTAAACACGGATTAAAAGTTCGCAAACACAATATCCAAGAAAAAAAAGTTGAGATGGCGAAATTTTATCTCTTTCTCGAATCTTAGTTCCAAAGAAGAATTCAATCGACAATACGATTGAATTTGGAATGATAATCCGCAGTTTAATTTATTCAAATCTCAGCCAGATTAAATGTTGAGGTTAATCGACAATACGATTGCATTTGACTAATAATCCGCAATTTAACTGATCCATATCTCAATCTTCGATGAGGTCCGATTCGCGGAGCGAAGTGTTTGATATACCGGGCTGTCTCGCTTCTTTTCGCCAACTTTTTTATTTATTTTCAAATACCTCTTGCTTCGAGTTTCCCGCCACGAATGTTTACTGTCTGGTTGCCATGACGACGTATTTCCGCTCGCTACGGCGATATTCACACCCAACCTCTGTCCCATTTCCCTCAGTCAAGTGTCTGCAACGCCACATCATTAACAGAGAGAGGGGGTTATCTGGTTCATAAGATTTTTAAGAAAGAGAGAGATAGCGAGATATATATAGAGAGTAAGTAGAGAGATTGACTGTTCGCTTTGCTCTGACGTCACAATAAAAATACGAAAAATATATCCAGTTTGGTAGAAAAGTAACTTATCTTGCCTTTTATAGAATGTATTTGTTATATATTTGTTTTTGACAACTTTTTCGAATCTATGTGTACAGTAATACACACCCACATTAATTTTGATTTGAAAAAAAATCATTTTGATTAAAAAAATAGTTTAATTTTAATATTTGTTTATTGTGTTAACTCATATCAAATGTTTTGCTTGTGTTCTGCTTCAAATATTCATAATCTTACATGCATAATTTTCATTTAGTTATATTAAATAAACTTCAAGTTTACTACAAATCAAATCGTGCTCCTTCACTTTTCTAAAATGTAATTTATAAGTAATTAAAGAACGCATTCTAATCTTTTAAATCTATAATACAACGAAATATGCAATTGCTTATCATACTTAAACAAACAACTTGTGTTTTTTAATGATTTTTTTTATTATTAATATTAGATGAGTTTCAGTATAAATCAGTATAAATCATCGTGTTCTTTATTTCAATCCAATTTTGAAGTTTTGTAACGCTGTCTGTAAAAATTACTGTTGATTATTGACAGTCTAAGAGTTCCACATATCTTGCTTGTTGGGACTTCGGCGATGACGTCATTTTTTCAGCTGGCCGGCCATCTTAATAACGAAGGACACGCCACCATCCCCCCACCAAAAGGGGAAGCCTAGCATTTTCTCACATGAAAGAGGGGAGCTTGGCAGTTTCTCCCCCCAAAGGAGGGAGCCGGTGTCCCCCCAAGGGTGGGGGGGCGAAGAGGCCCGGAGGAGGTTACTTTTTTCTTGGGGTGGGGGAGAAGCCTGCAGGCACACTCCTCCCTGAAAGTGGGGTTCGGGATAATCTCTCCCTGAAGGGGGGAGGCCGGCACCAAGCATGTAAATCCAGAGGGGTGACTTTTTTTGTTACCCCTTTGAGTGGGAAGGGGGCCGATCACCCAGGCAACGCCGGGTAACCCCTGCTAGTAGCAAATAATTTTGGATAGATATTATTAGTGAATTAATAGTCAATAAGATTGGATTTAAGCATAATAGTTAATTAGTACCAAATCCTTTTGGGTTTGGGATTAAATGTCAATTAATTTATCTATTGTATCTATTAAAGTATTATTGTATGTGTGCGCACATTTCTCCGGACTGGAGATTTACAACATTTGGTAAAATCAGTTTAATCGGAATTTGACCAGAAATGGTGTTGTTAAGGGATCAAAGTTCAAGGATTTGAGCTCGGAAAAATTAACGAAACAATGAAAAAGCACTAGAATTTTTAAATGTACATGAGTAAGACGTTCTTAATATATGTATACATATGCATACAAAGTTATTAAGAGTACATAGGGCCAGGGCAAATCCGGGCTGAATTTCTAGTATATATATATATATATATATATATATATATATATATATATATATATATATATATATATATATATATATATATATACATATATATATATAGATAGATAGATAGATTGATAGATACATATATATATATATAATATATAAATAAAATATATATACATAAAATAGTATATATACATATACCCTGTATATACATCAGACTATATATAATATACATAATAATATATAAAATACATATAAAATGATATACACGAACATATACAGTAATATAAAAATAATAAAGATATATATATATATATATATATAAATATATATATAATATATATAAATCATAATATATATAATATGTATAAATTTATATATGGAACAGTATTAATATATTATATCATATATATATATATTAATAATATATATAATCTATATATCATATATAAATTATAATTATAATATAATAAAATAAATAGAATCTATATATAATATGTAAAATATATATATATATATATAATATACTAGCTTTTAACGGGCACCATGTACTGTTCATTACTCTATGTGCATATGTATATATTAAAAAGTGTGACTATGTACTGTAATGCCTTTCTATATAATAAACTTAGTTGACTTCCATCGAGAAAAGTTGGTAGAGAGTGCAGACGTCATTTTTTTTTATTAATTTGTACCCCAATTTTCTTCTCTTAATATTTATAGGTTTGTGGCTCAAAGTTACCTACGCCAAAAATTTCAAGTGTTTAGCACCAAATATTTGTGGAGCTGTTGGCTAGAGTCTGCAAAGATCAACTATGTAAACTTTGACCACTTGCCAGCATAATTTTCTCTCAAAATCTAATTAAAAAAACCTGTTGCATGTCTGAATATTCCATGGATGTAAGAACACAATTGATTAGCTTAAAATTTAGCTTAATAGTTTGCTAGAGATCGCAAAGTTTAAATCTTTTGAACTTTAACCAATTAGAAGCCATATTTTCAGCAAGAACAAAAAACGTCTGATTAGAATTTATGTGAAATGTCTAAGGTTTAGACAAAAACTTGGTTAGTATTTTTTAGAGATCGCAGAGATCAATTTGTTTTTAATTTTGCCCTTATTATGACCCATTAACATTTATTTTTTAGGGTAAATCAACTTACAATGTTATATCTAAATTTTCAAGTAAGAATATGAGGAGTTGGTGTTCTGTTTTGCTTTACCATCCTCATTATGCTATGTATTTTGTTTAATTTCGGCTGACTATTAAAGCATATTTGTAATGATACCGTAAGCATGCGGATGTTTTAGGCAATATATATATATATATATATATATATATATATATATATATATATATATATATTGTACAATTATAAATGTTATTTGTCACTTAGTAATATGGGTAGAACTTCGAATTGATTGAATAATTACTTAACTTTCTTTTTATTGTAAAAATAAGACTCCGTCAAAAAATACATACTCGCTCCTTATATTATAACCGTGCTTACTGTAAAGCATTGAACATATTTAAAGTCATGATTTATTAAGAGGAAAACCATAAAGTATACATTAGTATACAAAACTTACGTCTTCCACACGTATACACACCGAGACGGTTACACTCTGCATGGTTTGTGCTTAAACGAGAGCAACATGAAAAATGAATCGATTAGCACTATTTTTTTTTAATTATTACATTTTCACCACAACCCAAAAAATTGAATGAATTAGTTACATTGCATTTTTTAAATTTTTTTATTAAATTTTCCCCGCAAACACGGCTTGTTGTAGGGGGCTACATTCAGGGACATAATTTGCACGGGTTATATGTAGAGAGTTGGGCAGCAAGGTGTCATTTCACGTTACACTTATTGATTAACGAGGTATTTGAAGTTGCCACGTGAGTGTCAGCAATGGTTGATCAAATGAGAACAACATCTGCCATACATCATATAAATATATTATTAAAAATAAAATTTGAATGAGAAATTATCATTTGTGTGACCGGAAATATTGATAATAACAATAGCAGAACAAATCAGTAAGAAATAATGAGAGTAATACTGACTCTGATCTTAGAGATATGAGCTGAATTATATATGACGTTGTTATGAGTAATAATACGTCCTAATTGGCAGCTTTTAAAAGAATTACATACTAGGCAATATAATCATAAAATAATCAAGTATTAAGTAGCGTTTCCAGGTGATTATGTTCATAAGAAAGCAAATTAGAACCCCTTCTTAAATAGACTCGAGAGCAACAAACATTAGGCCAAATAAATTTTATACATTTTATTGCACTAAAAACTATATTGAACAAATGGCAATGGAACAATGAAACTTAAACTAGACATATAACATTGAACAAGACATTTACTTCAGTGAATTATTACGATGGAATCGTATTTCCTTTTATTTCTTTAAATGATCAATACTAGTAGACATGCTCTTAACCAATGTGAATCAGTGTAAAGAGGAGATGCTATTCCGTTCGCGTTTTACAGCTTCCCACTGTTTACCATTGTTCGAAGAAGTTCTTCTGGCTAATGCACGAGATATTATGAACCAAATATTCTCGATTGGGTTTAAATCGGGGCTTTCACTTGGCCAAAATATAACATCAATTAAGTTATCAGAAGACCATTCTTCTGTGTGTGCAGGGGCATTATCATGCTGACAAATCATGTTCTTGGATATTCCCAGCTTCTGATACTTGGTAACAGTTCTGTTTCTAATATTCGAATGTATTCCTTTGCATTGATTGATTTTCACATCTAATAATTTCCACAACTCCTGCTGCAGTAAAAGTCCCTCATACCATTATCCCTCCATTCCCGTGTTTAAATTTCGTTTTAATTCCGCTTGGTGAAAATCTTTCTCCAGTTCTTATATTGCACCGTTCGGGAGCATCAAGAGCATACCTATCAAGTCAAAATATAAATTAATCTAACAAGAAAACATCCCTGAACCAGTCTGTATCCTCTTGCCACATATGGGGAAACCTCTTTCTATCATGGGTGTTATTCTTAGATGAAAATGGCGTATTTGCACAACTTTTTAGAGGAAAATCCCATTTCTTTCATTCGTCTAGATATTGTATGTCTACAAAGAGAATTTCCAGGTCCTGTGTGGAATGCTTTGCTATGGTCAACACAGGTTTTTTTTTCGATCTTTAAAACAGTTAATTTAAGCATGCGGTCCTTCTTCAATGTAGATGCTCTAGGGTGCTGGATCCAGATTTTTCTTTTACCAAGCATTCGACTTCGAACGTTTGACAAATTCGCTTCACTGCAGGAAATGCTATTTTCACATTTTTTCTCACAATATCCAAAATCTGCTTGTAAGTCATTTTACTGCCTAAATCCTGAAATTCGTTTTTTTTATATCCTCGCCTAGATGTGGTCTTACCATTTTAGGATTAATTTTTCCATTTATTATTATATGCTATAATAATAATGACCTGTAAAATAGAAATTCTCATTAAAAATTAACAAAAAATCATGGGTAAATATTGAAAATTCGATGTCTTCCTTCTTTCACACTTGCCCCATTTTTTGGGCTCATCAGTGAAAATGTACACCTAAGAATTCTGCACTGAATACTTAATTCGTGTTCGATATACAAACGTTCAACAAGGCGCAGCTGTAAAGCATGTTTAAACCAAGAAAGATGATTACGTCATCAGCTAATTGGTTACGCATGTCTAAATATTCGTATTCATGAAGAAACCCGAGAAAAATATTTTCTTTCACATATATGTAAGGCAATTTATCTTTACATAATCGAATTAATCTAAGGTTTACGAAAACATTTCTTGCTGTTTTATCTTTTTAATTCAGAGGAAAATAGCTCGGCTTAAACAAAACTTTATTAATCGAAAGACGCAAACTGAAAATCAACACATTTTTCCAATACAATCAACTGTTTTAACCCAGTAACATTAAAATAGTGCGATCCGCTTACGATGAAGTCGCTGAAAGCGTTTTTGTTATTGTTAAGTTTTTGAAGAATTTCTTCGCATATTTGTGTCGAGATGGTATAAAAAGTGATAGTCGGAAGGTGAGAGGAATGTTGTGTATGGAGGATGAGGCAGACTTTTGTATTTCATTCCGTTTAACTCCTTCAGGGATGGCTTATCAAAGTACAGTAAAGCATTGTAGTGGAGGAGAATGATGGCTTTTCTCTTGACTAATGTTGGGCATTTTATCGAATTTTCTGATGTTATTGATAACTTTATTGACAGTACTTTAACCGCCATAAAGGTTTCGTCTGAATTCTAAAAACTGTAATTGATTAAATCGGTCGCAGACAACAACAGGTTTGGCATAACTTTTATATTGGTTCAACTATTGCTTCGGTAATTATCGTTGAGTTTCGTCGGGGGCCTACACTCTGCTGAACGTCGTCGTTTGTTGTAAAACTTACATTCTATAAAAAGTCAAAATCTGGGCGAAAAACGGAATCTTCTTGTTGCGTAAAAGAGAGGATATTAATAAGTCATAACGGAATCTCTTGTGTTACTTCATGTGTATTTCTTTCGTCAGAATGGTAAGAGAAAAATCACCAAGTATTTCGCTTTTTATACAACTATAACGATGTTAGGACCTCCGTTATTGTCGGAAATATTATTTTTCACATTAACAGTTCTTTTTAAACAGTCACAACATTCGCGTGTCTGTTGTGGATTCCGTTTTTATTTAAGAATAATATAAAAACCCTGTTTTCATTTTATTACAACGTTAAGTATTTTTTTTTATTTCCGAAAAAATTGAAAATATTTTGAAACTTCCACCCGTAATAACAAACTCGATCTAAATCTATAAAGGTAATTTTCGAAAGGTAAAGGCGAGCACAATAAAAACTGCAAATATCTTGTTGGACTCCCGATAGTCTTATGGTAAATCACTACAAAATGTGTCCGACAACTCCTGCAGTTGCGTTTGTTTGCCGTTCTGCAATTTTTTTTTTTTTTTTTTTTTTTTTACGTAAATGTGAAAACTTATGTCTCAATAAATGTTATGAAGGTATTTATCTGGACAGGTAAATCAGACTTAGAGGGTTTAGTCCTTGTCAACGCTGTAGTGTACTAAACTAAAAAAAAAACTATTGTACAGAACGCCATTGTTTTGCGAGTCTGAATCAGTTATAGGTACATTCATTAAAGTTTACACAATTTTTAGTGTATTCAAACAGAATGCGACTAGAGATGATTCGATACTTTAGATTTTTTTTATTCTGTTTGAAGAATCTCTTAGTTGATATAATACATTTAGTGTATACTTTATATACCAGCAAAACGTATGTATTAAAGTTATAAAGTAGCAATTATTTGTAAACAAAAGTGAATCTAGATAAAAAAAGAATATATATTCTTCTATACGACATATAGTTTATACCTGCCTATGTCTTTCCAGTATACATATATACATATATACATATATATATATATATATATATATATATATATATATATATATACTCACACATATACATATGTGTGTATAAGTATGTTGATACATATATGTATGTGTATATCATTATATCTTTGTAAAAATTAGATGTCTGAATGTATTTTGCTTGTGTAATTTAAGATTGAAGATAGCTAGTTATAAATCTGAACATGTAAGGCTTTAATAAGCAACCCCTTCGGCTTCGCTAGCATACTTTTAATTAATATTACACCCTGCTGCTCTCCTCTCATTTCAGCTCATATTAAATTTGCCTAATAAGGGTGAATTAGCTGCAAGCCAAATTAGCGATCCGGAATCACGCATGCGCGATTCCGTTTCAGAGATTCTTTCACTTTAGCTTCTAATAAATTATCTTTTTTGAAATCGCACACTTTCCAACGATTTCGCTGAATAATCGTTTTTTTTTTAATTTATTCTTTTGCTCATTTAAAAAAAACGAATTATGCAGCATTACGAATCCTTTTATTCGAACTGTTGTACATCGATTTTCTAACGTTATCTCGTTTTCCATAGGGACGAGGATGAATCTATAAATTCATAAATTATTAATCTGTATCAGAATTGTACGCTAGAAAAAAAATATATATATGCATATATATATATATATATATATATATATATATATATATATATACACACACACATATATACATGGCTCTTGTGGGATGCAAAGTTGTTTGGTTGTGGAATTTATTATATACAATCTCTCATATTCTGAAAAGTATATATATATAGATACATATACATATGTATATATATATATATATATATAATTATATATATATATATTTACTTTTCAGAATATGAGAGATTTTATATAAGAAATTCCAAAACCAAACAATGTTGCATCCCACAACAGTCATGTATATATATATATATATATATATATATATATATATATATATATATATATATATATATATATATATATATATATATATATATATACCGTTTAATTAGATGTTATTATTTAAAATCTCTTATCTAGAAGTCTACAATGGTTTATTGCAAAATATTTCGGCAATACGTATATCATGAATAAAAGAATATGAAAAAATGAGACTAGGTAAATTCGTGATGACCATAATTGCATTATATTTTTGTCTTGATATTATCTTGATGCTTACTAATAATAACTCAGCTATACAATGTAAATATGCAGTGAACTTTAACAATATAAACTTATAAATACGCACGAATATATATATATATATATATATATATATATATATATATATATATATATATATATATATATATATATAGGAAGATATAGAATTGATCATTTATTGAATAAGGGAATACAGGCAATATTTGGGACCCAGACAAGACTCTTTATGGCAGGGCATTTCGAAGCCTAACACTTCTCATCAGAAGAGTAGAGAATGTGTTAGATAGCATGGGGGAGATGCAGCGTCTCGCGTAAGGTTCGTCAGGGTTGAAAAAGATTAACAGGAATTATAGAGTGGTTTGGGGAGCTTTAATGAATTCTAAAAAATAAGGAGAAGCTTAGTATATATAGTATGATATATAAGAAAACAAATTGTCTTTAACATAGTATTGAGATTAAGGGTTATATGTATTATGGTTGAATAGAGTGTGTATTTCTGCTGTATGGTAATTTTTTTTAACGGTTTATGGGGTGTCTATTTTCTATTGAGCGGGTATATTTCATTAATTATGTGGGGCGTATGTAAGATTGTAAAACTGAAAGGTAATATGCTGCAATATATTTATAAGTTTCTACTGTTATGATATATGGAGTATGATCGTAAGTAGACGGTTGGAGATTAGGGTTGCAATGACTATGAGTGCGTATAACTTGATGTAAAATGTTGAGTATACAGATTGTTGTTAAAATTAGGGAGTAAGGGAACCATAACTACTTATGAGAGTGGTAGAAATATACCAAATAATAGTAGGGTAATTATAATAGTACGGAAGATAATAGTAATGACAATTATAATAATAGTAGTAATAATGAAGTTGGACATAAATTAGATCTAAAATTAAATATGAAAAAAATTAATATTAAGAAAAATAAAATAAAATAAATAACATAAAAATAAAGGCAAAATTAAATATAAACATTGAATTTAAATATTGATATAGTGTTCTTAATAGTTGTGATAAAATTAAATTCAAAATTACTGCTAATGACAGTGAAGATTGATATAATAGTAGCAATTATGTTAGCAATGACGGGAGTGATAATAATGATATCAATTATAGTGAAGATTATGATTATAATAATGATTATAATAACAATAGTAATAGTGTACAAAACAGTGCAGTAATAATAATGATAATGCTTCTACCACCACCTCAATACATCACAACTATTACCAATAATAATAATAATGTAAGTACTGTTAATATTAAATTATTAGTGGTGCGTAAAAGAAAAGTATACAGACAGGTGGGAGGGGGTTAAAATAGCAGGAAATGGGGTTGAGGTGTGAGGGGACTCGTAAAAAAGAAAGTAAAATAGAAAAATATACATACACACATATATACGCATACGTATACATATATCCGTATTAAAAAAATAAATAAATGAAATAAATAAAAGTATAATAAGCCGGGAAACCGTAAGAGCTCGGTTTACAAAGGCCCGTGGGTTTAAATTAAAGGATTGCTACTCTGGGAACGGTAAATTTAAAGCGTCCACCTTAAAACTTTAAATTTCTTTAAGTTCGAATTAGAAGGCCATCAAATTTATGTTTCTATTGACGGACCAGGCCTAGAAGGTTGAATACATACTTTCTCGATTATAAACACGAGGTACAGGTCCATCGAATCGCCATAACTGCTTATGTACTAGCATTAATCTCCGAGAGATCCAAAAGTATAGTTTATAGAGGTCCTTTAAATTTTAATATTTCTCTAAATATTTTTTTTTGGGGGGGTGTTTCGTGGATGTTTTAGTTTGGTGCAATTTATTCCTCCGAATTTGACTGACGAAAAACTGTATTTTTTAGCGGAGGCTCTTGTGATGGACTTTGCCCAATGCTGGAGTAGCTCAACCGTGTTCAAGTCTAGTTTATATAATCAGTAGGGGTTACCATCTAGATAGAACGCTTTGCTGGTAGTCGGAGGGGGAAGGATAGGGATGGGGATATGTCTGTATGGGTTACGGGGTAGGTTGGGTTTAATCGGGGGGGGTTCTTAGGTTATATTTTCGGTACATTTAAAGGTTTTAATGTAAGCCTACTGGGTTGAGGGTTTAGTGTAAATCTAATACGCTAATTTTTAAATAATTTCTTATTGAGGGGGGAGCTCGCCAATAGGGTTTAAGGGGTGGTGGTTAGGTAGTTCTTAATTTACGTTTTAAGTCTTTATCCCTGTGAGGTGGTTTCTAAGCTATATTTTCATTGGGCCTGGATTTTATATTGTTTAGGTTATATTCTTGCTGCATTTAGTGCTAATTGGTGATTTTGTTGCAGTTAAACAGGTGGTTTACGGAGGTAGAGTTTGTATAATAAAGTCGTTTATGGGTTCATGGTTAAGGCTGATATATTGTTACTTAGGTATTGCCGAGATACAAGCTATTCTAAGTTGGGAATTTATTTAACATTATAAAAAGGTTGTGTGTTCAGAGGGGTTGCTTATATTTTATATTAAAGGTTTTAATTTTTATGGCGATTTTTTAAGCTTGTGGGAGATTATAGGTGGTTTAAAAAATAGTTTTCGTATTGCCCAATAGTTCTATATTAGGGGAAACGGTTAGTGATGGATATTGGCGCATTTTATGGATGTCGAGGAAGCACAATAAACTAGTTCCTGTCTGGTAGTGTATTTTCAGTGGGGTAAATTGCATTTACGTATTTGAACTTTCTCCTGGGCTTGACCATTACTCCTGATCTTAAATGGAACACGTACATCAAATCTGTTGGCAACGCCGCTGGAAAAATGGTGGGATCTTTCTATCGATCCAGTAGATATCTCACTGCTGATGCAATCCTCTATCTATATAAGAGCCACATCTGGGCAGGAGCTGCTTGAAAGGACTTGTCCTGCCTTGATAGAGTTCAAAATAGACTTCGTAGCCTCGTAGGAGATGTCCTTTTCTCTTCCTTGCAACCTCTATCTCACAGAAGGGATGTTGCGAGTTAGTCTCTGATGTATCGTTATTTTCATGGAAAGTGTTTGACTGACCTTCAATCTATGGTCCCCCCTCGCAAAACTTTCACAAGAAACACTCGTCTAGCTGTAAACACTATCAATAATTCCCCCACTCTTTATCGGTGCCTAAACCTAAACGTAGATTCCATGAACAAAGCTTTTTGATTAGAACTGCACGCCTGTGGAATAGTCTTCCGTTTTCCTGCTTTCCGGCTGACTACAATATGGTTATCTTCAAGTCTAACGTAAATAAGTTCTTGATGAGCCGTTCCATATAAGTTATCAAATTTAAAAATTTTCATTACTAATGATTATTATATTGTCCAATTTCTACTGTACACTCTTTAACCCTTATCCTTGAGTGACATCTTGGCCTTGATAATGTGTTGATACCTATGAAAAAATAAAAAGAAAAAGTCCCCCTAAGTAATCCAAGTTACGAAATTCCCACGGTTTACTATGCTAAAATCACAATGACTAATGTATACCTGTTAACCCTTATCCTTGAGTGACCTCTGGGCCTTGATAATAGGTGACACCCATGTAAAAAACAAATGAAATTATATCTTTTTTTTGGATTGAGGACTTTTAATTTTTTAGGGGCCGTTATAATCGCGGTCGCCTTTGTGTTACATAGGATGCAGTATTTAGATCCTGGGTTGTATGACTTGGAGTTTCTTAGTATTGTCCATTTTAATGAAAATCCTATTTTCTTTTGTTTCAGGTTTCTTTCTAGGTTAGATAGGGCAGTTCTTTTTTAGGGTTCTCCTTTGAGAATTATTGTAGATGGTTTGCAATTCTGACCTGTATCGGGAAGGATGATAATCCAATATAGGTATGTACGCCCTTCTCTACGTTTCTGATGAGAAGCGTTAAGCTTTTAAATGCCCTGGCAGAAAGAGTCCCTTCAATCCCCCAAATTTTGTCTGTATTCCATTATTCAATAGATGATCCATTCTATATCTACCTATGTGTAGTTTTGTGTCTTCATTTCATTCTCGTGTTGTCCTATTGTATATGCTCCAATAATTATTGTTGAGCTTGGCATTATACGGACAAGTTTCCTTTTGTGGAATTGCTTTTCTCTTTTCTCTTTTACTTAAAGTTATCTCTCTCTCTCTCTCTCTCTCTCTCTATATATATATATATATATATATATATATATATATATATATATATATATATATTCATTAAAGCAAGGGAAAGATGGTCTTCTGTCAAGAATTGACAATCACCACACACACACATATATGTATATTATATATATATATATACACACACGCACACACACACACACATATATATATATATATATATATATATATATATATATATATATATATATATATATATATATATATATATATATATATTTACTGTATCCTAACACGCGTTGCTGTAGCTCCGTTTGGTGTAATGGAAAAATCTAATAAGAAGAGAAAATGCATGTGTCTTATATTATTAGTACAGCAATCAAAGCCAAAAATTAAAAAAAAAGGTAAAAATGAAAAAAAAAAATGGTGCTCTTGCAGAACTGGTTCCGGATCCTTCAATAATGGGCTGAGCTTATCCAACAATCAGTGGATTAAGCCAAGCGTTGCTAAAATGTTAAACAGCTTAATCGAGTTTTTTCTTTTGTATTAAAAATGAGTTTTTTAATTAATATTTTGGGGAAGATGCTACAATACACAGATTCGAAAAAGTTGTCCAAAAATAAATACATGAAAGCAAAGGTAAGGTAAATCACGTTTATACCTAACTGGAGCATTTTTTTAGTGTGATTATTTAATGTAAATGTTTGATCGACTCGAAAAACAGTGTTTATCGAGGTATTTGAAAGACAAATGCTCACGGACTCTGTTGAATACGTTAAGTTTTAGAAAATCAGGTAACAACTAAGAACCTCTAGAAAACAGTGTCAGACACGAACCGATTATATGTTACTCTGACGTATGCTGACATATTCGGTGGGTTTCCGACAGTATTTTTATAGTTTTTTTTTTGTTTTAACTCGTTTTCCCAAACTTAACCTAATCAACAGTGTCCGCCACCATTTGTATTTTTTTAAATACACCGATAAACAATGTTATTCGAGCTGACTAAACGTTACATTAAATAAAACGGGTGTGTATCACTAAACACAGGTACGAAAATTTGTCGAAAAATAAGCATAACAAATAAATGTTATCAAAGGCAAGATACGTTACTTTTCAACCTAACTGGATAATATTTTATTGTTTTTATTTAGTGTAAATGTTTAATCGGTTCCAAAACTGCAGTGTTCGTCGATATATTTGAAAAATACAAATGTCTGCAGACTGTGTTGAGCACGGTAAGTTTGGGAAAATGAGTTAACACTAAAAAAACTATAAAAATACTGTTCGCAACGCACTCAGTGTATGTAACCGTGACATAGGCTGACATACATTTGGTCTTTTGTAACTGTATTTTGTACAGTTTTTATTATTTTAACTCATTTTCCAAAATTAAACGTGTTCAACACAGAGTTTGCAGCCATTTGTAATTTTCAAATATAGCGGTAAACGCCGTGTTTTCAAGCCGAATACACATTTTACATTAAAACAAACTAAAAACTTCTCCAGTTTGGTAATAAAGTAATATATCTTGCCTTTGATAATTTTTGTTATACGTTTGTTTTTTGACAACTTTTTCAAATATATATGCACAGTAGTACAAACCCAATAAAAACGCTAAAGATTATCCATTTAGGCAGAAAAGTAACTTACCTTGCCTTTGAAAATATTTACTTGTTATATATTTGTATTTCTTTACACCTTTTTCAAATAGTTGTGCTATTACAAACTTGATGGGGGTATTTTTCTGTCTAATTTGATTTTTGGTACCGCGCTATTGTAAAATAATTTTTCATAGTTAAATTTAAATTTCACGATATCTTTTTTTTTTCTTGGGCAGGGGGTATTTTATTTACAGTAGTTCCACCACAATTTTCTTTAACATATATACTTTTGGGATTTCGACTATGCTGAATAAGAAAAATCTCATTTTAAATTTGCAGAGGCAAGAAATTTTCGAGATATAAAGATTTTATTATGCACTATAATCCACTGGCTGTCATGAATAAACACCCCCAACCTCTCGATATTAAGAACGGCTTTCGGAATAAACAACCCTAACTCCCTCCCGAGAAAAAACGGCTTTTGGAATAAATACCACTATTCACACAATATTAAGAACGGCTTTCGGAATAAACACCCCCAACATACACATGTGAAAAAGTAGTGGAGGTGAACATAATGTTAGATTTACCTTTTGTTTTTAAAAAATTAGTTGAAAGCACAGAATAGTGCCAATCCACAATCCCCTCCCCATGGTTAGAACGGCTGAAAAAATTACGGTTTTCTTGGAAGAAACTGTTCTGTATTCCACCTATAAATCTTTTAATAAAGAAAAACACTTTCATATTTTCTTATATAAAGCCAACTTGTTTGTGAAAAAAAGTATACTTTCAATTTTGTTAAAGAAGGTTTTGTTAAAAAAAAAAACATTAATCGACTAACGTATATGAATTGGACCTTATTGCCAAATAGGCTCCGGCTTCAATGCTGAACGCGGTGTTCACGTTGTTTTTCTTTGTGTCTTTTTAAGTTTTTTTGTTTTAAGTTACATTCAACTTTCACAATATATTTTTATTTTTGTATAATTTCATATCTTTTTGGGCGCTTCTACACATTATTTCCGAAATTAGAGATACCATTTTATTTCAGGCACAGGCTGTCCCAATTTAGGGGAGTCATAAATATATTAAACTATGGCCGAAGCTTGAAATAAATAAAAATTTAAACTACCGGAAAGAACTATGTAAAACGTAAATAAAGAAGGTGAAAAAGAACATATATCCGTAATTGTTTAACTGGAAATATTTCGATTTAATTAATGAAAACGGCTAAGTTTTCACGGAAACTTATTTTTATTAAAAACAAAAAAAAGGAAAATGGCATATGCATAATGATTTAAATCAAAACATTTATTGTATAAAACTTTATGAAAATATAATTGGAAACACAATTATTGAAAATTTTCGGAAAAAGTATAATTTAAATAAAACAATGTTATAATGAAATCAATACTGGAGTTTTAGAAAAAATAGTTTTCTTTTTTCGAACAAATAAATAATTGTCAAACATTCTTTTGAATTAAAGCAACTTTGAAAGGTCAACAACAAATTAATTTAAATGATTGTTTTTCTTATTTTTTAACAGGGATGTGGACTTTTTTTATTCATTTATTTTTTGTTTTAACAAGTGGATACAGTTCTCCAGTTTACTTTTGTTGCTATTTATTTCATGCTTCGGCCATAGTTTATAATATGATTTGTCCCCTGGATTTCGATGTTGCGTAAAATAAAATAGCGTCTCTAATTTAGGCAATAGAGTGCAGAATTGCCCTTTTTCAAATAATAAAGTGGCAGTTGAAACCAGTGAATAGTTACAAAACACCCTTCCTATTCGATGGTAAGAATAACTGAAAAAAGACAGTCATGCACTTATTTATCCGTGCTGAAATAATAACGTTATTATTTAAAATCCCTTAATTACATGGCGAATTGAGGATGTTTTGTATGTATTCAATACTTTAACCTTATAATTGAATAAAAACCTATCATAAAACTTTAATTAAACTTGGGAATACAATTTTAAAAATAGAGTGGATCAGTAAGAGCATTAGCACCAAAAATAAAATTAATAAAATAAAATATTATTTAAGCACGTTACCAAAAACGTAAAAAAACAAAACAAAAACAAGAAAACAAAAACAAGAAAACAAAAACAAAAACAAGAAAACAAAAACAAAAAAAAAAAAAAAAAAAAAAATAAACACAAACCCTGTACTGCCAATTTTGTTAAAAAAATGATTTTTAGAACATCGTCTTTTATGTTTCAAATAAAAACGCATCTTTTGGCGAGCAATTTTTTTTTCTGGTAAAACAAAGAAAAAAAATTAATAAAAAAAATTGGAAGATAAGCAAATGAAGTTCAATTTTTAAAATAGGATTTTTTTTTCTGATCGAGTAAACAGAAAATGCAATCTTGTAATTCGTATCGTTAAATCGTGGTGTATTAAATGAATTTAAACGGGAGTTCAGTTCACCCAGAAAACAGTTCCGCAGAATACGCTTACAAAAAATGTGTTTCATTTTATTTAATATTTTTACAATATACGATGTTAATTTTTTTAATAACATAAAAAAATGCACGACTCTTTAAAATTTCAAATAAATTGGTAATGTAAAAATATGGTTTTATTGATAACGAATGAAGCAAGAATTACATTATACATATATATATATATATATATATATATATATATACATATATATATACATATATATATATGTGTGTGTGTGTGTGTGTGTGTGTGTGTATAAAACGTGTTTTATGCAATAAAATATGCAGCATGCGATAAATCCTTCATAGGCGCCAAAAAAAAAAAACTTAGTAATAGAGTAGTCCTACACCGATCCAACATTAAAATCGCGGAAAATAGACACCTGCATATTTCATACCATATACACACATGCAGTGGAGGCAGATTCGAGATAATGCCCATCTTCCAAAATGACAACTACTTCTACTTATTAACACAATAAAAAAAAACTTCATAGCAAAGTTCTACTCCGTCTTAAACATATCTCAATAATTATACACATAGGAAGGCTAAACACAGAATACACTTACACACATGCATACTCAGGTAGGTGTGCACCCCCACACACGAAACAAAACGAGCACAATAAAGCCCGCGCACACTTTCACGGGCGCGCATATCCATATCCAGTATAATACCATTTCCCTAAACTAAGCAAACAATTAGAAATTATACGTGGGTATGTGTACGTGTGTACACACATATGTGTGTATATATATATATATATATATATATATATATATATATATATATATATATATATATATATATATATGTATATATATATACATATATATATATATGTGTGTGTGTATGTGTGTGTTTGTGTTTGTGTGTGTGAGTATGTATGCGTGTATGTGTGCATATATATCATCTGTTATCTATCCTCCATCGTGTTTGTATGTGTGCCTGCACTTATTCTTGGGTGACTGTATACATATATACATATGTGAGTGGATTAGGAAAGAAGGAAAACTTCAACCAATATATATGTAAGGTATGGGGGTATGAATGTGTATGTGGGTGTGTGTGATTGTGAATGCGTGTGTCCATATATGTATGGGCGGATGCATATATACTCCCGGTATATATATATATATATATATATATATATATATATATATATATATATATATATATATATATATATATATATATATATATATATGAAAAATAAAATGTGCGCATATGTATGGGTGGGTAAATGCATTCGTGTATGCGTGTATATAGCTGTATGTGTATGTGTGAGCCCCTGCATATGTCTTCATGTATATGCATGTGTGTATGTATGTGTGTGCCTTCATACAAATGCGGATGTATGTGAGCGTGTATGTACATACATGTATGTATATATGTGTGTGTATGTGCATGTATATCTATGTGTGTGATTATGTGTGCGTGTGTTTATATATCATCTCCTGCCTATTCTCCATCTTATTTATGTGTGCGTGCGTGTACTTATGTTTGAATGATTTAGTGCATGCATGCATGCGTGTTTTGATTGGAAAGACACAAAAAATTAACCAATATGGGGGTGATAAATAAGTGGGTGGATGTGTGTGAGTACGTGTGTGAGTGTGTATGTGGGTGCGTACATATGTTTGCTCCCACATATATTTCTTTGTATATGCGTGTGACTATGTATGTACCCCTGCGTGCGTGCATATAAGGGAGTGTATGTATATGTACATGCATGTGTATGTATGTGTGTGTAATTGTGTGTGTGAGTGTGTACTTTACATCGGGAAAGAAAACCATTAAAAAGAACATAAAAACGTTCACCAATTGAACCAAAAGCCCCTATTTGAACTCAACTTTTACTGGACACTACCTACCTTACTGTTGGAGACAGGGTGTCCAAGACCTCACCACTCTGAAAAACACATTTAGTATCGGCAGATATAAAAATAACATTTCAAACACTCATTAAAAAGAAAAACCTTTTTACGAAAATATCTAAAGATAGCGAAACAAAGCTGGAAATGCGTTATGAAAATATTTTAAAATAAAAATATGATAAAAGGCTTTAAAACACACAGCTGTTATGGCTACACTCTTTTAAACATAATTTTCTCGTGTTGGAACTACACAATCATCACTTTAAATATATATATATATATATATATATATATATATATATATATATATAGCGAGAGAGATGTATATGTATGTATATATATATATATATACATATATACATATATATATATACATATATACTCGTTTTTTTTTATATTCAAACGTAATGGACTAATGAATTCAACGAGGTTGTTAGATAGTGCTCAATAAAAAGAGCTGATAATACGTGTTCATTGTTATATAAACATGCTCACATCCCGCTGCTACAAAAAGCCACTTGTTTCAATCAAACAACAGATATCATCAGACAGCGACTTGACTATTCAAAAGTTCAATGAATAATGGATTTTTATTTTAGGTAGGGACTCTTTAAAAGTTGGAGTTAAAAAACTTAAAACACAGAACTTTAATTAAAAAATGTAAAAAGGGAGGGGCAATTTAAATTAAGTTAAAAGATTACAATGGGGAGAGAGTGATTGCGAAGAGAAAAAAAAGGAATAAAGATAGAAAATTGAGAGAAAAAAATAGAGAGAAAAAGAAGAGAGAAAATATACACACACACACACACACACACACACATATATATATATATATATATATATATATATATATATAAATATATACATATATACATATATTTCCCTCAAGTTCCAACTCTCTTTGTTTGGTTCTCTCTTTGGTTCTCTGTGGGTATATACATATGTATTTTATTATTTTTATTTTGGGTACTATCTACCTGTGCGTCGCAACTTTTGAGTATTTCGTTGATTTAATTACTTCTTTTGCCTGAATATATTTATATATGTATAGGTAAGTGTACTTGTATCTGTGTTATTAGTAATCTGGTCTTGAATGTATTCATTTGTGATTAAATATGACTTTATATCTATACTTAAATAGCTTAAACTTTCAACTTAATAGTATAGTTACACCTTTACTTATGTGCATGTATGGGTATATATATATATATATATATATATATATATATATATATATATATATATATATATGTATGTATGTGTATATATGAATATATATATATGTGTGTGTGTATATATACATATATGTATTGTATTCTTTTTATATACATAAATATTAGTAGTTTTTATTTATAATTATTGGACCTATTTTATGTATTTAATCCCCTCTTATGGCTAAATATGTTATACTAAAAAGATAATAAATACTAATTTTATTCTGTTTTTATTATTATTATTATTATTATTATTATTATTATTATTTTAATTATCATTACTATTATGTTTATTATTCTTAATAATAATTTTAATATTGTTTTATCATTATTTTTTCTTTTATTTATATATTTATCTAATAAAAACGCGAAAACTTTAAACTTATATTATTTAGCATAAAGGGCCTAATTAATTGTAGACGCATGTTTGAATTGCGTTGATATTACTCGTGGACGTATGTGAGAGGATAAATATGCTGGTTGGATACATTGACTGCCTTTTTTGACATGTTCATTTCTGACGCTTGGATTGTATCTTCTGTCTGTATTTGTAATAATATGTTTCATTACTGAATTGTATAATTTTTCATAAATTGGTTGACACGCAGATCTTTGTCTTTTTCTTTTTCTTTTTCTATATACTGTCAAATTCTAACTTTCTCTCTTTCTCTCTTTCTCTATTTAACTAGATCTCATTATTCTTTCCTTTTCCTTCTAGTTCTTGATCTCTTTATGGTGGCAGTTTTTATCTTTTTTCTTTTCTTCTCCATATCATGTATATGTGTGTATGTGTATATATGTATATATATATAAAATATATATATATATATATATATATGTATGTATGTGTGTATGTGTGTATATGCATGTATATGTGTGATGTGGAGGGGAGGAGAGGGGAGGTGTGAATTGTTATTGTGGGGAGAGTGGGAACTTGATGGAAATATATGTATATATGTATATATATATATATATGTATATATATATATGTGTATATATTTTCTCTCTCGATGAGTAGGTATCCGTGTGAATGATAGTTTTCCCCAGTCATTGAATTAGACATACTTAGAACTACCTACAAATTCATTTGGTAAATATTATTTTCCGACGATAAGCTGAATTAATATTGTCGACAAACTTAGTAAGGCATCACTATTTTAAATACTCTTTAATGAACGTGTCTTAAGACAGCAAATGCTTTATTCATATCACTTCGAACATATGACTCGACCTATCTCGATATTGTCCGGAACGACACTTCAATGTCAGGGAGGCTATCCCTTTCTTGTATGAGACGTTCAAGAATCGTAGACTCATCTAACAAGAATAATATATTTCAAGTAAACGTGTGTGGCTCCCGCTATTCTAGTAAAAGATATATCAAAATCAAAAGGAACACGTGTTTACTCTATTTTTCCAGACTCCCTTTTTTTCTATCAATGTGTGATGGAGATTATGAGTTACGTTAGTTGTTGAAACTCAAAATTTATTATATCAAGACTGCCTCTATACAAAATATAGACACGCCACAAAAGCCGAAAATGTGTCGTTAGATACACACGTATATTTTCTAGTATAGTAGGATAAGTGCCACCAACACTTTTTATTTTCTATTACTCTGCCTGTTGTCAAAGATTGCAGCTGAAAGGAAATCATAACCGATTTATAATCGGTTATTTCATCTATTAATAATTCGTCAACAACAAATTGGAACATTCCTGGGGCTATTCATTTTGTAAAACCCATACAAGCAGAAGATTATCTATGAATAAGAACGTCCTTAAACTTTGCAAAATAAGTAAGCGGCAATCACTATCCAGTAAAGCAAACACGAATGAAATACCTTCTGGGAGATCAGTTACGCAAAGAGTATGATTACGTGTCAAGAAAATATTGACCAGAACACCAAACCCTAACTCATTTATAAAAATACGTTTCGGACATCTTAGCCATGCTTAAGAACAACGTTAATTCAATAGTTCTATGTATGCATAGGTGGTTCTTAATATAAACCTGTTTTTTTCTCACATAGCTCGGTAAATTATTATTATAGAAAACAAGAGTAGTCGCGTTATCCATCTAGCTCGGATGACATTGCATATGACTCTTTTAATTATGTTGTAGACCTCACCACTGTTAATAGTAATTTTATATTTTAGTATTTTCAGGCTTTTTACTGGCATTCGTTGATAATTCTTAATGTTTGAAAGTGTCTGATATATGTTTTGTGGTGTATATTCTTAAAGAACCTACAGTCCAGTCATAGTAACACACTTTTTTATCGGTTTAAACTGTCAACTGCTTCTTATATTCTATGTATATTAAGACATGTATTATAGTCTTATTATACATGTATCTTATAGTCTAAGTATAATAAGACATTAGTTGCCTTTATTGGATACGCGTCAAAGAAAAATATGTTAGTAGCATGTAAATTCATCATGAAGATAATAATTATTAAATCATGTTGACATTTTATGCATCGATAAATATACATTAGTGTTCGATTGAATTGAAGGGATTAAATTGTTTAAAGGCCTAGTTTTACTTTGAAACGTAGGGGTGTTAAAACTATAACTCCTTTTTCTGAGCGGAAAACTCTATTGGGTTGTATAACTAGTCATATATTGGTACATGCTGATTTTTTTGATTTTTTTAATAAACAACATCCTTCAAAAATCTGTAACATGTAGATATGGTTTCCTTATACAATAAAAAACATGATTTCTGCAGGGGAATCAAAGGTGTATTAAGGATCTCTTATGAGGTAATCATCTTTGTTTTTTTTTAAGATTACATAAATATGCATTCCGTTAAAATGCAAAGAATCTCGGTTACTTTAAGAGATGTATTAAATTATAGCAGTCATGCTATATATATATATATATATATATATATATATATATATATATATATATATATATATATATATATATATATATATATAGTACCAATAATGGCAGCATAAGTAATTATTTTAATAGGATACATTGATTTAATGATACATGACTAGAGGAATAGTCAGTTCGGCTAATTATTTTCATGATTGTTGGAAGCAATGAGATACGTTCTCTAATAATACATGTGTCTACAAACGTAGTTATAACCCGACCGATTGCCCATATTCTACAATAACGCATGAATAACGCTATAAATCTTGAAAGACTACCATTTAAAATTGTAGAACCCCTATCCATAAAATAATAATGGATTCGCTGTATAATAGTTTAATTACAACAATGAACAATACTACTACATCCATGTTAATTAGACAGTGAAAGGCTATAGGTCTTGCTCAGATATATTAGTGCTAGTATAAGTTGCATATTTCAGATTGGCAAATGCAAAATCTGTCGAAATTTTAGATGGTATTTTCCATATATATTCCGTATAGATTCAAATTTAAAAATAAATTTGTGCGTATATATTCAACTTGTCTACCGATAGATACAACAAATTGCTCAATACGTTCTGAAAAATCTATGAACGGTATTCTTGTAGATGTTTTTCATCCTGTGAGAGGAATAATGGTTTAAATCTAAGACAAAGCGTTTTATTGTACAACGAAATAATTATCGTTCCATGGCATAATTACTTAGATTTTAAGATACATATTGCATTAAATGATATTCTATGTTAGGAATCCTGTGCATAAATCTAGAGTAGCGAATATATTCAAAACGATAAGTTCGCAAGGCTGTTGGTTCAGTAAGGTAAGATGGCAATCTTATCGCTGGTGACAGTATTGTTGTTAACCTATCTTTATGAGACGCTGAATTATCACAAAATGTCAGACGTAGCCGAAAAAAATGCCGACAATGCCTTTTAAAATGATTTGGGGAAAACAGATTTAGCGTGCACGCTGTCTGTATTGACTTAGCCTACAGTTATAAAATGTCAGCTTTGTTCCACATTTTCCCAAAACGCAAGATAATATACATTTATATGGAGAATATAGGCTTATCATTAATATATTGAATTCAGAGCATATGCATTATTTAGAACTTCAGTGTTTAACAGGAATTGATATCTACATAATATTTCTATTATTAATCCGATAAAAATAATTAATCTTATTTACATCTAAATTGTTTCAATGTTTTTACACAAAGTCCATCGGAAAAAAGTACTTCCCAAAAAATATCAGCAATGTTATATGGTATAATATTAAATAATAATTGTTGAATACAGGCAAATGCTACACACAATTATCATCGACATTTTCCTGCTTTCGTATATAAACTGCAGGACGCTAAATTTTCGCCCAGTTAAACAAACTTTCATAATTTCGACGGTGATATTTTTTTTAATTTGTCAGACGATTATTATATATATATTAGAAAATTATCGTGATTAAAAAAGATACATGATTCTAATATTTTTTAAACTCTAGAATATTTGTAGAAAGTGATATTTGAAGTTATATTGATAGTGGCTTAAAGCGTGTGAAGGTATTTTGAACTATTTTAATTGAACATTTTCCTATTTATGCATTGCGAATTGAGTTTATATTTCTAAGTTAATATATATAATTCGGAGGGAGAATAATTATCTTAAAAACCTTCGAAATGTAAACGTAAATTAATTAGCGTATATTATTATGGTTTATTTAGTATGACTAAATTAATGTTTAATGGAAATGCATTAAGTCTACATATCTGATATAATCATCACTTATGTCGTTGGCGGTTATGTGTTAATGTTTAGCATTACCTAGTAGATAAACAGTAAAAGAGAAGACACACAGAAGAAAGGCACATAGGAATGTTTAAAAAAAAAGATAATACGGAGACAAGATAAAAGACGCAATAATAATAAATCATAAAAAAGTCTAACGTTAATATAAATTACTGTTTCATAATAAACATTGTTTTCACGATAATGTACATTTATATTTATACACGTGTCTCTAAGTGTGCAATAAATGTTAATATTAATATAAAACATTTTCACTATACATCACCTTCATGATAATTGATGTAATCTACTATGAGAATAAACAAATAGTATTCAACTTAGCGCAATGCAATATTCTGGTTTTAGTTGCTTAAAAATATATATAATCCCTTACTGTTTAAGAAATCTAGTAAATACAGGTAAAAGCAGTACTATGCAAATCATGGAACTTCAACGACTGTAAAATAAAGGCAGAATAATTATTGCAACCATATGAAGCAGTTCATCCAAGCTCTAGAAAAAAAGATACTTACTCCTTCCCTTTCTTTGTCAGGTTTTTCAATAATAGGAGATGTACAAGTTGAAAGCAACCATGTTTGCTCCAGTAATACATATATTTGGCAACAATAAGGCGAGAAATTACGGGTAACAGAATGCTGGGCTGCAGGACGAGTGCTGGGTTAGCCAGTTTCTCATATGGCCAGCTTTCCGGAGAATGTGGGCAACATGAATTGCCATAACCATGATAAATTCCACTAGGACACAGAAGAGATTTAGAACATGTATCAGACTAAATGGAGACAATTTTAATAGCGGGGTATTTTGTTTACTAGTTGGCCAGCACTTATCAAGGACCGGAAGCCACTCGGGGTTAAGGGTTATTGTGTGTACAATATGTTAAGTTTGAGATTTGATGACGTGTCTACTTAAGGGGGCGGTTCATCAGGAATTTTTGTATGTTGGGCTTGAAGACATCCAAGTTGTAGTCAGGTGAGAAACAGGAAGACGGAACAGAGTTCCACAGGCGTGCACTTCTATTCTCTTCTATGGAGTATTCCAGGAGTTTCAAAACACCCAGTTTAACGTCTGGAGCTTGATAAATGATGAGTAACATGCAGTTTACTTTTACATACTCTTACCAATGCTAACGATTCAAGAGTATTTGTAATTTTTATTAGAATATCCATGCATGGTGTTTTCAAGATATTTCTTTTTAAAAAACATATTAAGGAGATGTTGGCCGCCCGCCATTACCAGTACGTCAAATACGCTTAAATATTATATTTTGATTAATTATGGTTGCATATATATATATTAATATACTAACATCATATGTCCGTGTGTGTATTTATACAAGGAGGGGGCTAAGAAGATCTTAATTATTTTTTATGATATCTACCCCGGTTTATTGCCACCTTGCCTTGCAAGTTCAAAAGAGACTAAAACGCCGTTACATTTCCAGTTACATACATATAGGGAAAGAAAAACAATTTCCTTAACCTTTACAATATAGTTTTTGAATATGAATTGTTTTGACTTACCTAATTATGGGTAAACTTGAAGTAACCTAAAATGTCATGACCGAGGTTTGCCAGTAAGCGAGAACTAGATAATGAAAATGTTGGTTCCTTCCGGAGTATTACTTCATTAATATGCATAAGTGAAGTGAACAATTAGCCAATTAAGGTTGATGAGGGTTAGGCGTAGTGAGGAAAGATATGTTTGATTGGAAACCTCAACTAGTCACACCTTACTATCCCCGCACTTACAACAGGGCAGCAGAGCAAAAAGAAAATCAGGGGTTGTCGATGTTTTGGAAGCCTACAGTTACCACACGCCAACAGCCCCTTGAAAAACCCATCTTCTAAACTGACCGATAATTCTGGAAAGAAACACACAAAAAAGAATGACTATACAAAGTGTTTTTATAGAAAAAAAGGACTATAGAAAATCTGAAATATTTTGATTTTTAATTTGCTCTTCTTGCACATTTCTTGGACATACATTTTCTTTTTATACTGATAATTCTTAATAATTTATCCTTTTTAGCGAAAAGCAAACGATTGACCAAATCGATTATTCATCGTTTGTCAACTTGAAAATAACTGCGGAGGCATGAAACCATATTAAAATATTTGTTCAGCAAATTTCTTGCAGAAAACATGCGGATCGCCCTCTGACGCTTGCACGTTGCCTTCGGCGTTGTATAACGCATATACATGTATAAGTGACTTAAACTGCTGCCTTACATTTCTGTGGGTTTTAGAATCATAATCTCCTAGGACTACACATTTGCTCAGTGAACACCACATTCGTAATCTGGTTTATTTTAGCTTGTGGGGGTCGAGTCTTTGCACGTTATTATAATAACTAATCGACTTCATTCAAAGCATATATATATATATATATATATATATATATATATATATATATATATATATATATATATATATACTTTAAAACATCGTCGCATACGTATGAGCGTACATCAAACCTTAACGTATACACGAATCAGAATTGAACTTTGAATTATGCACTCGTGCAAATCTGTATGCACATTCAACTGTTTATGGAGATGGCACTGAGCGCAAGTGGCGATATTTGCATAGTCATTCGGGCTCCAATATTTAAATTGCCTCATCCTTTTAAGCGGCATTTCTGGAAATTTACGGCAGAATGATCTTCGTAATGCTGTTGTATTATTCTCCTATGCAAAAGGCATTTGCTTCACAACACTGGTCCCTTACAAATGCCCGGTGGTGGTTTAACACTGGCCAAGGTATATAACCGCAGTGTTGCGAAGCGAACAGCAAGAGATTGCAAGCCTACGATAACAACTGTCAATTTTCTAACTTAGTTTACCGTGTCGTGGGCAATTCACATTTTGGAATTTTCATGAACTGTACCGAGTCAATGAATTCGGAATCAGATTTGAGAAAAGCATTATTTTCATTTTATCAATATATTCATCTACATTACTTTTTCTCAGTACATCATTCTAATGTTCCTGGTTTAATATATGCAGGTGTGTGCGCGTGTGTCTATCTTATATATATATTTATATATATATATATATATATATATATATATATATATATATATATATATGTGTGTGTGTGTGTGTGTGTGTGTGTGTGTGTGTGTGGGTGGGTGGGTGTGCATATATCCATACATATACATATAGAAAGAAAGAGAGAGAGAGAGAGGGGGGAAAGAGAGAGATGCATTAATAAAGAAGGAAATGCATATATGTTACTATGCATAATCGGTTTAGATTTGCATACATTCTATTATAATATGCGTATATTTAAAAAAAAACTTTTATGAAAACGTACAAAAATATAAGCCTTGGCGTATTTATATATGACATAATGATATTGGTGGAAAAGAGTGATTCTTAAAGAAAATTTAACAATGTTTAAACGTGCATTGTAAATATTATATAATGTTTTAGATCAATCTTAAAAATGGTGATAATAAAATAAACAAGACTATATTTTAATGTCACTTTCAATTACACCCATGAAATGTAGAAGTTTAAAATGCCTACCGTCCTTTGCAATAAGGTTTTGCTATATCATCACGGGGGATACATCTTATTAATTAATTGTAAATTAGCTATGTAATTCTCAGATTTTTAATGAATACTGCACATATTTTCTATGAAATGGGGCCCTTAATGCTTCTGTCTATATCATCTGTATTATATACAATTCTATATTGATCAATTAAAAAAATGTGTTATTTTTTTTAAATAGTATTTAGAACAACAACCTAAATATAAATTAAGATTGTTATGGCTTTTACAATATAATTTTACATTTAACGTTCATATAATTTCATAACAAATAAAAAAAAACATCCAAAATGCAACTTTCCTATATAAAGTCTAAAATATCAATTTATACAAAGTAAATTTTATGTAAAGCAGCATACATTATATCATGCAGTTTGGTTAATATTCTGTGTACATTTATGACGTGATACACTTTTCGCCCATTTCGTAAGAAGGTTTGGTCTTTCTCGTTTTTTTTAACATTGCATATAATGGCCTTCATATTATACGTGTATATAGCACTGTTCGTTTCTGCTACATTTAGTAAAGAGTATGCGTATTTGGTCACGTGTTTTATTTTTTTCTGTAAGAATTACTATTGGAGAAATTATATCTAATATCTTAGGAAATAAAAACGAAGAAATTCATAAGACAATTTAAATAACCTAATTACAAAAACAAAGCTGGATTTATTTTAGTAGAATGGCAATTATAAGAGGTTTTTCACCAAGGGCAGCTGAATTACAATTTATTATTAAATTGTTACCCGGTTCAGAAAAATGATGTGTGCATATTAGAATGTTAGTTGATGAATAATTTAGGCAATTGTAGTAAATTTTCAAAGAATTACACAAATTTGCGATAGTGATCAGACAGTCAAATTTTAGCTTCACTAAACGGCCAATTTCCAGTTTGGAACAGTTAAATATTCGTGGTGTGTCAGAATATATATAAATGAATTGAATACATGAAAATATAAATGGCTTTAGACACTACGAAAACGTTTTAAGAGCCGATGGTGTCACATATACTCATACGAAAAAACACATTCACAGACGGTTTCAAAATTGGTATTTTCTATTTACTTCTTATGCTCGTGAGGCCGTGTATCATCCTCAATATGAGAAACGTCAAACTTATGGATAGAAAAAGAAAAAAATACGACTACAGAAGCGACATTGGTGGCATATATTGTTTTCGAAGAGAGGCACGTGTCTTAATGTCTTAATTTTTTTATTAAGCTATCTAATATTTCGTTTATGTAGCGCATCTATTTCAAGTTTTAATTTTACATTTTAAAATGTTTATTGTTATTCATAGTAGAAGCACAATACGCAATAAACACCATAATGGATTGTTACCCACGTTTACATAGTTGACTCAACACATAGTATGCAATCTATGCCGCAAATGAACAGATCCCAAGTAATAACGCCACTCATTTTTTTTTCTTTTTTGTAAGGATCTACTCTAGCCTGTTTTATCTCGGTTTCATAGACTTTTTTCTCCCTTCCTTGTAGTCATTTTGCACACGCCGCGGGATTTGCATACGCGCGTCCTCTCTTTGTTACAATTGTTAAAACTAGTGGCTGCGTGTTTATCTAATCTGTATTTATTAAATCGTTTACTTTACCAATCGTTTTCTTTTACTGTTTCATGTTGCTTTTACAAGTACTTTTTACGAAGAGTATGTGTGGTTATCACCGTTCTTACACATACGAGCGTGGGTGTGCATGTTTTTACATATGTACCGTGCAGTTCACTGTTATATGTGTGTGTGTGTGTCTTCTTATCCCACACGGTTTCTGTTTGCCTTGAAAGTTTTCGAGATATATATGTGCAGCAATAATGTGAACACACCTGCTTGTCTTGGTCAGCGGAGGATAACTTCTTGTCGCTACTGGTCTGCCATCTTGCGGGGAGTGGTCGCTGCACACAGATGCATTAATGAACACAAAATTGAATTTGAAGCTCCAATCTCTTATTCAAGGCAAGCCTGTCATCTCGGACCCTGGTTGTTGGGGAGGGACCAAAATTCCCGTCCGCTTCATCTGCTGCCTAAAACCACTCTCAGCCCACGGGATCGTCAACAGGAAGCCTACAACCATAATTCCTGTATCACCCCTCAATTTCCGGTGCATTCTATTTAGGTCGTCAAAAGGTGACTTGAGTTCGAGGCTGTCAAATCTAACTTTCTCTGACCCTGATAAATCGCTTGTGGGAAATCAAATATGCTTGTATATTTCTATTTCTAAACACTACCTATATAGCATTTAATCTAGGACTCACAATACTACACAAGAATAGTATTTTTAAACCAGGCAGTTTATTCATTGTTTCCACACATATATAAGATATAAACTCTAAAAATACATCATCACCTTCATTGCTTACTTTATTGTTGGTGCAGATGATTCTGTTTTGTTAAAACACAAGAAAAACGGTGTTATATTGAAGATAAAGGCAATCTCATTTTCACACTAGGCATAGTTAAAAAGAAGAACTAAGACAACAACATATTATTTTGTTTGTGGTGACTTTCGAGTATGTATCTGTTTATCTCTTATATGCTTTAAAGAGGTTGATGTCGTTTTCGATTATTGATTATGTCTATTATTGTGGGATGTATACTCTAATGTCAAAACAATAAAAAATATCAAGTTGCCATAGGCCTACTAATAACCAACCCCATTTCTACAGACATGTGAATACGAGTTCCAAACGTGAATACCACTATCCCAGGCATAAATATTCAAATGTTAATAACAGTATGTGCGATCTTAAATGATTAGTTGGTTTTACATATAAAACTCTAAAAAAAAACATCGTAGGATACGAACAAGAAATTCTTCAAATGGTAGAATTTGTCCCAGTTTTTGTCAGCTTATAAAGTGTTTAATGAATTTTATAATACTATGTTTACTATGTTTTATAATACTTTGTTTACCCCCCTTTTATTAAAAAAAGATATATGCTATTAATGTATCCCCCAAAAAAAAACAATATTACAATTGGGTCCATCTTTATACGGTTTTAATTATATATTGAAATTCACTGACCCTTTTCGCTGTTTGCCCCTTCTGAATCTCTAGGAGAAGTTTATTTAAATAGTACGTTCTGCGCTTTTATTCTATTGCCATATTTTAAATTCCAGGAATAACCTGTAATTCGAGATAAATCTTTATATTGTGCGAATATTTAAGATACATATACACAAAGGAATACTTACTTCATAGGAATAAACCTACCTCTCATTTTTATCGCATTAATAAAACAAAATATGCAAAATATCGGTGTTATGTACACCACATCTGCAAGTAATTTTTCATCAGATGTGATAATTATTAGTTATATCTTCTTTAAAATCCACCTAGTGCATACCAATAAAACACATATGAAAATACACAACTTATAAAAATAATATAATTCAATATTTTCAAGGTAAAACTTCAGCTCTTGGGGATCTGTTTACTGCAACTATTACAATAGACTCCCTCCTGCAACAATTATGAGATGCTGCAACTAATTATCCGGCAATCCCATATTGCATACTTGTAATTTGGTCTCAGTAATATTTGTTCATGAAAGAGGGGAAAAGTAAATACAACCTACATATATTGTAATAGCATGAAAATTGAAAATGTTTTGAAATAACCTTTTAATTAGGCTAATCACTTCCGAATTTAAAGCAGATCGATATTAAAAAAATGAGAAAAAATAATCAATCAAGCAAATTATTCAAGAAATGGATTTTTCTTATTAAAACATGGAACGATGAAATGTTAATTTAAAGATGTAATTATGTAAAACGCATAAGTTGTCTCATTTCATGCGTTATTATTTTTTGAATGCTTCCAAGCATGTTTCCTGATTACGCATGTAAATATAACTGTACTCAAAAGCGCATATATATGTGTGGAGAGATTATAGTATGTTTATTGTACCAAAGTAATTGGTTACTTATGTGCATATATGATTCTACGGAATCCGATTAAAAGATAACACAGTATCAGAGCGACAAGCATCAGTTTTGAAACAGGAGACAGTATTGCAGTAGTTTTATAAGATTTTTGTGTGTCTTACCAGTTCTGGAAGAAATTGGAGGTATAATTTGCGAATGATGAAATAAGAGTTTTTAGAAGGAGGTGTAGGAAACGACAAAAGAATGGGTGTGGAATGAGATTGAAATGTTACTTCGTGTCGCAGTGAAAAGGTGGGGTATTCTTTTATCTTGGTGGTCCCTAATTGACCTAAGCTTCACAGTTGATGAGAAGTAATGTAATTATTATTATTATTATTATTATAATTATATATGCATATATATATTATATATATATGTGTATATATATATACACATGTATATATATATTTGGGGGGTATTTCTATTTCTATCAATCTATTTTACACCCTTTATTAATACATTTACTTATATTTTATCATTTACACATTTCCCTGTACAGGTATTCAACTACCCACACTTACTAATTACTATTATAAATCTTTACCTATATAAGCATTTGTATGTAAGAATATGTGCATAAATGCACAGCTGTATAGATGTGCTTTGTAGACCCTAATTATCAATGCACTTACTTGTTTACCTATCTTTCACATAGGGCTACATATTTGGTCCCGATATGTATACGTGTTCGTATGTATGTGTATGTATATGTATCTATCTCTCTATTTCTCTCTCTCTTACTCTCTCTTACTCTCTCTCTCTCTCTCTCTCTCTCTCTGTCTATGTATACATGTGTGTATGTGAGTATAGATATGTGTGGGTGTATATGTATATACGTATATGCATGTACATGTATGGGTGTGTATGCATGGGCCACGTATATGTTTGTATGTGTGTCCTTGTGTATGTATATATGTATACATATATATATGTATGTGTGTATGCATGTACGTGTGCTTGTGTTTGTGCATATATTAGTATGTATGCGTGCGTATGTGTATTTTATGTATATGCATGTATATATATACAGGGTGAACAAAAAAAAACGTGGCCCAAATATAATTATGCCCCGTTTTTTAGTGTTTTGTCCGGATGAAATGAAACTTTGGTTATAACTAGTTTATTATATGCAAAACATCACATCAAAACACTAGGGTATTTGGTCTTTATTTCTCCGTTCTACAGCATATATTCTAGATATACTTTCTATGTTTTTTTTTTGTGTGTTTGTGTGCGTGTGTGCGTGTGTGTGTGTGTGTATGATACAGTTTCCACTAAATGTCTAATACCTGGAAGAAGGTAATACACCGCGTAATCATTATCCGGAACACCATTTAGACACTCACTCATTGTATATCTTAACGTAACGGAACTATTAGGACTCCTGATTTATTATAACTTTACCGTTACTTTTATAAATTTTAACTTTGAAACCTTCAGGCTCCCTATATCGGACCAACTACATTTAGACTCCTAAATCTTCGACAACCTATTTGTGAATACTCTAGCCTAATTGATAACTTTTTCCGGTATATTTATATTTCTCATGCATATATGATGGCAACCACTATATCTATTAAACTACTTACCGAATTATAAACGATCCCTATACTTATTCACATCTTTACTTCTTTTTGTTTTATATTTTTAGTATTATCATCATTATTGTTTTTTTTAATTTCATGTATATAACCATTTGCGATTCACTGAGTATGTCGATATATATGTAAGTATACATCTGCATACTACTGCATTATATATATATATATGTGTGTGTGTGTGTGTGTGGGGGTGGGTGTACAGTTGTATGGGGGTGCGCGCGTGTGTGCGCGTGTGTGTGCGCGTGTATGTGTGTGAGTCCGTGTATGTTTGTGTCTCTTCTCTCTTATACCAATTTCCTAGCTTAGTAATGCTGATATATTTGACCCCTTATATCAAGCACCTCGTACTAGAGTATTAAACCAGGTAATTACCTCTACACCTTATCCTAGAGCCCCCCTTATTTCTCTTTTCGTTTATCTAATCTAACCTGAACTTTCAGCACTTCTAATCCATTTTAATGTTACCTCTATCTAATTAACCCTTATATCTGATCAACTCCATACGGATTCCCAAATATTAAACCAGCAACCTGTTAAGGAACATTAGGAGATGTACTTATATTAAAAAAAAAGACTCATGGGTAAAAGATATAAAATAAAACATTGTAATCTTTCTTTCTACCAGTAAATCTTTAATTTATTTTGATACAAGCGGAAACACCTGGCGTTGCTCGGGATCGTATAAAAAATGACACATTGAAGTTGATTGTGAATATAATTATTATTATTTGGAAAGGGAATTTTTTTAATGGCTATGCATCATTTGCTATTTCGAGCAAAAGAATAATTAACCTCCCATAGGACGCACATGTATGAAATAAATGTACCTTCCCTATGGCAGGTAATTTACATAATGTATATGAAATAATTTTATTTTTTAGGGGCGAGCTATTTACAAGTCATATTTAAATATAGGTCCTGAACTGTCATCTAGGCTTCAGCCTCTGTGCCATCGACGAGATGTTGCATCCCTCTGCCTGTTCTACAAATACTTTAATGGCGAATGCTCTGAGGAACTGCAAACAATTTTACCTCCCCGACGAAACTACCCCCGACAAAGCGGACAACCTACTAAGTCTCATCCCTGTACATTAGAGATCCCTAGGTGCAAGAAAGCCTTTTACTCCAATAGATTCTTCCCCAGACCTCCGGGTCCTTGGAACTCCCTTCCGAGATCCTACTTTCCCAACTGCACTGATATGCAGAAGTTCAAGTGTAATGTTAACAAACCTATTTTTACTCATCTCTCTTCATAATGCCCCTGCTAATAAAGTCCCTGATAGTATCCCCCTGCTTCAAAGTGGCACTGTGCCTTGTTTGGGGTGAAAATTGAACTTAAAAAAAAATATGGTCACTACCTTTGGATGGGTAATATATATATATATATATATATATATATATACATATATATATATATATATATATACATATATATATACATATATATATACATACATATATATATATATATATATATATATATATATATACATATATATGAAGCAATTTATCATACTCTCGGTATGTATGGTACCACGAAACTCAAATAATTTATTTTCCCACCAAGCTACCATAATTTTAAGAAAATTGAAATCATTTTTACAAGATGGATCATTAGGATTTCCAAATTAATACATTGTGTTGGTTTATAAGTTCGCAACTCATGCTTCACCAAAAATTTCAACATTATTGCGTTTCGTTCCGTCCTCAATAACGACATTATTATTGTAAGAAAAACATGTCATATTTAGGAGATGCCTCAGTAGGATTTAAAAATTAATGCATGAATACATTGAAACAATTAAGTGATTAGACAACACTTGCTTCATTATCAAATTCCACATTACACTGTTTCATTTTTCACCACTACCGACAACAAATTTGTTTGGAGAACAAGACGTCATTTTCAGAAGATTACTCAGCAGGCTTTACAAACAAATACACAAATATGTTGAGAAGCTTTGGATTAGGCCACGCTTGCTTCACTACAAAATTCCACATCACTGTGTTCTTTCCCTCCGTACTACTGACGCCATCATTTTAAGTAAAATGATATCATTTCTTGAGCACAATAGAGCAGGTTTTCCAACTAATGACATAAATGCATAGACGCAAATGATCATTAGGAAACTTTTACTTCACCACAATTTTCAATATGTATATAGTTCTATCACCTTACTACCACAACCACCCACAACACATTAGTAAGAAACAATGTAATTTCCAGAATATGAATCCATAGTTATTCCATATTTTTTTTAATATGACATTGTGGGAAATTGCATAGGGACACAAAATGGGCATTACTCTCTCCAGCCCCACCCCAAAAGTGAAGATTTGTTAGTTCATAGAGAAACACAGAGCACGTTAAAAAGCAACATATTCATGTGTCTTTCTACTCACCAATACAACTGTGACGTCATTCCAAGAATTGAACATTGAAAATTAAGAAAAATATTGTTAATCGCCCACAGAAACTGATAAATTGTATGGGTTTATTACTTAATTACTGACGCACCAATCAATTAAATCACATTTCATTATATTCGGATATGTTATTAGTTTCGACAATCATGTTTCATAATTGTAACCCACATTATTGGCCGCTGCCCTTAGAAAACATAATAACTTTGCTATATTGTTTAATTTGATGATTTCATTAAAAAAAACACAAATAAATTAACTCATATTTCATCAATTTACATAATTCTTGCATATGTTACTAATTTCAACAACAATTCTTCATAACATTAACCCACATTATCACCCCCTCTTAACGAGAATAATAGTTTTTTATATATTCTGTGGGTTGTTTATTTCATTACAAACACACCAATCGATTTATTCACATTTTATCATTTTTCATAATTCTTGGATATGTTTCTAATTTCGACACTCATTTTTATCATGTTTACCTACATTATCGCACTCTTACGAAACTAATAACTTCGATATATTATCTGGGGGTATTATTTCATTAAACACACCCATCAATTAACTCACATTTCATAATTTTTCACAATACTTCATTATGTTACTAATTTCGACAATCATTTTTCATATTTGTAAATCACGTTATCCCCTACACCCTTACTAAAATAATAATTTGATATTTTGTCTGGGCCAATTATTTCATTTCAAACCAATAATAAACTAACCCAGATGTCATCATTTTTCATAATTCTTGTATATGTTACTAATTTCGACAATCATTTTTCATAATTTTAACCATGATCACCCCCCATAAATAAGTAATAATGTTGATATATTGTCTGAGTTTATTATTTCATTACAAACACACCATTTTATTAAATCAAATTTGATTATTTTTAAGAATACCTGAATTTCGACATCCAATTTTAATAATTTTTACCTACATTATCGCCCCAACCTTACGAATATAATAACTTTGGTATATTGTATGGGTTAATTATTTCATTACAAACAAATTAAACAATTAATTCACATTTAATTATTTCTCATAATTCCTGGATATGTTAATAATTTCGACAGTAATTTTTGATATTTTTAACCAACATTATCGCCTACTCTCTTACTAAAATAATAACTTTGATATATTGCCTGAACCAATTATTTCATTACAAACATAATGATCAATTAACACACACCATAATTTTAATAAGTCTTGGATATGTTTCTAATTTCGGCAATCATTATCCTACATTATCTCCCCCCGCTTCCGAAAATAATAACTCCAATGCATTGTCAGTGTTTATTATTTCATTATAGATGCACCTATCACTTAACTCATTTCATCATTTTTATATAATTCTTGGATATGCTACGTATTTTGACAATAATTGTTTTATAATTGTAACTCACATTATCGCCCGCTGTCCTTACGAAAATAATGCCTTTGATATATTGTGTGGTTTGATGTTTCTATTGAAAAAAACATTAATAAATTAATTCACATTAAATAATTTTTCATAATTCTTGGATGGATTACTCATTTCGACAATCATATTTCACAATTTTTACCAGTATTATCCCCCCTTTACGAAAATAATAACTTTGATATATTATCTAGGTTGTTTATGTAATTACACACACACCAACCGATTCATTCACATTTCATCATTTTTCATAAGTCTTGGATATGTTACTAAATTTGAAAATCATTTTAGATATTTGTAATCCAGGTTATCCCCCTCCTCCTTTATGCAAAGTATTACTTTGAGATATTGTCTGAGCCGATTATTTCAATTCAAACAGGCCAATACATAAACTTACATGTCATCTTTTTTCATAATTCTTGAATTGCGATAATCATTTTTTTTATAATTTCACATACAAAAATAATAAATTTGCTATATTTTCATTACAACACATCAATCGATTTAATAACATTTCATTATTTTCATAATTCCTGGATATGTTACTAATTTCGAAAATCATTTTTCATAATTTTAACCCACATTATGGACCCCTCTTATGAAAAGTAATTACTTTAATATATTGTCTGTGTCGATTATTTAACTACAAACGCACCAATAAATTAATTAACATTACACCATTTTTCATAATTCCTGGATATGTTACTAATTTCGACAGTAATTTTTATAATTCTAATCAACATTATATCCCCCATTCCGAAAATAATAACATAGACATATTGTCTGACTTTATTATTTTATTACAAACGTAACAATCAACTCACCTTTCATCATATTCCATAATTTTTGGATATGTTACTAATTTCGACAACACGTTTTCATAATTTTAACCTATATTATGGGCAGTCCTAACAAAAATAATAAGGTTTAAGTATTGCCTACGGTGATTATTTCATTATAAACACACCAATCAACTCACATTTCATAATTTTTCATAATTTTTGGACATGTTACTAATTTCGACAATAATTTTTCATAATTTTAACCCCTTTTATCTTAAAATATATTATATTTCGTATTTTTTAGAAGATGATAATTCCTGGTAGACAACTATGTAATCTATCCCTAATCAGAAAAGGTGGCGGTAATGCTTGGGAGAATAAACAAACACTAATAAACCACACGCCAACCTCGCCTAAAAAAGAAGATTTAGTAATAACTGGTGGGCTCCAGAGTACTTTGTAAGCAACATAATCGTGCTTCCCCCCGTCTATCATCAACACATGACGTCACTTCCAGTGAAGGACTCACCACTTTTTCGAAATACATGATTTCATTATAAATTGTTTGTATTTTTAAAATATGTGTAGTAGACTGTAGAATCACCCTTTTTTAAATTCATGCTACTCAAAAAATAAATATTTCAAAATGCAGTTAGTGATTAGGCAACACTTGCTTTGCAATAAACAAATCAAGAAATTGGATTCAGAAACAGATACTTAATACTAAACAAAAAGAGATAATTAATGCCAGTTTATTATTTTTATAAATTGTTAGGTGAAAGTGCAGAATTGTCTAAATAATACTTATACCTCCCTATATTAAGAATGACGTTCTAACTAATAAAGTTATTATTTCATTAGTGTCTGTATTCAATGTGTCATCGCCCGCTTCTCTGTCATAAAACAATGTAAGAAATTAAGTAAAAATGAGATCGCAAAAAAGATAGATATGTTTGTTTTCATATTTACAATGATCAAACCACGAGTAAAATGTACGTATTATTTCTTTTTTTTTTAAATTTTTAATATAAAACCCTAAAAAATGAGTTGATATCATTAGCTAGAATTGAAATAAAAAAAGTTCCGAGAGTTTCCGCCTGAGAAAAAAAAAAAACAAATGTACGCGCATGCGCAGAAACAAAAGAAAACGTCACCTAATGCTTTATGAACAGTTTACATGTAAATTTGCTGAAGTGTCTATGCGATATACATGCATGTAAGCAAATATATGATTCGCTAGAAACCGCCCTTGGTGCATAAATATTATTTCCTGAGAATTTCAGTGCTATTTCGCCAGTACTTTAATAATTTAACTGTTAGATAGTTACACACACACACACATACACCCCCACACACACATACGTCTACTGTTTTATTTGTATAGATTTGATCCTTTTAAATATAATTTTAACATACAAATTTTATTTGCTCTATCCTGTATATTAAAAATATACTTGACTGGGATTGTCTGATAAATATGTTCTTCTAGTTATCTATAAGAGTAGAAACACCTAGATTTATAAACCTCTAATCTAATATATTTCTATACCGAAATATATATATATATATATATATATATATATATATATATATATATATATATATATATGTGTGTGTGTGTGTGTGTGTGTGTGTGTTTATGTGTGTTTGTGCGCGGGTGTGTACGTAAGCATCGCCATAGCTATTCCCACTTTGGCTATATACATTTATATATTTATTATGGGAAAGCATTTCATGTATTCTCATCTATGGTCTATTTTAATAATCCTTTACATATAGATAACACACCTTTATTATGCGAGAAAGAGCATCTCTTAAACGTACATTCGTGATTGATACAAAAGAAGACGTTCCTAAAAATTGTCAGTTTCTCAAGGACTAATGACAGAAAATCTTACATGTAGGATAAGAACAACCAATTTGTGTTTCTATTATGGCAACGTGTTTTTTTACTATGTTTATCAAATTTGAATCAAATACGTTAGCACAAATACTACCTTACTAGTTATTGTAAGTGGATATACAATTCTCTGCAATTTAAGTCACCTCAAAAACTAAATACTCACAATACGTTTCAGTTAGTGGTCTGTTTACCAATCGATTATTTAAGTAATCTACCATATTTTACATTAGACGATAATTATTTTTGGTGTCCGCACATGTTCTTAAATATTGCTTTCGTATTTACATACATTCATGAATAACGGTAAGTTTTTCCTCTCACAAGAAATCAGGTGATAAATAAGGTGTTGTTTTTTTGTAATTTTAAACACACAACACACTTAAAGTACACGTGACTTAGAAAGATTACAATTACTTTATAATCATTTTTCAACGCTGAGAAAATGATATTGAATGTCAGAAAGAAATAGGCTATTTGGCTTGTGATTGTCCCAATAGTATGGAAGGGGGAAATTCTCATTAATATTTTCACCGTTAAAATCATCATCATCATCATCATCATCATCATCATCATCATCATCATCATCATCATCATCATCATCATCATCGTCGTCATCGTCATCATCATCATCATCATCATCATCGACGTAGTCACCCTCCTCCTCCTCCTCATCATCATCATCATCATCGTCATATTCATCATCATCATCATCAGCAGCAGCAGCAGCATCGCACTGAGTTGACAAAAGATCCGCATATGTTGAATTTAACCAATAGGCCTTCGAAATAAGTTTGCCGTTATCAGAAACGATTTAGATTTGATTTCTCATTTGTACAACTGATTTATTTTTTAAAAAATATTACAAAAAATTTACAGCTGAGTCCATTGCTATAGTGCTGTGCTCTATATATCTTGTTAGAAATCAACATTATAATTTGAATACCGTAAACATTTTATTTAACATTATATTATCGTAATATCCCCACGTTTAGTGACTTGTCAACTAACGTAATCCGAACGGATGTCTGATAAACGTAATTTCTACTGAACAAAATATATTTGAATGAAGGCTGCCATTTTAAGTACCGACGCTGGACATTTTTTTTGTTTCAAATATTTTAAGTCAAGGGAGTAATAATTGGAAAATATATTTTATGTACGTAGTTCATGCATATATAAATAGTTTACTTACTTTATATAATTTAGCTTGTGATAAATACAGTATCCCCATTCCCTTTCATAAAAAATGATTAACTTGACGTATTTTAAGTATAATGCTTAGTTATATTTTTATGAAATAAAGAGTAGACAACACATTGTGCCTTATTAGTGAGTAATTGCTAAAAATTACCTTTTTGATTGTCGGGTGAAAGTTTCGTATCTTATTCTTCCTTACTTTTCCTCTATGCCTTGCTATAACAAAATCTAACGAGCTCTTCCACTTACCCACATATTTAATCATGAACATCTCAAAAACAAAACAACAGTAATCCCAGAAGTCCAAGTTCTAGCGTATATCCTCAGTAACATTGACCCTTCCTCTAAAATGAAAAGTCTGCGTTTCAGATATGCAGATTTTTGCATAAAAGTACAGAAGATTAAAACATGCGTATTTCTCAAGTCTGAACTCGTCATTGGATCAATTGTTTTTCTAGATGACTTTGTGATTGAAATATACGTTATCTATACATCAAAATCCCACCCCAAATAGCGTCTAGGTCATGAAATATGTACCTATATTAGAATGTTTGTTTTTTTAGGGATATCTCCAGAGAAAATCCAAATTTTCCTTCATTAGAGTACTTGCTAACAACATCTCGTCCTTATTCTCCTTCTATCGCAACTACTAATGCGCAGTTACAACTGTAAAGAGCATCTCTGAGAAAATTGACTTCATCCTTTTTGTAGAGTCCTCAGCTTACATTCACTTCTGTGAAGTCGTTGCGCCTCGACAGATTTTAAAACCTACTTCGTAATCTAGTAGGCGATGCCTTTACTTTTACACCTATTTCTCTCAGAATAGAAGGTGCGAGATTGTCTCTACTGTATTATGATTTTAATAGCAAATGTTCGACTGACCTCCAATCTATATTTCCCTCCTCACCAATATTTCACAATAAAACACCGAAAATTACTACCAATAAATCCCCCACTTAATACCAATGCCTAAACATGAACATGGCTTCCATAAACAACACTTTTATTCTTAGAAATGCCCGTCTGGGGAAATCTGTTGTTCTGCTCTGTATTACTCCTCATTATAATATCATCGGTTTAAATCCAATGCAAACAATTTCTTATTTCGTAAATAATCTAATCATACCTAATTTCCACCACAAAAGATTTATACGCTGCTCTCCAAATAACTAAAATACACAAATTAATCCTTCTACTCAAGTGGACTTTCAGCCTTATATGTGGTAACCGCTTCGTGAAAAAAAAAACGTCACTGTAGTATTCCAGTATTCGTTTGTCAAATGCGCTATTGATGTTAGTGGCTCTTTCTCTCTATTCCCAATTTTTCTACCATCATGGTTTTTGACATCCATATACAAACATTATTATTATTATTATTATTATTATTATTATTATTATTATTATTATTATTATTATTAGTGGTGTTGTAGTTATTGTTGTTTTTGCTGTCTTTGTTGCCGTTGTTGTTGTTAATACATCGTCATTCATTATTCAACTCATTCTTCTCTTAGTTCTGATGCTATTATCTGACCTCGATCTCCATTGCCGATAACTTTACGTTATGATAACATCCACTAACCTTTGTTATTTCGCTAACAACATGTATTACTAATCGGTAGCAAGTAGCAAACCTTGCAACGCAATCTTTTCTCCACTTTTACAGTGGTTGTCTGGTAAAGTTTATCCCCTTGCGCTCGCTAATTTCGTTGTGGGGTCAAATGAATTACACCCCGCTATATCCTAGGGGAGAGGCGTAATTAATTTTTGTTTTGTTTCCGTTTTCCTGATTAAATTACTCTTATCATGATTAAGTTGTTGGTGTGTTTGTTGTTGTTATTATCATCATCATCATCATCATCTATATATGAATACGGAAGAGGGAGTGTGTGTGATATTTTCTGTGCCACGCTTACCTGCAGGTTGTGAGTTGTAATGTACTTCCATTTCTTGTGAAAAATAATTTTACCAACACTTATTCATGAGTTTTAGTTTCGGTTTCGAGTATAAGAGATGGCACTGCAGTCAATTATTATTTTTATAATAATTTTACCAAGAATTATTCATAATTTTTGTTTCGATTTCGATTAAATCTGATGGAACTTAAATCACCATTTTTTTCATAAATAATTTTACCACAAATTCCTCATAAGTTTTGGTTTCGGTTTCGATTATAACTAATGTATCTTTAATAATCTATTTAAAAAATACGTTTATCAGGAATTAATCAAAAGCTTTTGTTTCTGTTTCCATTTAAGCTGATAAAACATTAGTAATAATTAAAAAAATAATAATTTCATCAAAAATTCGTTTAGGGTTTTGGTTTCGGTTTCAATTTAAGCTGAAGTAACTAACAGTACATGCATATATATATATATATATATATGTGTGTGTGTGTGTGTGTGTGTGTGTGTGTTTGTGTGTGTGTATGTGTGTTTGTGTGTGTGTGTGCGTGTGTGTGTGTGTAAGTTTGAAGTTGTTTTCGATGCAAGCTGATGAACTTTACTTCTATGGATATTTTCTTATTTTGAAAATCGCAAATTTATAATAGATATAACTCTTTAAAATAATGACTTTATAATAATATATACGAAATCTCCAAACATTACAATATTATACTCAAGCGTATTGTACGATCTGGCTACGCTGGGTGTCCCTGTTAGCTTTGATAAAATGTTTTGTTCTTTTAACACAATAGCTGCAATAATCTCAGAATGTCTGCATTTACGCTGAATATATACAAAATGCAATATATTACATATAAATCAATCCCCTGTGAAAGTTCCACAGGTCCCGTTTATTATTATTATTATTATTATTATTATTATTATTATTATTATTATTATTATTATTAGTAGTAGTAGTAGTATTATTAGCAGTAGTCTTATTTTAAAAATATTAATAATAATAATAACATTAATAACAACGACATCAACAACAACAACAACAACAACAACGACAACAACAACAATAATAATAATAATAATAATAATAATAATAATAATAATAATAATAATAATAATATGTTAGACATTGTTAAGAATTAGTTGTATCTTTTTTTTCTCTTTATGCATATATTCTCCGTATAGTTTTGTACGTATTTATCTTTTATTAGCTTTGTTTCTTTTGTTAACTTGTTCTCCCCCTCTCTCTTTCTCTCTCTCAAGTTATCTATATTATTCTATCTATCTCTTTTCTCCCTCTCTCTTGTTCTTTCTCTTTCGCCCAACGTGCGATTAAACCTCATCCAAACCACACCGTTGCGCTATGCCACAAGTACTATCTGTTTACCTTTTTTTTCGTCTTATTCAATTGTCTTTACTTTTCTTTCTATTAACATCGGCCTGCGACTTGCCCCTGCCATGCTTTCTTATCAACCTCTTCCTTCGCTTCATCGCTTTACTCCCATTCGATAATCACACATCTATTACAAGAGATTCAGTTAGAAATTGTTTTGCAAAACGATTCGACTCTGACAAGCAATCTAACCTTGCTGCAACTACACATTCTATCGGGTTCACCGAACATTAATAAGCAAATCTAGACTCACATTTCATCCATATTTTCAAAGAAATAAAATAGAAAACACTTACAAGTTCTGTGACCATACTTAAGTTTACTCTATAAATATAATTATACTTAGATTTAATTCAGTAACTTGTTTACTTCCAATACCTTGCTAGATCTAATGTTACTTCATAAAAAAAGGATTTAGTTTGAAATATTTCAATAATATAATTATATTTTCCTAAATGTAACCTTGTTTACTATTTATATTTATTTTATACAGTGGCATTTCAATAATTTGGTCGTTATTTATTCGGAATAGTCCCTTTCTATTTTCTTATTGCCTTTGATTTTTGCATTTGAATTTTACAAAACTTCTTTTCTTATATTCTTCCTGGTTAACTTTAATTATTGTTAAGTTTATATCAGATGTTCATATTCCTTGCAATAACACGAGCTTTCTTTATCCCTTCTGTTTGTCCCTTCAATCTTATAAGTATGCTTCTTATTCTTCTCATATTTTTCTTAATTTTGTTTTAGTTTTGCTTCCTTAATATTATTATTTCTTATTAGTAATTTCTTAAGCTTTTGTTCAGATTTTACTTCTACTATTTATTTTTATTTATATTTTCATTTAATTTTCTTTAAAAGTTTACAATTCCAATCAAGTATACAATGTTTTCCGCGTGACGCATTTTATGCCTTTTTATATCTTGTTTTATTTTTGTATCTCATTATTATTTTTTATATTCTAATATTTTATCTTTTTAGTCTTATTATTGTTAGTATGATTCGTAATTATAATTATAATTTTTTAATCTACATTCATTCTTATCTGTCTGAATTTTATTAAATGTTCGTTTGTTTTCTTTTCTATGCAGGATTTTTTTATTTTTTTATCTTCTGCCACTGTTTTATACTTGTCTTATTCTTTATTTTATCTTTATACAAACTTTCTTTCTCTTCCTTATATTATCGAACATTCCTGTTAGTTTAGGTCATTAATCTTCATAAACTTTATCCTCTTTCCTTGCGAAATCTGTCTTCTATATCGCCATATTTATAGTTTTTTATCATCTATATCTTATTTTATATTTTGCTTGTAAGTTTATCGTCCGACACTAGCTTCGTATTATATATAAAAACAACATCATCTATAATCATATATTTTTACTCTTTTTTTCAAATAATAACCTGTTCTTCTTCGTCGTTTCACTCGCTTTTTCTACACTTTATTTTATTCTTCCACTTTTGCAATTTCGTCTTACTCCTCGAGGTATATTTTCTTCATAGCTCTTCCCCAAGTATCATTATTCTTCATCATTATAATTATCATATTCAATATGATTATTTAATAACTACAACTGTTGCAAACGCAAAATCATATACGCACATACACGCAAAAACACACACATATATAAATAAAAAATATATATATATAAATAAATATATATGAATATATATATATATATATATATATATATATATATATATATATATAATCCACCGAGTGTTCTTTTTAATTTTAATTGACATGTTGTACAAAATGACCACGAAAAGTTGTTAAGCCATATTCTACACTATTAGTTCGTCCGATTATTATCACACGCAATTGTTCTTGTCGTTTTCTTTTGTTTTGTCGTTTCCCTTGAGGCTTAATGTATTTATAGTATTTTAATTTTATATTTTTTTATTTTGTATTGATTAATATGCGGGTTGATGTTGGTTAGGGTGAATTATTTTTTATTTCGATTTTCTTTTTCATAGTTTATCAATTTTAATTATATATACCCAGAAATATTCGGAGAAAAGAATAAATTAGTTGTGTTTTATCAGATGTGTTTAAATAATGACCTGTTGCGAAAATACACCCCCACGCACGCACACACCCCCGCATATATATATATATATATATATATATATATATATATATATATATATATATATATATAGTAATCCAGACATAGTGCTGTTTCGCTGTATCACATCAAGCAATTGCGATCAGACAGGCGATTACGAGTATCGAACCCGACCGCACAAATGACAGTGAAAGCTTCGCACAACTACGCTAATCAGTTGCTGCTTTGCGGGTAGTAAATTAACGATGTTTTGACATCGTTTATAAACCTACGCTCGATTGGTTTATACTAAGAGCATTGCTTTTTGCGCTAATGTCAATGCGTATATTACTTCGCAATAAGTTCAACTCAAGAGAGCGAGCATTATAGTCATAAACACACAGTGCTCTTTCGATGTATCACAACTCATCAGTGCAGATAGACAGGCTCCATACCCAACCACCCAAAGAACAGCCAAAGAGAGTAAGACAGAAAGAAATAGAGGGGGAGAGAAATAGACAGAGAGAACGAGAGATTGAAAAAATTGGACTGTTTCAATATTTTTCCCGATTTCGATACGATTAACATTTTTGTACAAACTCACCGCTTCCGATATATTTGGACAATTACCGATTCTCATTCCGATTCTTTACAAATCTCTTCATGATTTACAATAGAGTTGTAAATTATTACGGATTTTCATAAAAACTTGATCAAATACGCCCGTATTTGCTCGAACGTAGAAATACCCTCGTGCAATTTAAGTTTTATTGGTTTGTTTTGCTGGTTGTTTAAAATGAATAAACGTGTAATATTGTATCATTACTACCCGCAGAGAAAATATTGTTTTTACAAAATAAAATTTAAAGACAAATGTTTCTTGACATCGGAAAATAGAAACACATTTCCAATACCCCCCAAAATTTCGGCAACTCCTTTTCCCTATTCCGTTATCGATTAATAGACAAACCCTAATATATATATATATATATATATATATATATATATATATATATATGTATATATACATATATATATATGTATAAATATACATATATATATATATTTATATATATATATATATATATATATATATATATATATATATATATATATATATATATATATAGAGAGAGAGAGAGAGAGAGAGAGAGAGAGAGAGAGATAGGGACGGAAAGAGAGAAAGAAGATAAAGAGATTGTTTTATTTTTTCTACACAATTCTGTAATTAACATATCTCTGATATGTTCTCATTCAGTTTATTGTAGTTTATCTACATTCTGTTTCTTACTATGTCGGTTAGAAGTAATGCCGTACATAAATAAAACCTTATACACTTGCGTTTTGAGTAATTTCTACCTTTTTCTAATTTCCTGGTTTTTATTTTTGCTTCTAACCAAACTATTTTACTTCCTCTTCTATTAAATTGTCAGCCAGTAAATTATTGTATTTTTATGACATCATAAAATAATATTGCTAATTTCATTTATTTTAGTACTTAGGTGACAAGAAAATATACAATTGTTTATCGATATAACTTTTTGTCTAAGAAACATGTATAAAAAAAGAAACAGCAAACATCTATTAACGTTAGAAACGAGCAATAGGGTGGGTTAAAGGAACTCAGGAATAAAGAGGGAGTTGTCAGACGTCATCGTTGCGAGGATGGTAAAAATAGCGTGCAATCAGGTGTTTAGTAGTTGAGAAGAAAACGGCGAAATAATTAATACATTTGTGATCGAAGAAAAGGGTAATGTTCCAAGTAAAATCAATGTACAATGTTTTGCAACACACAACGAGAAAAAAAGGTTTAGGAATCGAAGAAGGGATTTTATATCTCGGCCTCGAAGCAGACAACAGTTTGTAATGAAGGTATTGGAATAAGAATCCTGCATCGAAAATATCTTCGAAATACAAGCATAGAACACATTATTGCCATATATTATGCATGGTATTGAAACTAAAAGAAATAAAAAATATATTTTTGTAAAAGAAAAAATATGTTAGATCATATGTTCTAATTATCAATTTCACATCTCTCTCCTTTTCTTTCTCTTTCTTTCTCTCTCTCTGTCTCTATCTCTCTCTATTTTTATCTCTGACGCATCTCGCAGACTTTGTTTTGACCATAAGATTCTGGATATTTGAATTCACTCTGGTCTGTTAGAAAAATACATTCGCACATAAATTGTTAAAAATATAGAACAACATGTAAATTTATCCTGGCTAGTTGTGATAAATCGGGATAATTTACGTTAGATTCATGTATCTGAAATGCTGTAATATAGAGACAAAACGGTTTCAGTAAATCTAATCACTGATCTAATACACAAAATTATAAAGTAGATGCGTATGTTCTAAGTATCGGTTCTCTATTATGGTTTAAAACTGTTTCTACAGTATAGTTTAAGCATTGTTTCTATATTATAATAAAAAACATTGCTTCTAATTTATTTTTTAATATATTTTTCCTATATAGTAGTCTAAAACATTGATTCTATATCTGGGTGTCTGTATCCTATTTTTATATCATTGTTTCTGTAGTATAGTCTGAAATACTCTTGTTATTTTAATGCTCAAACATATTTTCTATAATTATAGTTTAAACATCGTTTCTATATGATAGTTTATAACATACATAGTATAGTCTGAAACGTTATTAGAGTTTGAAAAATCCTTTCTATATTATAGGGCAAAATATACTTTTATATTACAGTTTGAAACATTGTTTGTATATTGTGGTTTTAAATATGGTGTCTGTATTATAGTGTGAAACATTGTTTCTATATAATAGTTCTAAACCTTGTAAAATATATATCAATCTTAAACGTGTTTTTTTCTGTATGACGGTTTAAAACATTGTTCCCATATTATATTCTGAACATTGTTTTTGTATTATGGTTAAAGCAGTTTGTTCCTATACTGTAGTCTTAAGCATTGTTTCTGTAGTATAGTTTAAAACACTGTTTTATATTATGGACTTAAACATTGTTCCTATCTTTTTAATATGGATTCATTTTTTTAAATAAAAATTATGATTTTTATTTAGTTTAATTATTTTGTTGAGTATTTAATTTTTTAAAACTCTGAACACAAAATATTGAATAAAAAAACAACATTTAGTGCTATTTTAAAAAGGAATTACCACTTATCAATGCACAGAAGAGACTTGAGAACAATGCTTACAGAGTGTACAGTTTTTCACTTCCTAAGATTTCGTCAGGCCTACTTATTTAATAAATTGGCTTATATAAGGAAAACGGCTCATCAACACATTGATTACATTAGATATGAATGAGGCCATATTTAAGTCAGCTGGAAAGCATGTAAATGAAAGAGAGTTCAACATGTGTGCAGTTCTCAGAAAAAAAAGAGCTTTTTCCATTGAATCTATGGTTAGTTTATGACACAGATAAAGAGTTGGGGAAATTATGAATAGTTTATACAACTAAAAGAGTGTTTCTCGTAAATGTTTGGCGAGCGGGCCCATAAATTGCAGTTCAGACGATCAGCTGGCATGAAAATAACGATATTTATCGACTTTCAATCATTGGCAAGAATATATCTCATTGTATTGTTCTCTAACTGTTGTTCACATCTTAAAGGCATATAGCCACTTGGTCGTACGGACTACTATTAACTGTCTGACCATAAACCGAACAAGATTTTCGTTTACGTAAAATTTAAACTTCTTTATAGCAGTGCAGACAGTATAGCAGGTCGCAGGAAGGAAATTCCTAAGTCTAGCTGTTCGATGAAAGAATATATTAGGGTAGAAATCTATCTGGTATGTAGGAGTCTCAACAGGGATGAGTTTTTGTTGCTAAGCTGATCTGTCTGGGATACGCCGAGAGGTCATACCTGCTACAATTTTATCAGGTCATATTTAATTAAAATGTTTATAAAACTGTTACAGAGATGCAAAATTACGGCGATGAAACTAGGCTTGGAGCTTAGTTTTCATGTGTGACCTATTATATTGAAAACTCATTTTTAATCCTATTCAAGGAGATGCCTGTGGTCGTATGCATCAACCTGGAAATAATACCCCATGCCTGTGTTTTTGTATAGGTAAAGTATACTCTCAGGTTTAAGTAGTCTTCTAGCTCGGTAGTGTAAAACCATCTTTTGTCGAACAGAGTTCGCAATTCCCCCAAAAGGGTGTGTTCCGGCTGTATTGCCCGTGAATGTTAACCCGAGAAGTTTGAAGCAAACATTCTTAGGTAGGGTGTTATTTGTCATAAATATCATTGATTTAAATGCTATCTTGGAGTTGGTAAAGGAGAGCAGCTTGTAATTGTAATTGTTCGTGTTACAATTACCCATTAAAAAAGTACCGTGTTTGAGAAATGTTCAGAAAAATGAATCCGTTCTGTTTACCTGTAAGGAGGTTGTCTATTTTTCACGATATAATTGTACATCACATTTGTACACTACGTTTTGAAAGTGTTCTTGCTTGAAATAAAAAAAATGCATTTTTAACAGTAGATATTTTAGGAACCAGAAAATGTCACGCACATATGAATTTTTTCACGTCTTATTTACTACATTTATTCTTTACATTCAATGGAACGGTGCAATTATTTCAAAGTAATATTATCTTTTCTTGGTAATTTTGAAATCTAGAGGTATAAGTTCCTGAAGAGAACGAATTCGAATCTTATAATGCCAGCTCAAGTCTTCCTATATTATCCAAACTATGTTCTATCTTTCCTTGATATTGATTAATTATATCCTGAATAATATCCTTAGCTCATCCGTTGATGAAAACGAAACTAATATTATTTCTGAACACGGAGCGCAAAGTGCGGTGGTGTAAAATGGCTACTTTATTTAATCCGTCAAAAACAAGTTTCTATCAAAGCTTAATATTAAGCTCATTTTTATTCTCCCCTATAAATGTAACATATGTAATAAACCCGTAGCAAATGAGATGAGAATTTTCTTAAAATGTTCAAAAGGGCATTCGGATGTGGGAAATGATGTAACACTGTCTTTCTTTCTCAGAGAATGTAACTTGCTAATAGATGATTCATATGAACTTATCTTCTTGGTAAATACTCGATTGAATTCAGTTTATTGTCAAATCCATACTAAACATGCAAAGCACATAGTAATCAAACTCTGATTCAAAAAAAGTATACGTTAGTCGATATACCTGTAAAATTACCTAAACTTTGTTGTAGCAGATATTTTCCATAGTCGAGTCACGCCGTCCAAAACTTTCACGAAGATTATGGCACAGTTGCAAAATGCATAGACGAGTTAAAGTTCAATGTGAACACTTTTCATTAGCTATCTCTATAAATAATTATATTCTAACAAATGCATTAGCTATCTCTATAAATAATTATATTCTAACAAATATTTATCACAACAAATCAAACCAGCATTTTATCACACACCAACTGACTCACATTAATAGTTATGCTCGAGTGTCATTTATCCCTTGATTCGCGATATTTCAGTTATGAAATAAAACATCTATTTTGAAATGATATCTCTGTTCGAGGAAACATAACCTATAGCATTCGTCATTATATCAAATACGTGTGTGTTGTGTATGCGTGTTCGTCACTAGCTTTACCATTATTATAAGTTCGGAGCATGTACATTGAACCGGTTCACTTCATACACATTCGTTCTAAATGTTTTGAATTCGTTTTCCATTTACAGTGTAAAGGAAGTAAAGATTCCAATTGAACTAAAACACTTGTTTGTTATTAAGAATGTTATACATACTTAAAATAATATTGCGGAATCAACCAAAAATCATGACAAAATCATACCCAAATATACGATTCCTTATACTATTGTGGAGGAGTTCCTCTAGTCTTTATCTTTAATGTGCATTTCTTTAATTGTGACCAATAAAACTGTAGTGCTTCTATTTCTTTATTATATATTGAGCACCAATATATTTCCTAAAATATATATGTACCGATTATAAAGCAGGATCAATTAAAAGAGACAATCTAAAAACTTTAATTTTTTTTACAAGTTCACCATTTTTTTTAATAATAGACTTAGAAAATGGTTAAATAGAAAAATCTCAAAGATAAAAATACATATATAAAATTTGACACCAGTAATCGTACACACTTTTTACGAATTGCTGTTAAGACTAAAATCAAATAAGCGATTCTATAATTGTATTTTTTCACTTCCTAAGATAGGTTGGTGGGTGCACATCGTGTTCTTCAAATAAGATATCGACGCTGAAATCCAAACATTATAAATACTATGCCGGATAATGTAAATTATAAAAGTTACCTCTAAGTAAAAAAAACAGATTAGTTTTCCTGCGTAAAATGAAAGACCACAAACATATATTCGCTTCCTCTATTACCCGATGAGCGCCAACATATTTTTCAGATTAATTTGCCAAATATTTCCATGTTGCCTCCATATACATGCAAACGTACAAGCACAAGGCAAATCAACACACAATGCACGCCCTTGATAATGGAACAGTAATATCCTTTAAAAGTGCAGGTTAACCGATTTATGTACATAGCAACACCTTAAGCCCATTTATCGCTTAGATGAATGATATGATGTGGACAAAACTCCACAAGAAAGATGAGAACAATGCACAGGTAAAAAAAAAACTTACAAATGAAAACCCGATTATTATAAAAAAACAACAACTCACAAATGAAACACAATTATTATTTAAAAAAACCAAAAAAATGAAACACAATAAGTATTAAATTATTTAAATTTATTTAAATTTATTTATTAAAAAACCTCACAAATGAAACACAATTATTATAGATCGTGCTAAGAATGAAGTGTTTTTTTTCTATTTCTTTATTATTTAAATTGAATATAAAAAAAATATATTCCTTAATCATCTTTTACAATGGCGTAATAAATTTGAAAATATAGGTTTTTACTCCCATTTTTTCGTAAGAAAAACTCGCATTCATTTGCAAATTTGTATAAGTGCTTATAATTTTGCATCTGATAATATTATTACTAGACTGCTGCAATTTGGCTTACACTTTCTCAAACTCGACCTGTTTCTTACATTCCAGAAATATAGTTTCTATAAGTTTTATTTTACATGCTCGACGTAATAAAAACAACACGAAATAATGATTCATATGTTTACGGGATAAAACATGAATAATTAAATGCACATAACTAAAATGCACTTAAAATGTCTAAGGATATAGTCAGTGCGGCATTTCCAGTACATAATTTATATCGGAAGAAATACATTTACTTATTTTTTACGTTTTTACATTGTAAAAATGAAGGAATACCTAGGCACTTTGCGAACACGTAAAACCAACCTTTTAATACGTTGAACGGGAAAACATAGTTTACCGTAAAAATTGTGTGGATGCTTGTATATTTTGTATTTTGAGAAATTTCACATAAGCAGTGTCCAAGAGCTTTGCCCGACTCCGGAAGTCCCCAGATTCAAATGTTAAAAATAGATATCAAACGAGTTAAATTATTGTAAGACTAAACAAGTGTTTCATTTTTATTGTACCTGATTCTGTTAATTCACCCATCAAATAGGTATAGTAACAATGTCAGTTTATTGTTGATTCCGGACGGAGTCCATAACATATATAACACTGATAATTGTGTTCCAAGACACATTCATAAGCATATAACTTTAGTAGCAGTGCGTTTCATTTTTTCCGCGGTTTTTCCTTATTATATTATATAAACATATTACTTGTTACTATTCCTACCAGTGATAAAAATTATATCTCTTGTCGATCGTTTGATAGATGTTTACGTTAAATGCCGAAATACTTTGCTTTTAGTAAAAACTTTCTTGTTTCAAATTATTAAAAGTTCCATAATTGTGTTTCTTGTCAGACAATCATGTATCTCTCCGTTGTTAAGTTACATTTAACAAAATTATTTAAGAGAAGGCTAGTAAAACTTACCATTTTTTTAGTGTACGACCGCCTTTTTTCTCTTACCGATTAATCTTCTGTTCTCCTGATAATTCAAGATAACCCCGGCTTGTATTTCTCTTTAATTCTCAAGCACGTAGAAAATATTATGTAGCAATTACCGTATTTTCTCGATTTTGGTGACACACTGAACTTTGATTACGTAAGCAATGGAAGTTTTACATATAATGTGAGCACTGTTTATTCAATCACTACTCTCTAGTTTCCGGGATCCTCTTAGTGTATTTATTTGTAAACAAACCTTCCAAATGTCAATTCACAACGTTCTGGTTAATAAATTACATATATAACGGACATTTAGTTTGCTTTCTGAATTCGGAAGATTTCCGGCTGTACGCAGAAATTTTTACTCGCTATGTATATTCTCACTTTCTATAAGCAAGAACAGATAGCGTGCAAAATATATAGTAGACATTTCTCTTCTCACACGATGTCAATCTGAGCTGCTGCACCTTAAATTGATAAAAAAGCTTCAGATTTAAATAATAAGTTTCTTTCATGGCAAGAGTCTTACCTGATCGCCACATACATCTTGCTTGCCATTTATTTCAAAATTAAAAAGTCTTTAAATTTTCAGATTATTTGTCAAATAAAGCAAAATGTTAGCCGTGTTAAAAATGAGAGTATATTTCCATTGTTATTAATTTCTTGTTTTAAATAAAAATTAAAATAGTAATGTCATGTCCTTGCTATTTAAACTCCTTTTTAACACTTGCAGAATGATTAGTCAGTTACAAACGATCCAAAAGCTTTGAACAAAGTTGGTCTCCTTATATAAATAAAATCATTTTTATAGTATTAATTTTTTGTTAGTAATTATTTAGTAATAATATCACAATTTTTACGCGTTAATATTGTGTAATTATTTATCCAGCAATGTTATTCGAATTTTAACATTTTTATACTTCATAAACATAAAAATCCAGAAATCAATTGAACTATCCAAGCACAGACTAATATAACTATGACTATGTCAAATTGATTAATTATAATATCCTCCCTAAGAAAAATATAGAATTGCTACCGCAAAATGAATATGTAATAATACACCTTTTCATAGTGAATAAACGCCCGTAAACTAGAATGATCGTGTTTCACACAAAAAGAATGTGGATGGTATACCACGCTTCCGACAAAAAAACTATGAACAACAAAAATATGACTTTTAAAAACGTACACATTCGGAAGTGCGCAGAAAAGGAAGAAGTTAAAAATGTAATCACCGACTTTAAATAAAAATCCCTCCTTGTTTGTTTTTGTCTCTTATTTAGGATTTGATTTTCCCGTTGAAACGTGTGCTTTTTTTGTGTTTATCATCATTTCGAGTTCATATTTTAATAAAGGATTGGTTGTAGCATCAACACTAATTATGAATTTAATGTAAATTTTAAATCAAACCAACACACTATCTATCACGGCGAGAAAAAAATAAACAAAGAAATAAAAATCAACCCCAGCATTAAATGCATTCATTCATAAGTTTTCCAACATAAACGCATTTAATTATCTTGCACACGTATTTTCGTATACCCATGACTCAACCTGCCTTCCTTGCTCGGCAGGCAACTTGCTCCTTTCCTCAACAACGTCGCGTATTTTTTCGTAATTTTCATGTGACTTAAGCTAGCGCACATTTGATAATTTGCATCCGATCTTTAATGGTTTCTGCTCCTAATGTTTTCACCAGTCATCCAGTTTTCGGTTGCTGATGATTTTCTCAGTTACCCATAGACACTCTGTTACAGTGAAACCCGAAAGCGTTTGCAAATTGAAATTGTCGGATAAATTTAATGTAAAAACATTTGATGACTTAATAAGATTATGAAATAGGCGTATTAATTGGTCAGGTTTTTCCGTAATTTAACTCTATAAGATTATTTGTGTGTTAGATAATGTAAAATGCTTTGTCTACGCTGATAAATCACACACATAAATGATCAATACAAATATAATATTCGAAAAGTTATTGCTTAAATACAACCTAATTATTGTGTAGATTGTATGATAATGCAAGCACTTATATACGCTATACCCGCAGAAGCAGCAAGCTGCAAGATGCTCAGAATAGTATTTACATAATAAATGTACAACATTATTATTTGCACTAATGGCATATTATAATCAGCATATGTTTCTTTAATTGACTTAAATTAAAGTGGCGAGGCCTATGTAAAAATAAAAAATATTATACATATACACACACATATACATATATATATATATATATATATATATATATATATATATATATATATAAATGTATATATATATTTAGCCAGTAGAGTTTCGTTTCCTAGAAGTACATCCAATGAAACAAAATTGTGTCTACCGAGGAGTGCTCAATAAGTAAATATAGCAGGTATATGAACTTTATTTATACAAACATTGATGGCTACATATGTGCATACATGCTTCTGTAATCCCCCGGATAATTCTTGGCCTGAAGACGTAATCCCCCAACGCGGGTGATTACATACACATGTATGCACATATGTAGCCATCAATGTTTGTACAAATAAATTTCATAAATGTATATATATATATATATATATATATATATATATATGTGTGTGTGTGTGTGTATGTGCTTGTGTGTGTACGTGTATGTGTGTAATAATCAGTCAGTATTTTCCAAGAAAATAATTATAAAGGTAGATATATAAATATTTAAGCTCGTTTTGAACGCTTTATCTTATAAGGTTTTCAATTCGAATGATGGATTTCTGTCACATTCATGGTTTCGTATGCCAATATTTGTGCTAATTTTTGCCATATATCGGCGGTGTAGTTTCTGAGAAAACTTCTAATCTACACATTATTTTTAAAAGAAAAACTCCTAATCATACAATTTAATCATAAACTGTTCATCTAATGTGTATCACATTGAGACATTTTCACTGTATTATTATTATTATTATTATTATTATTATTATTATTATTATTATTATTATTATTATTATTATTATTATTATTATTATTATTATTATTATTCATAATATAGTGTTATTATGTTCATTATATTTATTATGTTTAAGTTGATTATTATCCTCATTTTATAATGTTTATTATTTCTATAATTGATAAAATCAGAATATTCTTATATTCGTGTATGTAAATTCTCACTGCAGCCTTCTCCTGCACACTCTCTTTAGGTTATCTCCCTTCATCACGTTTCTTTGCGAATCTTCAACAAAACTACTTCTCTTTCGTTAGACCTATGACGAGTTAATATGATCGCTACTAGTGCTGCTGCTGACCAACTCTGCCAATTCGTTGCTTTTTCTAACATACCTAAACAAACTTTAGAACGTGAAAGTTGTAAGCGCGTGTGATAGAAAGATTACAGCTAATATATGAATTGATCTATACAGAAATAGCCTAAAACTAGATACAGAAAAATATAAAGATCTGAAAATAGATTGATAAATAAAGATAGATAGATATATTGAATGATAGATAGTAAGAGAAAAACAGAAAAAATAAAAAATAGAGAAAGAAAATAATAGTCACGTAAATAACGTTAAGTGAGAGATAGAGAAAATGTCGGAAGTTCGAGCTGAATGATAATGGGAGAGAAATACTCAGCGAGAAAGTGGGAGAGTAGAGGAAAAAAGAGAGAGAATGGAGAAAAAAAGGGAGCGAGTGAGAGAGTGAGAGAGAGCGATATATATATATATATACACACTCACACACACACACATACATACATATATATATATATATATATATATATATATATATATATATATATATATATATATAAAGAGAGCGGGAGATAGAGAAAGTGGGAGAGTAGAGGAAAAAGCGAAAGAATGGAGAAAAAAGAGAGAGCGAGAGAGAGAGAGAGACACACACACACATATATATATATATATATATATATATATATATGCAGAGAGCGAGAGAGAGACAGAGACAGACAGACAAACAGAGAGAGACAGAGAGAAAGAGAGAGGGAGAGAGAGGGAGAGAGAGAAATTAGTATCGAAGCCAATGAATAGAACAGGTTATATTGATTTCGATCGCTCTGGTCCGGTCCAATCCGCTTATGGACTTTGCTTTTTGTATCATTACTTGTTCCGTGCTGCTTTATGATTTGTATGTTTCGTAAGTTTTTGTTGTTTTTTTCCGGTTATTTTTTACTACACTATCCTAAGCTGTATCCACGTCTCCTACATTTTTTTTCTATCTATTTAGCACTCTATCTATCTATCCATCCATCCATCTATCTATCTATCTATGTATATATCTATCTATCACTTAGCATTATTTATTTCACTATTATTTTGTTTCTCTATTTTGTATCTATTATATATATGTGTATATATATATATATATACATATATATATATATATAAGCACACATACATATATTTATGTGTGTATGTGTCTGTATGCCTGTGTGTGTGGTTGTGTGTGTGTCTGTCTTAAATAATTTTTAATTCACTGCCTACATAGCAGCAGCGGAATAACGCAACGATTAGAAGCGCCGACTGTCGTTTGGGCTGTCGGGTTTCGAGCCTGGTTTGAAGTAGTTTCTTCTCACGCCGCACTTATGAGCTGTGTAAGAGTACTGTATGTTGATGACTTAATATATAAATATAAATAAATGAATATGCGTATATATTTATATTTATATTTTATATAAATTATATGAGTATAGTATGTATATAATTATTTGTATTATATTGTGTACGTATTTTGTTTATTAGTATTGTCATCATACTTTCTCTTTTTATATCTTTCACTCTATCCTCTTTACGTAAATCGTTCTGTACTATTTTTTTTCTTTATTTTTATGCTTTTATGCATTTTCCCATTATTTTTGTTCATGCCGTTTTACATTTGTATTCGCCTATCATCACCCTCCCGTTCTCCTGAATGTTCTCTACATATTATTGTGCTTCTTCTGCTTTTTTGGATGTGTATTTTTTTCTTTTATTGCAATATAATTATAATCATCAACCGCAGCAGAGTTTATGTTCACTTTCTGATTCCTCTCTACCGTTATTTATCCCACTTTTATGTATGTTTATATTTTTTGTATATTTTATAACCCCTACAAACAAGAACTACATCATCGTAATCATTGTCATATTACACAATCACCATCGTCATCATTATATTATTTCTAATTTAATATCATTCGCATTCGTCGTTTCTATGTATATTTATTTTCCTACATTTACGCTTTACATATTTGACGTTTACATCATGAGCAGCTTAGCATCATCAGAATCATCTTTTATCTTCTTTGTATCATATTTATTCGTCTTTTTCTTCTATTTTGTCCTGGTTTTCTTCGTTTGCTTTTCTCATCGTTCTTGTACTTCTCCTAGGATTACATTATTTCCTTACATTCTCCGTTAATTTCTTATTCTTTTTTTTACTTTCGCTAACTTTCATCCCACACACATTATTGCTGAAGAATTGCCTTACGTTTGATCTCATTTATAATTCTTTAATTATACATCGCCTTATCCTTCCATCATTTTTCCGTTAAACTAAATCAAACAAAATGTCTACTTTCCATTAATTTTATTTTAATTTGTGCCAAATGTTTTCATTTTATTATAACATTCTCTCTGCATTAAATCATATAACTGTTTGTTTTTTCTTCAACCAAATAAAATGTTATTTACTTGTGTGTGTGTTTCCTCCTAGTAAGGTTCTATGCTATCGTATATTTATTAATACAGTTATTTATCATTAATGCATTTAATTCTTGATTCTATTTCTGTTCACTGGAATATTATACTTTTCGTGATAGCATTGAGTATTCACGTTCTTTTACTGCGACGGAAATGCTTTTATCTTAACTTTTTTCTCATACATGTGAACTCATACTAAGATCTAAATATAAAATAAAATGTTGAGTTATTTCCTGATTAGAATATTATGATCAACAACGTACACACCCACACACCCACACACACACACACACCCACACACACGCGCACACACACATATATATGTGTATGTGTGCATATGAGCGCACATATATATGTATACATACATGTGTATATATAATTATACACATATATGTATTTATATATATATATGTGTATATAAATATATAGAGAGAGAGAGACAGAGAGACAGAGAGAGAGAGAAAGACAAAGAGGAAGAGAGAGTAACAATGTATTTGTATGTTTGCGTTTATATTTGTTGTGTTCAGTCCTGGTTATATGTGTGGTAAATGGAGAAGTCCTTTATACACACGTACTTTGACACACACATAAACACATACACACATCCATACATACCCACAGCCAAACACACGCAGCCATACGCGCGCACATATATATGCTATTAAATACACACATATATATATATATATATATATATATATATACAAACATGTGTGTGTGTCTGTCTCTCTCTCTATATATATATATATATAAATATATATATACAAACATGTGTGTGTGTGTCTCTCTCTCTCTCTCTCTCTCTCTCTCTCTATATATATATATATATATATATATATATATATATATATATATATATACCTATCATTGGAAGATTGTCAGAAATTGTGTGAAATAATGACATTTTCTTCTATTCAAGCATGGGTCTTTTATTATATGTGATTATATTACAAAAAGTGTAATACAATTCACCGTCCGTTGCCTATATACAATTAAATTATCTTAATCTACATATACTAGCAAATGACCAAGCCAATATCGTAGCGACCTTTTAGTAAAGCACTTCACGGGTAACCTTACATTGAGTTCATATTTTAAGGGCAACTGCTTCATAAGGTGAGGGAAAAAGGAGGGTTAGCTGATTGATAATCACAAAGGAGTTTGCCTGCGCGATGGATGGTGGAAAACGTCACCTTAATGTGCACCATACCTAGGGGAGAGAGTGTTTGAAGAGCCGTAACGAATAGAAATATAACGCTAACATTTGACCTTGCAACATTCGTAGATTGAGGACTATAATTATGTCAGGGTGGGCCAATATCGGTCCTGTAGTAAGTTGTATATTTAAATTTTACACTTTTGAAGTAACAAGTAAAGATTTTAGATTTATTTTATTTTATTTAAAATAATTCTTTCGGGAAAAACGTTTATAAAATCAACTTCTCAGGAAATACAATTTTAAATGCCAATATATATATATATATATATATATATATATATATATATATATATATATATATACATACATCAATCGGGAGTAAAATAAAAAAAAATATAAGGACTGCTATTAAAAAATGAATTCCTACATAGTTACGATTTTTCTCAATGCAAAATGTCCAGCAATGAAGGGTTATGTGTGAGACATATTTCTTCTATCTGAGAATCGTTCAAAAAGTATGTTTGTATTGAACTCCTAAATGGGGAATGTATCACTGACGGAAGTGGTAATATCATAATAAAGACAGCTCCGTGGGAGTTAAGTGTAGACGTTGGTCTAGTCTCGGTATGCGAGAACAAAATAGATTAACTTATGAAAGTACAACAACGGTTACTCCAACTCAATTGTTGGGTTAACAGAAAGAAATTGCGCCACTGCTGAACATCGGAAAAATAA